>NC_082661.1:9285000-9587142 GCF_025265405.1 Mesoplodon densirostris
GCCCGTGCTCCGCAACAAGAGAGGCCACCGTGATGAGAAGCCCTTGCACCGCATCGAAGAGTAGCCCCTGCTCGCCGCAACTAGAGAAAGCCAGCGCACAGCAACGAAGACGCAACGTGGCCAAAAATAAAATTAATTAATTATTTAATTTAAAAATATCACTACTATGATACTCATTATCTCTGGTCCCATTTTAGAGATAATGACACTGAGGTTCTAAGAGGCCAGTGATGCTCCCAGTCTCCCCAGGTAGGAAGGAGCCGTGCTGTCCCTGGGACCTGTGTGCTTTGCCACCTGCCAAATGACCTCAGCAGCAAACACTTTAGATGTCAGGAATGATTAATCACAACAGTTGCCATAGCGCCTTTTGTCTTGAGGGAGACGGCAACCCAATCCAGCACTGGGGATGCGGAAGCTTCTGGAGCAAAGAGGCCTGATGATGGCACCCACCGGCCAAGGGAAGCAGCCGGGGCAGCACAGCCCCTCAGCAGAAACGCCCAGTCCTTCCTGCTGGCAATCTCTCTTTCTGCTGGGAGAAGTAACTTCTTGCTTTCAGCTTCTAGGTTTCTTTCGTTAGGCTACGGTTGTATTTCCACAACAGCCTTGCTGTAAACTGCCTGCTACCCAGCGTCCAGTCTGGCGATGGTCTACGTTCCCTTGCTGTCTCTGGTGGCCCTCAGGCCCGTGGAGTTATATCTGAAGTGGTCACCAGTAAGTCATGTCATTCTCCAAACAAAGGTTATCATTATTCACGTCAAAGAGTAATCAAGTGGCACGCACAGCAGGGGGAAGGTAAAGGTATGTAGAATCTGCAAATGATGGCGAGGGGGCCACAGCCCCAGAACAACTCCAGGTGGCAGGTGAGTGGGCACCCTGTGATGGTGAAGATGCCCACGGTCTATCTGCAGTTCCCCCTTCCTTTAAGGACAATGGCCCTGTGAATACACACATTTATATTTAAACCCCAAATGGGTCTATGATGTGCAAGGCCACTGATAAATCCACATGGTCCGAGGATTCCATAGCACGTTGAGAACAAGGCTGCTGACCGGAGTCCACACTTGGGTATTGGATTGCTTGTGATGGGGAACCTGAGCACCTGCCTTCTTGCTCAAATAGAGGCCAGGCTCAGATTGAAGCAGTAAGAAGACATTCATAGCATTAGCAGTTTAAGATGTTACAACCAAATCTCTATTGAGACCCCCAAGCTGGTTTGTTTTTTTTTTAAATGGCTCTGGTCCATCTGTTCATTTAAGAAATATGTATTGAAGCCTTATTCTGTGATTATTTTATAAAAGGTTTCACCAAACACATTCGTGGTTGATTTCAGGGAGTCACCCATCAGGTGATCAGATTTTAAGTAAAAGCGAAGAAGCCTGACTGTACAGGCGGTGGCTCCATGCCCCGTGCATGGGGGCTTTTCTCTTCTTTTTTTTTTTTAAAGGCTATTTATTCTTTTTTTTTTAAGACCATACTTCATTCAGATTTCTTTTCCTTTTTTTTTAAATTTTATTTATTTATTTATGGCTGTGTTGGGTCTTCGTTTCTGTACGAGGGTTTTCTCTAGTTGCGGCAAGCGGGGGCCACTCCTCATCGCGGTGCGCGGGCCTCTCACTGTCGCGGCCTCTCTTGTTGCGGAGCACAGGCTCCAGACGCGCAGGCTCAGTCATTGTGGCTCACGGGGCTAGCTGCTCCGCGGCATGTGGGATCTTCCCAGACCAGGGATCGAACCCATGTCCCCTGCATTGGCAGGCAGATTCTCAACCACTGCACCAACAGGGAAGCCCCATTGGGCTTTTCTGAAATACTCATTTCACAGGTCTCCAGTCATCAGCAAGGAGAATGAAAACAGGGAGTAGGAGTAGGAATGTTAAGACGTTTGACCTTGGGGCCCTGGAACAGTGGGCCTCCCGAGACGGTAGGGGGCTTGTTGGGGTGTCCGAGTGGAGGGCAGACAAAGGCCTGAGGTGGAGGACCTTGGCTTGGCCGGGGGACACCAGGCCTTCACTTCCTCCAGTTCGTCCTCATGGGAACCTGGGGCTCTGAGCAGCGTATCTGGCCCTTCTAATTTGTATACATCAGGTTTACTTCCATCACCTCCCTCGATCCTCACAGCTAACCTGGTAGACTTGTACTGTTATTATCATCCCCATTTTACAGATAAGGAAACCAAAGCTCGGGAGAAAAATGGCTCATCCAAGGTCGCACTTCTGGTGAAGAAGCAGAACGAGGACTCCGATGTAGGTTTCCTGACCCTGACCCTGACCCACCCATCTGGACACAAGCAGGTGAATTTCCCTGCTGCTTCTTGGAAGACAGTGAAAAGAAGGCGTTGGCTGGGGCCTAATTCAGGTAGCTCTGAAGATGTACTCTGAAGCCAGTTTTGTTGCTTTTATGCAAGGTTTATATATTCTCGGTGCAGTTCTGGTTGTGCTTAATTTAATTATTTGAAACACAGCATTTTCACAGCCCCCAGTAAAAGTACGTGTAATCGTGGTGTGTAATGATGTAAGAATCCCTGGAAATCCTTATGGCAGTCCCTTCCGTGGGAAGGCTAAAATTCCTGAATGAAGCAGCCCACTGCTTCTTTACCAAAGCATCCCCTTTAATTAGGTCACATTAAGGATGCAGTGCCCGTAAAATTGGATTGTTTAAAAATAATGAAACTTTAAGCAGGAAAAAAAAAAAGAATTTTAACAATTAAAGATTTTCAGAGGGTGATTAAGGGAGACTTTTCTCCAGTTCGAACTGATTAAAATGCCACCAAGGGAATTAGACGCTGGGAAGAAGTGAAAGGAGCACATTTATCCCTATGATGTGGGTGAAACCATGGTGAGTCCTAGCTCCGAGAGGGCGGCCATGGTGAGTCACAGGGATGGAGTGTCAGAAGCTTAGAGGCTGTGGGGCATCGCCAGTTACGGTGTGATTATGGGTTGAAATACGGTTGACGGTTTTTGAAAGAAGCCCAACTACATGCCTTTTGGGCTTTCATTTTAACACTGGGAAAAATCAGTGAAGTCCACCCAAGATGCCAGTCTGGATCCATCTCTCCTGCCACCATCCCTCCCTCAGGCACAGCCACCATCAGAACCCACCTTGTTGACAGTGGTATCTGCTTGGTCTCTGTGCCCCTAGACTTCAAGCCTGGGATCAGAGAGAGGAGGCCAAGAATCGTCCTCCCTTCTGCTCTGGAAGCTTCCAGAAAGCTCTCTAGAGAGTCCTGGAAACCAGCCCAATGAGCTGAATTGGGAAGAATGGGGGGGGGCATGTCTGCTCGCTCAGGGAGGGGATTCAATTTCCGGCTGAGGTTTCATCCTGCTTCCGGATTCCCTCCTTACCATCTGTGGAAGATTGTTCCGGGTCATGAGCATCCCTCACATTCATCCCTCATCCACTCACTCCTTCATCCAGAGTCACTGAGTGGGAGAGCTCTCTGTCTCTCGTGCTCCATGCACTTACACCCTTAGGGGGAGAGGCAGACAGTCAACAAGGGAAAAATACATCATTTCAGGTGGTGAAGAAAGGGAGTGTGAGCGGGGATGATTTGGGTGACGGAGGGGGCAGGAGGTGGGAACGGACCCCGGGAGGCTCTACTGCCGGACACAGGGATGTCTGTGGTTCCAGTTTCCTTCACCAACTCACAAAGCCTGCGTGTTTCTTGGCCAGGAATCGCTCCCAGGGCTGGTGATGAGTGGCACCCAGAGCAACCCGCTCCCCTGCATGGGGGCTGCCTGGAGGTCCGGAATGAGGCCTGCCCGCCTCCTGGCAAGCCCCCTAAATGCAGCCCCCCCCCACTTGCCTTGCCTTCCCTGGGCCTCACACACGGGTGCCCTGGGCTGGAGAGACCAATTCCCTCCTAGAACTGAGCTCTTGGGTGGCGACACCTGTCCTGCTCATCATGGTGGGTGAGAAGAGGGGCAGAGTCCTCTGGGGGATGGGTCATTCAAAGAGGGGAGGGGAAACGCCATTTCCTTTCTTTCCTCCTGCCTCATTGGTCAGGGCCTTTCCAGGGCAGTTCTCCTGGGGTCTCCAAGTTTTTTATGAAATTGAGTGCAAAAAATGGGAAAGTCCAGGTGAATGCTGGTGCTCTGGGCCATTCAGACTCTCAGGAAACAGGGCCAGTTTGACATCATGCTACAGCTCCCAGGCTTGGCTGGACCTTGACCCTAATTTATGAGGCTTTTTCAGAGCTGTTTGAGCCTCAGAGACAGGATTGGGTCTCAATCCCACTGCAGAGGGGGGAAACTGAGGCTCACAAAGAGAGCATGAAGGTCCTGGCCAGACACCTAGCAGGCACCTGAGGCTCCAAGTGGGAGTTGTGTGCAGCTCCCAGTCTCTGGGGGACCTCTGAAACCCCCCAGCTTGAGCCTGGGTCATGGGCCGACCCAACATGAGAAGCAACAGGGGGCAGAACATTTCGGGGAAATCATCCTCTTGTCTATCACCTGCCTCTGCATCGGGGCATTCTGATTTACTGATGATTCTCCTTAACTGAGAATTAACTACCACGGGCGCTTCAGTCTAATTGTTCTGAAAGAGAGGACACAGTGACATTCCCTTATGTGGATTAAAGCACCAGCCAGACCCAAATCCTAATAATGTGATGTCAGAAGTTTCTTTTGGGCCTGACCGTGATGCTCCCTGGTTATCACTGAGGCCAAGATGAATCCACGTCAACGCTAATTAACGGGCATGCCTGGCAGGTGGAACGCCAGCCAAGTCCCATTTCCCAGCAGGGCCTGGGCTTCCTACCCACTGCCTTCCTCCACTTCTTCTCCCCACAGTGAGTGGACAGTGACCTGGCTCTGCTCCTGTGTCCTGAGTGACCTCAGGCCAGCCTAGCCTCTCTGTGCCCAGAACATCTTCCAAATGGAGATGATCAAACTTGCCCTGAGCCTTTCTTGGGCTTCTCGTGAGGGTCCAATGGGCCAACACATGCAAAAGAGAATTGAAACAGTTGTTTAAGTGTGTCGTTAAAATCATCATGATTGTTAAAAAGCCCTGCATAGGGCTTCCCTGGTGGCGCAGTGGTTGAGAGTCCGCCTGCCGATGCAGGGGACACAGGTTTGTGCCCCGGTCCGGGAGGATCCCACATGCCGCGGAGCGGCTGGGCCCGTGAGCCATGGCCGCTGAGCCTGCGCGTCCGGAGCCTGTGCTCCGCAACGGGAGAGGCCACAACAGTGAGAGGCCCGCGTACTGCAAAAAAAAAAAAAAAAAAAAAAAAAGCCCTGCATAGGACAAGCCACATGGCTGAGGAATGGAGTAGGGTGGTGTGTGCCGACACGCCAAAGACACGCAGGCTGTAGCGGGGAAACCTGCCCTCTGAGCTGGGACCGGGCTGCAGGAAGACATGCTTCCAGCTCAAAGCCTCCCTGGCCACTTTGCTCCGTCAGTCCCCAGACAAGGGCTGGGCCGGCAAGCCAGGACCAACTGTCACTTGCCCGCAGGCCTGGAGCCTGGCTCTTGGGTCAGGCCATCTGCATGCAAGCCAAGGACAGATGAGACATTTAAGTTTTACCAGCTCTTGACATAGAGAAGTGGCTGCCATCCTTTTTTTCAGCTGAGAGAACAGGCATTAAATGACAAAACATTAGCCAGGGCCTAGATTCACAAAACCTACAAGTTCTGAAGCAGCTTCATGAAATGTAAACCTGCGGGGAGGCTGGAGAGAGAGTGGGCCGGGCCTTCCTTTCCAAGCAAGGCTCTTCAAGCATCTTGTCCATTCTTATATTTATTGTTTTGCCCAGTCACTTGATTCATCTGTCTGTTTATCTGTGTCAACCCATTTTTTAAAAGTTTTCATTCTTATTTATAGACTGACTTTAATAAACTCTCCTCAAGTACCACGGGTTTGTCACTGTCTCGGATGAAAACATTATTAATGGTAGGCTGGTTGACCAGGGACAACGGCTACCCTTTAAACCCCTCGCAGCTGACCAGACTGCAGAAACTGGGCTGGGGAGAGGGGCTGCGGCCGAGGAGGTTAGAGGTCAGCCATCGTAGCCCATCATTAATGCCCTTTCCCATCATCACAGCCAACCACGCCCGCAGGGGGAGCGTTCTGCCCCTGCTGTCACGAACGGTCCCCAACTCTCCAATGCACTGGAAAATCCACAGCAGTGGCCCTGGCCTATTTGTTTAAAATAAAAACAAGTAAATGGGAGGTGGAGACAGCCATTTAAGGAGAGTGTATCTGACCTTGCCAAGGGGTGGGGAGCCATAGGGAAGCATGAGGAGCAACTTGGACCAGACTGGGGGAAGCAGGATGCCTCTCACCTAAGCTCCTCCAATGAGCTGCCTTGGCCAGGCTGCCCTGTCCTTAAAGGCAAGAACTACTGGAGAAAGATTTGAAGCTCGGATCCTGCAACCCAGTTCAGGGCTGACATACCCATCAGGCACAGTGCCTAGGGCCCAAAGCAGTGTTTTAATTTTCATTTCTTCTAAAATCAAAAGCAAAAAAAATTATATAACAGTAAAGACTATATAATCATGAATCTAGCCCAGCTTTTACTGCGTTGGTCATCATACCAACGCAGTCATAAAGTACAATTTAAAATACATAATATATATTTATACACATATTATATAGTTTAAAAGTATTTTCAGTTGTGTATTTTTTAATTAATTTTTTTTAATGGTGGAAGGGGCACACAAAGGCAAAAGCACTTAGGACCCATGAGAGTTCAAATGCAGCCCAGCCACTGGTCCAGGCTCCCAGATGGGTTTTTTTTTTTTTTTTTTTGCGGTACGCGGGCCTCTCACTGTTGTGGCCTCTCCCGTTGCGGAGCACAGGCTCCAGACGCGCAGGCTCAGCGGCCATGGCTCACGGGCCCAGGCGCTCCGTGGCATGTGGGATCTTCCCGGAGCGGGGCATGAACCCGCGTCCCCTGCATCGGCAGGTGGACTCTCAACCACTGCGCCACCAGGGAAGCCCCCAGATGGTTTTAAACTACATCTAACATTCTTCCCCTATGGGCAATCCATAATTTCGTTAAAAGGCACACCCCAGCTTTGTGGCCTTCTTTTGTTACCAGGGATAACAAACATTCCAAAGATGCTGGCTTTACAGGGCAGAAAAATATGGGGTCAAATTGTAAGTCAAGGCTGCTCCTCTTAGCCTTAAAATTAGCTATTTCCACGTAAAGTCTTGCATAGGCTCTTAACAGACCACAGTCACTGGCCTCACTGGGAAATGGACTGAGTCCTCTCTGTCACTGGAGGACTAACCTGCTTGAAATAGACATTTTTTTTTCTAGTGACTTAAGCTTAACAATTACTTGGCAGTCTCACACACCACTTATTTTCGTCTCAGGAAGGGCCTGCCGTGTTGGGTGGCACAGTTAGGGTACTAAAGGCAGAGCTGAAGGGCCGAGGTGCTTCAGCTTCCCCAAACGTGTGGCCACTTGGACGTGGGAAGTCCTCCCTGGCCACGGGGCCCAGAGCCGTCGAGGCAAATCACGCCGCGTCACGCATTAAAGTCTCATGTTGTTGCAGGGTGGTAATTTTGACAGCAAAATAAGCCACAAAACTGCATATGCTATTGGGTGACATGCAATTTTAACTTCATTCAGGAGTGAGACCTTTGAGACATTGTTACCTGCAGGAGCAAGCAATAAAACAAGGATGGACAGGGATGTGTCAAATAGAGGCCCTTCCTAAATCACGCCGGGAGGCCCAGATGAATACATTTAATATATTCTGGTCGTGAGTGAAGTGCTCATAGCAGAACAACTGCTCCTTCAGCGACATCACTCATGGGAATGAACTACAGTCTCACTGACAGCCTGGAAAAATGCGCCCACTTTTCAAACTGTACAAATGGTGCTTGGACACAGTAACTCAAAACTGGACACTTCATTTCGAGTTTAAAGCTAGTGGCCCAGCCACAAACTATTACTCCATCTTCTTTATTTGTGGTCCATGGTTTTGTACTCTTTAAGAATCAAATAAATACTGGTGTAATGGTTAGCAACTGCCAGTTCAACGAAAAATACTGCTAAATTCACCAATAAGTCTTTTTTCCACACACACAAATTTATGCCCCAAGAACAGAGCCCATTCCTGCCACAGAGTCTGGATAGTTTTTTAATGTAGAGCGAGACTCACTTTAGTGATAAGAGTTTAAACCCTTCTTCTTTTCTCCTTTCCTCTCATAGATCTAGCGCTGGGAACAGAGGGAGGTAAACGATCCATATACGTAAGTGGAGGCGCATTCACTCGAGGCGGTCACCACTTGGGGGAGCCAGACAGGACTCCTCTCCACCCCGTGCCAGCTGGACTCAGCTTCTGGAATTCCAGTCCACGCCGGGAATCTCCCAGGCTGGCTTCCTGGGCGTCCACCATGAGCTGAGTCCTAGCCAGAGTCAACTTACTGGGATAGTGTTGCCGTTGACAAAAGTATCTCCTGTTTTCAGAGAGTTGTTTTTAAAAAAAACAGCTTTATTGAGATATTATTCACATGTACAATTCACCCATTTAAACTTTACAATTCAGTGGGGTTTAATACATCTGTAGATACGAGCAAATATCACTACAATTTTAGAACATTTTTATCACCCCAAAAGAAACCCCAAACTCATTAGCAGTCACTTATTTCCCCTCAATCCTCCAGGCCTAGGCAACCACAAACCTATTTTTTGTCTCTGTAGATTTGTCCATTTGGAATATTTATGTAAATGGAATCAAACAGTATGTGGTCTTTTGGGACTGGCTTCTTCCACTCAGCATAATGTTTCCAAGATTCACCCATGTAGTAGCATGGATCAGTATGTCATTCCTTTTTATGGCTGGGTAATATTCCATTGCATGAATAGATCATAGTTCATTCGTTAGTTGATGGACCAGAGTGCCTCCCCTCCCCGCCCCAAATCTTCACAGCAGGCCTACTATGCTCCAAGCATGCAGAGGGCGGCACAGCATGTGTTTATCCATGGCTTCCAGGGCTTGTGATATACCCTGAGTGGCACCCCTGGTACTGTTAGTTCCTGGTTAGTTGACGGCTGGGGACTGCCCAGCTGTCTTACCTGGGACAACAGCTCAGAATGTGGTTTTCTGCTCAAGTATTTTCCTTCCACAAGGGATGGATACACCCTCTGTGGGCTCATTACCTTGGGAAATGTAAGCGCCTCCCAGTGAGGGAGGGAAGGAGCTCGGCTGCATGTTCTCTAGAGAGGCAGCCTCAGGGGTCCCTGGGGTTCAGCACCCTGGCAAAGACCACTCAGGGGGATAAACTGCAGAATGCACAGGTCTGGGCTTCAGCAGGGCTCCTCTCCATACCTGCCCTTGGGTGAGGGGTTGCTGTGACTTAGTCACAATTCCAAGGGTGGAAAGTCCCATCAGGAGGTTGAGTGAGACCCAGAGAGGCTGGTTTCAACAGGAAGCCAAAGCATAGATTTGGGCATTGCAGCTCCTGCTTCTCTGTGTGCTGTGCAGAGAAAGCTGAGGAATCGTGCCCTGGGCAGAGGCTACAAGTTCCTGCCTGACATCCCGTCTCCCCTTATTCCTTATTGATATAACCTGGATTATATCCAGGTATCAGTACGCCCAGTTCAAAGACTACATTTCCCAGATTTCCTATCTGCAAGGGCTGGCCAATGAGAACAAAGCAAAAGTTATTGGGCAAGGATTACAGGAAGTCTTTCCTTTAAAAGAAACAAACTTTTTATTAAGAAAATATTCAGGCATGAAAAAAAGGTAGACCAGGGTAATGGACACCCATACACACCCATCACCCAGATTTAATAGTTGTTAACATTTTACCATGTTTGCTTCTTTTTTACTCATGTATTAACCAGCCCATAATTCAAGTTAGGAAATCTCTTTAAAAGAAGCTGACTTAAATGGGAGACAGGTGTCCTTTGTCCCTCCGTGCTTTAACCTTCTGTTTTCCTAAATCACAAACAGGAAGGCTGGAGCCCCAGCAGCCATCTTGTGACTCTGAAGCCATCATGAGGATACGAGCCAGGGATAAGTATGGCAAAGTGGAAAGAGGGAAGGGTAGGTTGCCAGATTAGCAAACACAAACAAAAACCAAACTAACAAAATGAGATACAAAAAACCAAAACCAAAAAAAAGCAAATAAAGAAACCACCAGTTTAATTTGAATTTCAGATAAAAATGAACGATTGGTTTAGTATGTTTCATGCAAAATTGGGGACATACTTATCTTTTTTTTTTTTTTGGCGGTACATGGGCCTCTCACTGTTGTGGCCTCTCCCATTGTGGAGCACAGGCTCTGGACGCACAGGCTCAGCGGCCATGGCTCACGGGCCCAGCCGCTCCACGGCATGTGGGATCTTCCCGCACCGGGGCACGAACCCATGTCCCCTGCATTGGCAGGCGGACTCTCAACCACTGCGCCACCAGGGAAGCCCCCCCATACTTATAATTTTTAAATTACTTATTGTTCAATAAGTATTGAAATTCAAATTTAACTGGGCATCCTGCATTTTGTATGGCAATCCTGTAATGGGCCTGGGTCTCTGGTGCTTGTGGACCTGCCATACAAGCACTGGACTGTCCACTTAGACCTCCCATTTTATCTAATTAATTCATTTAATGAGCATCTATATAAGTGACTATTATGTGCTGAGTCTTGGGCAAAGTCCTGTGAAAACAGTCAGATTGGCACATGGGATTCACAGTCCAGTGCATAAAACGAGTATTAAGACAAATACCCAAGTACCAGTGAGATGAGTAAGAAAAAGGGGGCATGGGTTCTCCCCTCCCCCACACTCGCCCATACTGATTATTCCCTGAACACTGGGCTGTTTCCCACCTCTGGTCTTTGCCCACACTGTCCCTCATCCTGGAATGTCCTCATCAACACACCTGCTCATTTCACTTCATTCATTCATTCAGCAAACTTTGGTTAAGAACCTTCTGTGCTACGTACTAAGGAACAGAGGGCCTGCCCTGCAGGGGCCTATGGACTCAGTGCCCATTGATGAAGTTTTCCACGTGCCAGCATAGAGGTAGGATTGTGTGATGATGGTGTTACAGGGACAGGAAGAGAAGGAGAAGGGGAAGGGCAGGCCAACAACAGAGTGGGGTTTTGAGGGATAAATAGGAGCTCAACAAGCATGTGGCGTGTGAATGCAGCCATAGTGGATGGACGAGTGAATGAAGCTGACCACACAGATGAGGCCACCCACTTCATGACTGGCCCCAGCCCCTCCTCTCCTCTCTGTGGGGAGCAAGCCAGATCGAGGGAGGCTTCGAGGTCCCTACAGGGTGGACAGAGCCCTTCTTGGGAGCCAGATGGCATTTCCCTGCCTCTGGTTATGCAGCCATGCCCTGAGCCCATTCCAGAAGGAGACGCTGGAGTCAGGGCATTTGACTCTCATGGTCCAGCTTCCTCTGACCAAAACTTAACACTTCGCAAATGAAGCTGGAAGGGCCCTGAGTTGGCAATTTTTCCAGCGCTGCCAGTGTTTCTGGAGTCCTCCAGGTCAAGGCTGGAAGGTCTCTCTTAGCCACTGTCTGGTCCAACCGCCCATTGAACTGATGAATAAACTGAGTCCCAGAGAGGGGAAAACCTTGCCAAAGGTCACATTCCACAGCCTGCCTGGTCCAGTCCAGTGCTGCTGGACCCCAGTTCCCTGGCCTTCCAGTCCTACACGGAGCCTTCCTGTGCAATCAACAACAGAAATTATACTCAGCAAAAGTTATAAATGACACCTTGCAACCAATTGTCTGGGGGCATTCTGGCAGTGGTCCAATCCCCTGTTCACAGACCTCAGCCCTCCTAGGCCGTAAGCCCCAGGCAGCTCAGCTTAGCAGCCGTCCACAAGCACCAGCCACCTTAGAGGATATGGCCGCAGCTGACCTAGGAGGGGGCTCCTGGCAGATGGCCAGGGTCTCTGAGGGACCCTGTTACAGGGGCGCAGGAAGGACTCCTCTCCCAAGCTGTCTCTCTTCCTTCCCCCGGGTTCTCCGCCCTCCAATCCAGCCTGTGATGCTGCAGCCACAAGCAAACACCGGGATGGAGCCACGGCCAGTTACTCCCGCTGAGGAAAGGGAAGAGGCTGAGCAGATGTGGGACTGCAGCCTGGCAGGGCCAGAGTATCCAGTTAGCTGCCAGGGGGGTGGGGGTGGGGGGGGTGGAGCCATCACGGATCTTGGGGGTGGGGGAGTGGCTGCTTCCCCCAGACTTTGGAGAAAGTGAGGACAGGGTTGGAAAAGCCTTCCTGGGAGGGCAGCCCAGGAGCTGGGGCTTAGAGGACCTTTAGGATCTGCCTGGACAACCCGTGAGTCACTGATGAGGCCAGAGAGAGGCCGGGCCTCCCGACTCCAAACCCAGAGCTCCCCTTGGGGTCCACCTTAACCCCAAGCCTTCCGTAAACGCCAGCTCCAGCAGACGCGGATGTGGTCCGGGTGGCCCGGCGAGGATGTTCCAGGGTCCCGTGACGGGGCCGTCCTGGGTGAGAGTGTCCTCTCAGGAATGGGGGGCATTACCCTTCATGGACTCAAAGGTCAGCTGCCGATTCCACCTTGCCACCAGTAATGAAGAGCGCAGGAGGCAGATGGAGGCTGTCCCGCGCACAGTATGCTGATTCCGCTAACCAGTGGACCAGGAAATGGCCGATTATTTGCGCCGCCATCAACAGACAGACATGCTGCCTCAAAGCTCACTTGTCTTTAATGCTGTCCCCCTGTTGAGGATCCTCAGGCTGATCGCTCCAGCCAATTTCCAGAGATGCAGGCGGCAGGAGGAGGGGGTGAGTGACGGAGGTGCGGGCCTTGGAGGGAGCCCTCCGCCAGCGCTCAGACTGCCTGGGGTCCCAGCAGTGACCGGGGGCCGTTGGGGCAGTCCCAGCGCCTCCACTTCTGCTTCTGTGCCCATGGGGCCTCCCTCCCAGGGCTGTGGCCTGGACCAAGAGGCAGGCGGGCTGCTTCCAGGGCCAAAAGGCTCTTATAAGAGAACAGAATTCCCGCTGTGGCTAGCGGGCATTTCTGGACTCTGTGCTGGTTCTCAGACCCGAGGTGGCCCCTCTCTTTGCTCATGGGGTGGTGGATGAAGGTAGGGCCAGAATGCTGTCTGAGACGTGCAGAGCTCAGTTCTCAGATTCTGGGACGTGCCTGAGGCCAAACCAGGGGCTGTCTCCTTGTCTGCCGTTCAGTCCCTCTTGTGTCCCAGTCTTGGAGCCCTAGTACTTTGAGCTTGAGTCCAGTCCTCCTGGGACCATTTCTTTCCAACAACCAATGGTCCTTTGCCATGGAGAAGGCACCCATACTGGGAAAGCCCTCCCTACCTAGATAACAGAGACCTGCAGTGGCTGGCTCCACCTGCAACCTGGGGGTGAAAGCTCCGGGGAAATGACTCGTGTGTGTGTGTGTGTGTGTGTGTGTGTGTGTGTGTGTTTCCCCCTCACTCACTCTGGGCAAAGGTATGTAAGTGATGCATCTCTGCAGCTCTGAACCCCTAACATAAAGAATGTACACCTTTTGTCCTGGGGATCCTGAGACCTCACCTGGGGTATACAAAGTCCGTTCATCCTAGGAAAATTGGTGCTGGAAAAGGCCCACTTTAAATGGATCTGTGTTAAACAGGGATCTCCTTTCTTAGTAAATGGTGAAAACTACAAAGACTTGATGTGGAATTTGTCTTAAATCTTAAATTTGTCTTAAAATTTATAAATTGTATTACAATTTATTAAAATTAATTTATCTTGTGTTTTAAGCTACGGCTATAATTCCATCCATAATCTTTGAGCAAAGAATGAATCAAATGTTGATTTGGGGGGGTATAAATTTTTCAGCAAAAAATTGTGTCATGGCTCACTCTGTAGCCATTCCTTGTGCTTGATTTTCACAGGATGGTCTTACCAGGTGTCATTTTTGCAAAATTATCCAAAGGCTTCATGCATTTTCACAGAGGTGTTCGTTAATCCATGGCAGTTAAATCGCTCCCTTTTGAGTGTCTGCTATGTCATCACCTTTGCCCTTTTTTTACTTCATGTCAAGAATGGCCAGATCCTCATTTATCAATGGTTTTGCATAGAATTTGAATGCTTCTTCAGCATCGTTTTCACTTCATGAAATCCTGTTACTTTGGCACAGTTTGCATTTTCACCTTGCAATCAATTTATACTTTGCAATCAATTTATTTGGGTTTTGCGTAGGTGGGCAAAGATGGACACCAGAGTTTAGCAGAAGGGGGTGTTGGGTGGGCACCACATTTATAGATGGTCAGTTTTTTAGTGAACACCGTGTTATGATGTCTCTAACTGCCCTAAGGAAGCTACATGACTGGGGGACTCAGGTACTGAATCCTAGGATAATAAGGACCCATGTGTGGTACTCCTCATTTTATGTATCCAGATCCTTCTCTGTGAAGAGTAGTGGAGGCAACATGCTTCATCTTCCTGGTCTCTGCTGGTTCCTCCTGGACCACATCTGGGACTCATCCTGGTAGGGTACATGAGCCTCTGAAAAGGACCAGCCAACTCTATCAAAAAGAGCTCCAGATTTAACCATACCCTCCTTAATTTGGTTTCTGGCAGCCTTCTCATCCCTGGACAGAGCATAGGATTCAATCTGAGATGCCACTTTCCTGCCATTTTCCCTGGGGGCACCAGGCAGCAGGACCCAAGGAAGTGGTGAGCAATATTTAGGGACATCTGTTTCATTAAACACCTGTGGTCTTCCAAGTCAAATAATAAATAATAATAGTAATAAGTAAAATGTGTTGAGTGCTTACTATGTGCCAGGTATTGATGCAAACATTTCACAAGTGTTATCTTACTTAATTCTCACTACCCTTTAAGTGCTACCCCCATTTTACAGTTAAGAAAATAAACATGTAGAAAGTTGATTTCTTTTTTCCAGATCATACAGATGATAAATTGCGAGTTGAGATTTGAACCCAGGAAGTCTGACTCTAGACCTCAGACTCATAACTAATACTGTGTTGGAAACTAACTTGGCTTTTTTCTTCTGGGTCTGAATAATGCTGGGGGGTGTAGAGTTGACTAGTTATAGGATAATCTAGCTCCTGCCCCACATTTGATAAGGGAAGAAAACTTGCCAAATGCAGCCTCCAAAATCAATAGCAAAGTGCCATACTGAAACTAACAAGTGTACTTTATGTTTACTCATGAATCCATTTTGAAAATTCTGTGCGTAAGTCAAGAAACTCTCCGTCTTTTAGGAATTCAACCCCGAAAAGGCTGGTGTCTCTCAGTTTCAGGCATGGGAAGTATTTTCTCAAAGATGACTCATTTCTTGAAACTAATGAAATAATTGGGTTGAACATGCTCAATGCAGACTTTCCCCTACCAGTGAGCTCTCTTATAGCCGCTGAAAAGTCACTTTTTGGGGGACTCATTATCCCTCAAGATCCCGTGTCGCTCATTTACATTAGAAAGAGGAAGTTCATAAAAGCCCTTTCTTATTTTCTAACACGAGTTCAAATCAGGGGCCATTATCACCCTATAGAAAGACCCAAATGGCATATGGATCATTCTGGAGAAGGGGGTGAGCGCCTTTTAAGAGAATTGTTTTAGTTTTTGCAGGAAATTAATCAGAGGGATGGGCTTTGTAGAGCGGGGAGCAAATCTAATCTGTCCTTTGTGCGAATTTGCCTTGCTCCAATTCCTAGCAATTGTAGACAACATGCTCTTTTGTCCGGGAGACACTTGTTACATGCATAATTAGAGACTGCAGTAGCTGTGTTTAAAGAAAAACTGTTTTCCAATGTAATGTGTGATCTTGATAATAGTATTTTCATCAAAGGTAGCAATTACATTCATTAAGCTGGGACTGGCCGGGCGGCAAGGAAATTAAGTGGAAAGTGAATAAAAAGCTCCCCTCCCCCCATGTTATCTCCTTCTCTTTATAAGTTGAAATGCACCATGGTGAGCTGGAACTGGGAAATACATAGTGCATATAAAAAAATAAAGTCCTCCTTAATCTTTCTGAATAATGACCCGGCAGATAACCCAGGGACGGCAACTATAGATGCACTTTTCAAATTAAAGGGCTTTATTCTCCCTTAATTTCCTATGCAAGTTTTAAACGAGCTCAACATATGATTCAGGTCTTTAAAGGCTGCAGGGCTCTTTAGGATTCATTCACTGTTCTTTGCACACATAAATTGTTTTGTGCTCTCAAAAAAAAACACAACAAGGCATAAATCAACCAGTTTAGGAGAGAAATAAAGCCATTTGCCTATTTTTAATTACCCCTTTAACTATCATTTAGGCTTCCTTATACTTTAATTTTAAAGATGCTATAAATGAAGTCCACACGTGGAGGTGGAAACACATTACAGGAAAAGAGCGCCCCCTCCAGGTTCTTGAATCTCACTGTGTTGCTGTGAGAAACTTATTCTGGAAAAGAAAAAAAATCCCACACACGTATATGTGTGTGTGTGTATCTCCTCCAGGCAGATGCTCTGTGTCCCTCCCCCATCCCCCTGGATTAAAAGTCCTGCTTGCAATGCCTCAAAGCGTTTGATGATTTCAATTTTATTCAACAGAGCACAATGATAGCCAGACATTTCTGGGCAAAAGCAGATGGAAATATGCCACCTCCTATCAGCACCCTAGCTCTGGCCAATGTTTGACCTGAAAAGCTTTTTGAGAAAATGAAACCAGTCCACAAAAATCAATTGGGGACCCCTATTTCTTGTGATTGGACATGCATAGCTCTGCGGCAAGAATCATTATCTCTAAATTGATTGACCCAAATGTCATGCAGATCATCTTGGAGTGGGAAGCCGAAGAGCTTGAACGGCCTGCGCATTTTCTGCTGGCTGCACAGCCAGATGCGGCAGTGGCCTTGATAGCTAACCTCTAACCAAGCGGGTCAGGGTATTCCACTCTTGGCTAAAGGAGTTGCCATAATTTGAGAAAAAGTGGGACTTCAGAAGTTCTTCAACTTTACTTTCTGATCTGCTCGTTAGCAGTTGATTTGACTTTATGAGACAAGGGTATTGAATGCGGAGCCAGGAGACCAGCCTGTGGTCCCAGCTGGTAATAAGCTAAGGTTTGTTGGATGGCTTACTATCTGCCAGGTACTTGGCTGGGGCTCACACGCATTGTATTCTCATTCTTCACAGCAAGCCTTCGGCGGGGGGGGGGGGGGGGGGGTTGGTATTATCATTTCCATTTTACAGTCAAGAAAATAAAACCTTAGAGAGGTCAAGTAAGCTACCTCGGTCTGTATAATTAAGACATCGGGGACCAGACATCCGTACCCTGCAGTCTGATATCAAAGCCCAACCTCTTGGTCATGAGAGCAGGGGCTTTGGCCTTTCCAGACTCAGGTTCCCTGGACGTAAAGAAGGGGGTAAGCTGACAAAGCCCTAGGGTCCCAAGCAGCTCGACATCTACCACTACAAGATTTCTCAGAAAACCTTTCAAGTTATCTTGTTGAAGCAGCTCGTTTGCTTTGGCGGGGGTGGAGGGGGGCTTCCTTTGAAAAGCCATATGTAGTCCCCAGAGCAGAGAGAGGACAGAGCCGGGTACCCAAGGATCACAGGCAGCTGAAGCTGCCAGGAGGTGGCCCAGTGCCAGGTGATGGGTGTGGATCTTGGTCCACCGACTCAGATGAGCAAGAAGGAAGCAGCGCATTGAGGCTCAACATTCGGGGATGTTTTCTATTTTCTAATAATCATTCCCAATTACCCTCTACCCAAGCCCTCTCTCCTGCTCCCTTGGCAGTAGTAGATCTCAGTTCAACGTGACAAATTCAGTCACTTTTGGTTCATCGAACAGCCTCGGTTTGTTCTTAAGACTTAGCCCCGTTCATTTAAAAACTGCGGTCTCGTGTCCATTTTGAGGCTCGTGTGTCCCGCATCTCAGCAACGGCCCCGCCTGTCTCGTGTCTCTAACGGTTTGTGGCGTGTGTGTGTGTGTGTGTGTGTGTGTGTGTACGAGGGAGAGCGCAGGGTGTCTCTTGACTTTTTCCTTGTTCCCTCTGGCGCTGGGGGTGGTTGTGAGTTGGGGATGAAGGAGGGGGAGGCCTGGGCACGTGCTGTCTCTCCCCTCCCTGACGTTGTGTTCCTTCCCTCTGTGCATGTCACGAATGCGGGCTGGCTGTCGCGGGGACTTGCTTCCTGGGCCCTGGGGGTCTCCTGCAAGAGCGGCTGCAGTGTACCGCTGCCCCGTGGCATTCCTCCTCCGTGCATCCCTCTTTGTCCTCAAGGGAAAAGCGTCTATAGAGAGATGGTATAACACCATCTCATCTACCTCCTGGGCCAGCTCTCCGGCCTGTGGGCACAAGCAGGATCCATCGTCCTTAACTTTTTGGAGCCAAGAACTCAAGACGGCGTGGTCCTGACCCTTTCTTGGGGGCTCCCCCATTGTGCCATGGTTTCCTGGGTCTCTTTTCTCCCGCTTTTATGGGGAAAATCAACAATCCACTGGCTAAGTAAGGTGTCCAACTGGGAACAAAATGCCAGGCTGCCTTCCTTGCCGGATCCTCAACCTTGGATTTGGGGTGGTAAAGCACCCCTTCCTCCACTCTGGTGGGTGGCCTCCCTTCATTTTGAAGGTGGTTTACCGAACTGGTGCTTCTCTGAGGCCCCGGGGGAAGGTGGCTGGTCCTACCCCTGGGGGTTTTCTGAACTCAGAATATGAGATACTTAGGTATGGTGACCTTATCATTTAGTGCCCAAATTGGAAGGCTCTTTTGAAGGTGAAGGGTGGCACGATTAATAATCATCCCGAGACAGCAGACATGACCTGGGACTGTCTGGGCAGACGGAGACGTGTGGCCCCTGATCCTCGAGCACCTCTGGACTCTAGCTCCAGTTCTGGAAAAGGGAGAAATCACCTCCTATACCCTCTCTACCATCAATCAGTGTGATGTCAGCTCTGAGCCCCATCCCAACAAATGGACGGGTATCCAGCTTTGTTCAGGGCTCCTTTCTCAGCAGCTCTGCCTGGGCTCTGAGGTCTCACGCAGGGTCGAAGTGCCTCCGTCATCTGCCACACCACCTGCCTCCACGAGAGACGTCTCTTCCTCTGGTCCCGGGTCCTTCCTTCCAGATGGCTCCTCTGCCGCGTCTGGAACCTGCTTGTGGTTCAGCATCTTTTGTGAGGCTAGAGGGCTCTGCCCAACATCCAGCCTCTTGGCGTCCCAAATACCTTTCCCTCTGGCACACATTTCCAGGGTGCTAGTCTAGGCCACGTGTGGGGCATGGAAGGCCTCTCTTTCCTCTTCCAATCTGAAGAAATCCCTCTTTAATTTAGGGCAGATTCATTTGGGGCAATTCCCTTCAAGACTTATTTTCCACATTGGATTTAGGTTTCTCCTTTCCTTCAAACCCCTTTTGTCCATTGAAAACAGGGACGAAATTTGGGGAAGTACCACTACCAGCCTTGTGGGAAGCACAGAACATAGAACCTGCATAAATGGGGAGAAGAGAAAGGAGAAAATGCCAAAAAAAAGAGCAATACCTCCCCAAATGAATGTTTCCATACTGCTTCAAAGCCACAAGTCCTTGGAGACCAGTAAAGTGTGCTTGGCCAGGAGCCCTGGATGCCACTTGTTCTTCTGCGGAAGCAGCTGCTCCATCTTCTAGAGCCACAGAGACCTATAGAACTTTCTGCAATCATTGATATGCCCTATATCCACATGGCCCAATATGGTAGCCACTAGACAAACATGACTAATGAGCACCTGAAACAACTGAGGAATTGAGTTTTTAATTTTATTTAATTTTAATTTTAATAGCCACATGTGGCTAGTGGCTCTCATACTGGACAGAATAGTTCTAGAGAAATCATTGAAGAGGAGTGATAATAACCCAATTTACATTTAAAAGACTGTCTCAGGCTGCTATGGAAAATGGCTTGGATACTGGGGAAAGTAGAAGCTGGAAGCCAATTAGGAGGTGACTACACCATTCCCAGAGAGAGATCATGCTTCTGATTGGACTAAGGTACTAGTAGAGGTAGAAAGATCTAGAGACATTAAGAATTATTATGGAGGTAGAACTGGTGGAGGAGGCCCACTGGTTACTGGGTCTCTGCATGCCACTCTGAAGACCCCATTTGTAGTTAAACAGATCCACTCTCGATGGTCATTTCTGAACCACTCAATCCTCACAGAGCCCTTGAAAGAGGACAGGTCTTCTCTCAGAGGGGGATGCAGCTGGTTGCCACATGTACTGGGTTGAATAGTGTCTCCCATAATTCATGTCCACCTGGAACCTATGAATGTGACCTTACTTGGAAATAAGATCTTTGCAGATGTAATCCAGTTAAAGCGAAGTCATACGGGATTAGGCTGTGCCCTACATACAACATGACTGGTGTCTTTGAAAGAAGAGGAACGTGCGCCTAGAGCAAGGAGGGCCACGTGATGATGGAGGCAGGGATGGAAGTTGTGCGGCCACGAGCCAAGGAGCTCCAGGATTGCTGGCAACCATCAGAAGCTCAAAGAGGCAAGGAAGCGTTCTTCCCTAGGGCCTCCAGAGGGCATATGGACCAGCTGACACCTTGACTCCAGACTCCTGGCCTCCAGAACTGTGAGAGGATGTATTTCTGTTGTTTTAAGCCACCCAGTTTATGGTGTTTTGTTACGGCAGCCCCGGGAAATAGAGCCACCCAGCCAGCATCCACTCCCTGTTCCTGCCTAGCAGACCTAGATTTTGCTCTGGTAACTACCCTCCTCCAGTATCCATGTACCTAAGGAAGTGGACCTTTCCTGGGTGGGTACTCCTTTGCCCTAAAGGTACTACTACTTTCTTGCCAGGGATGATTTTGGAACGAGTATGGGACTCAAAATTGGCCCGGAGGATAAGAAGAGAAATCTGTGGAGGACTGTTCTTCCGTCTCTCCTAGAAGCTCTTCTTCTCTTGGACATTATTGTGTTAAAGGGTAACACCTGCAGCTGTGGCAGCACCCTGGCTACCTGCCCGAGGATGATGTCCGTGGAAGGATGGCAGAGTATAGAGATGGGAAGACCCTGGGCCTGATTACTTTGCTGAGCTGATGAATCAAACAGCCCTGAGGCCCCCCAGACTCTGGGGTTCCAAGCTCTGTGAGGTGACTGAGACAAGGCTCATACCTCCTCCATCCAAGTGGTTTATCAAACTCCAAACCCCCTGAGAAGAGTGTTGGCAAATGCCATTGTCCCTATCTGGTTGATTTTCCAAATGATGTTTTAGTGTCCCCAGCAACTCCCAGCTGGCCCCCACTTGAATGAAGACAGTGAGTAAAAGAAAGGAGAAACATTTACTAAGCGGCTACTCTCTCAAGAAAAAACACTAACCAAAGAGCGCTTCCTATCTGGCCATCCATACTGCAGATACTTTTGCTCAGCATCTGGCCTCAGCTGTTTTGGAGGCTGGGGCAGGGGTGATGCCTTAGTCTGTTCAGGCTGTTTCTCAGTTTCTCAGTTCTGAAGGCTGGGAAGTTCAAGATTATGACGGCATCAGATTCGGTGTCTGGTGAGGACCTGCTTCCTCATCTTCTCACTGTAACTTCTTGTGGCTGGAGGGGCAAGGGGTCTCAGCCGGGTCCTTTTATAAGGGCACTAATCCCATTCAAAGCACCTTCTAGAGGCCCCACCTCCTAATACTTTAACCCACTTTGTGGGTTAAGATTTCAATATATGAACACAAACATTCAGTCCATAGCAGATGGGAAAGATTCTTTCTCTCTTACCCCAAATTAGGTAATTCCACCAAAACTTTTCATGGTTTCTTGGGTCTCCCTTCTGTCCCTGGCTATCTCAAAAGTTCCTCTCGGGGCTTCCTTGGTGGCGCAGTGGTTGAGAATCTGCCTGCTAATGCAGGGGACACGGGTTTGAGCCCTGGTCTGGGAGGATCCCACAGGCCAGGGAGCAACTAGGCCCGTGAGCCACAACTACTGAGCCTGCGCGTCTGGAGCCTGTGCTCCGCAACAAGAGAGGCCGCGACAGTGAGAGGTGTGCGCACCATGACGAAGAGTGGCCCCCGCTTGCCACAACTAGAGAAAGCCCTCACACAGAAACGAAGACGCAACACAGCAAAAACAAATAAATTAATTAATAAACTCCTACCCCCAGCATCTAAAAAAAAAAAAAAGTTCCTCTCATCCAGAAAAAAAAGTGTATCTCCTAATTTCAGAAGTCCTCACAACCCACCTTTTAATTCCCCAAACTTATTTTGACATATTTCTCCTCCTTTTTTCCTCCTTAAGAAGAGTAACTGAGTCCTCCTTTGGTCTAAATGTACTTAGCGCCCATGAACTCAGGCTCAGCTGCAGACAAACCTTCAGTTCAGTGCCTGGAGTATCCCACAGACGTGCTCCCAAGTCCACTTTTCTTCTCCAGGGCCAGGACTGCTGGAGGCTTTCCCTTTGAATGTTCTTCTTCTTCCCTCCCACCCCCATAGTCAGCACCACTGGGCATTTCCTGACTCTTTCTAGCTTCCTGAGCTTGCCTCCTTCCTTGTTCTTAAGATTTTGATTCCCTTTTACCCCACATCTGAAAGCCAGTACCTAACGATTCTTGGCTCCAGGTCTCATCTCATCCTTCCCTTGTCAAGAATAAAAACGTTGGGAGGGGAACTTCCCTGGTGGCGCAGTGGTTGAGAATCCGCCTGCCAATTCAGGGGACATGGGTTCGAGCCCTGGTCCGGGAGGATTCCCACATGCCGTGGAGCGGCTGAGCCCATGCTCCACAACTGCTGAGCCTGTGCTCTAGAGCCCGTGAGCCACAACTACTGAAGCCGGTGCGCCTAGAGCCCGTGCTCTGCAACGTACAACGGAGAGTGGTCTCTGCTCGCCACAACTAGAGAAAGCCCCACGCAGCAATGAAGACCCAATGCGGCCTAAATAAATAAATAAATTAATTAAAAAAAAAAAACACGTTGGGAGAGACGTCCCTGGCGGTCCAGTGGTTAGGACCCCGTGCTTCTAGTGCAGGGGGCTCGAGTTTGATCCCTGGTCAGGGAACTAAGATCCCGCGTGCTGTGCAGCGTGGCTGAAAAAAAAGAATAAAAGCATTGGACTCCTTTCCTCAGAGTACCTGCACCTCTACCCAAAGGCTATCAGCTGCTTTTAGGATAAAGCTGGATGGGAAAAGGGGGCAGAGCCTCCACTTTCTCTCTGGTCTTGAACCTGACCTCCCAGTCAAGGCTGAGAAGCAGAAGCTTTGCTTCAGATATCACATGCCTGGTTCATACACCGTGAATGGCCGTGGTGGTATCCAGCTTTGCTTTCCTTGTGTCAGGAACCAAATCTTAGAACTAACAACCTATATGAAGATGTGGCAACAGAAGCAATTTTAAAACTAGATAAAGGGGGCTTCCCTAGTGGCACAGTGGTTAAGAGTCCGCCTGCCGATGCAGAGGACACGGGTTCATGCCCCGGTCCAGGAGGATCCCACATGCTGCGGAGCAGCTGGGCCCGTGAGCCATGGCCGCTGATCCTGCGCGTTCAGAGCCTGTGCTCCGCAACGGGAGAGGCCACAGCAGTGAGAGGCCTGGGTACCGCAAAAAAAAACCCCAAAAAACAAAAAAACTAGATAAAGGAGTTTAACTTATTTCATCACAGTTCCAAGAATTTGGCAAGTTGTCTCGGAGCATTTCAGAATGATGTATTCCGCAAGTATTGTACGGATATTCTCAATGTTAGTACTGCACTTAGACCTGGGCAAGGGGATCTGCTGCCCCAGGCCCTGCATTTCATAAACACACAACAGTCCCTGTATTCACCGGGATCTGGTGCTCATGCCGGCACATGGTGACCTGAGCCCTAAACATCCACTCTCGTGACTAACACCTTCCAAGTCATGGGGGACCGCATCTCCTCTGCCCAGAGTGCCTGGAACAAAAGGAGCCTGAATCTTGATGAGGACAATATCAGAGAGATATACTGCTTTGGAGGTGAGGAGGATTTGCTTAGGGAAAAGACAAATTCACTAACTTGTCAAATCCTTCCTCTTGGAAAACAAGAGTGGGATAGATCCTTGCATAACCAATGATCATTTCCCAAAGCACAGAGCTTCCCTTTTCTGGCTTCTCTGTGTTCCAGTGGACAGTTCCAGAAGTTCCCATGAATTGGCATAGCTTTCCAACAGTTTTACATGGTGGCTGACAACATTTTGTAATACTAATAATTCACACGACTTTTAACTTTATGTATGTATGTCTACATGTAACATGCATGGCATGTGACACCAATTCATTACATTAGCTGATGGACACTGAATACCAGAATTGTGAATGGTCTTCTTTTTTATAAAAAGTATTTAATAACTAATTGAAATTTCAAAAATCAAAATTAAAAATTAAGTTTTATTTAAATAACAAAAAATTTATATAAGTTGGAATTTTATTTGGCCTGTAAACTTTATTTATTTATTATTTTTGTCTGTGTTGGCTCTTCATTGCTGCGCATGGGCTTTCTCTAGTTGCAGTGAGTGGGGGCTACTCTTCATTGTGGTGCGTGGGCTTCTCATTGCTGTGGCTTCTCTTGTTGTGGAGCATGGGTTCTAGGCGTGTGGGCTCAGTAGTTGTGGCGCGAGGGCTTAGTAGTTGCAGCACACGGGCTTAGCTGCTCCACAGCATGTGGGATCATCCCAGACCTGGGATTGAACCCGAGTCCCCTGCACTGGCAGGTAGATTCCCAACCACTGCACCACCAGGGAAGTCCCTGGCCTTTTAATGTTAATAATTTTGAGTACTTTAAAAGAAAAATAACTTTTGGAAACAGATGAAGAAGAATTTAAATTTTAAATTTTTTTATTTTTATTTTTATTTTTATTTTTTTTTGTGGTATGTGGGCCTCTCATTGTTGTGGCCTTTCCCGTTGCGAAGCACAGGCTCCGGACGCGCAGGCTCAGCAGCCATGGCTCACGGGCCCAGCCACTCCGCGGCATGTGGGATCTTCCCAGACCAGGGCACGAACCCGTGTCCCCTGCATCGGCAGGCGGACTCTCAACCACTGCGCCACCAGGGAAGCCCTAAATTTTAAATTTTGCCTTAACTTCAATTTACATTTTTATGAAGGTACATTCTTTAATTAATTTCACCCTCTTTATTAATTAAAAAAGTAATTACTGATTAAAACAATAAGACTAGGGGAGTTCCCTGGTGGCCTAGTGGTTAGGATTCTGGACTTTCACTGCTGTGGCCCAGGGTTCAATCCCTGTTCGGGGAACTGAGATCCTGCAAGCCATGTGGTACAGCCAAAACTTAATTTATTTATTTATTTATTTATTTATTTGAAAAAACCAACAAGACCATAGCTGGGCCTCCGGTGGTAGGCTAGCCCCAGGCCCAGGGACATCAGGGCCTGGCCTCCTCACCTTCAGAGAACACTTGCAGAAATGCTGGCGGGGGAGATGTTCTCTCTTACACAGGGCATGCTGAAATTACTGTGGGAAACCCATAAAGTGAGATAGTAAAAATGCAAGAGGAAATAGGGGCCAGAAAAAGGTTGGAAGTTAAGGGCATAGGACAATTTCAGAAGAACATAAGAGAAAAATGAGTCTTGAGAGAAATTACAGAAAAGCCTCAAAACCAACCCACCTACCTGAGAGCGCTCTCTTCTGGATGGTACCAAGGAAGCATGGGCATTTTCTTTCAAGAGATATTCCTTTTAGATGCCTGTGGACTATTCTGACTTTTAATTTTTATTTATTTAATTTTTTGCGGTACGCGGGCCTCTCACTGTTGTGGCCTCTCCCATTGCGGAGCACAGGCTCCAGACACGCAGGCTCAGTGGCCATGGCTCACGGGCCCAGCCTCTCCGCGGCATGTGGGATCTTCCCGGACCGGGGCACGAACCCGTGTCCCCTGCATCGGCAGGCGGACTCTCAACCACTGCACCACCAAGGAAGGCCCTATTCTGACTTTTGCACAATCACATGAAGCTCTTTCCTCTAAGGGGCCAGTAGTGAACACTACCGTATTTGATTTGGATTCAGCTTCTTCTTCATCTATATTATTCGTCAAAGATGAAGAAATTAACTTGTTTTGAAATTTTTACTCTTCTGGAGATTGCCCTGGATTGCTGAAGCCCAGTAGAAATTTGAGACCAAAAAATCTGCTGGAATGAGGCAAACATTTGTATAAACTTAGGGTCAGCTGAGGTGAGAAGTGTGCTAACCCCAAGACAGCATGAATGTCCACCAAATTATGCCTTCTTAGAGCACAACAGTAGATGAACGGAGCCTACATTTTTTAACGCTGAAAAAACAACATCCATGCCTTTCTATAGCTAGCCAGTTTTTTTTTTCTTTTGTATAATTTTTTTTTAAATTGGGGTATAGTTGCTCTACAACGTTGTGTTAGTTTTTGTTTTACAATGAAGTGAATCAGCTATATGTGTATATATATATCCCCTCCCTCTTGGACCTCCCTCCCACTACCACCCCCCAATCCCACCCATCTACGTCATCACAGGGCACTGAGCTGAGCTCCCTGCGCTATACAGTTTCCCACTAGCTATCTGTTTTACACATGGTAGTGTATATATGTCAATCCCAATCTCCCAATTCATCCCACTCCCCCTCCCCCTCCCATGTCCACACGTCCATTCTCTACATC
Source organism: Mesoplodon densirostris (assembly GCF_025265405.1). Lineage (NCBI taxonomy): Eukaryota > Metazoa > Chordata > Mammalia > Artiodactyla > Ziphiidae > Mesoplodon > Mesoplodon densirostris. Next base: position 9,311,492 of record NC_082661.1, read on the forward strand.
TGCATCTCTATTCCTGCTCTACAAATAAGTCAGAAAAACAAATACCATACATTAGCAGATATATGTGGAACCTAGAAAAATGGTACAGATGAATCTAGCCAGCTTTTAATGTTGGTACGCTTCTGGGCTTCCCTGGTGGCGCAGTGGTTGAGAATCTGCCTGCCAGTGCAGTGGACACGGGTTCGAGCCCTGGTCTGGGAAGATCCCACATGCCGCGGAGCAACTAGGCCCATGAGCCACAACTACTGAGTCTGCGCGTCTGGAGCTTGTGCTCCGCAACAAGAGAGGCCGCGACAGTGAGAGGTCCGCGCACCGCAATGAAGAGTGGCCCCCGCTCGCCGCAACTAGAGAAAGCCCACGCACAGAAACGAAGACCCAACACAGCCAAAAAATAAATAAATAAATAATAAATTTAATGTTGGTACGTTTCAGTCTGAGTAATTCCCAAGACTTCTTGCCCATTGGACAAGTGCAGGGTTGTTTCAGTCTCAAAAAAGCCCTTTATTACAAAATACACTTAAAATGAGCTCAGCAGCGATCAATAAGTATATCCTTAGCCTTTGTCTACTTGGAAAAATCAATTGGGTTGAAAAGATGGAGTATTAATGAGCAAAGGAACTGTACATACATTATACACTGATAGGTTTCTGTTGTATGACTGAGTGCAAAATAAGGCAAGGGACCCACAGAAGCTGTCCACTCAACCAGATGTGCTCCCCCCAGACTCCCCAACCCTCCAAAGGTGCAAAACCTTACAACTCTGGTATTACTTTATTGTGTTTATATCTCCAAGAGGAAAAAAAATCCATTTCTCTCTAAGAGAAATTAATAGATTTAAAAACACCGAATCTAAGGTGATTTATCTCATCAGTAGTTTCTTCATTAACTCTCTTGCTAACAAAGGTAAGGTCTCATTAACGCAAGCCCCAGCGAGTCTCCTATTTTGGGGTGGGAGAATTGCAATGAACACATTGCCCAAAATTGCTTTTGGTTCCACAGAACTAGGTGCACAGCTTCTAGCTGGAGCAAGCCTTCTCACTAGCGCCCTAGAAGACTGACTGGTCACCTGCAATGAGAGTCACCTCTGGACTTGGTAGAAGGGAGGGGGACGTACCCTGCCTGCTCCTCCCACTCTGCCCCTCTAAGCAAGTGGGGTGTTTGGGGAGTCCTGGGCTTGCTTAGTCGTTCCTGCTATATTGGGGCGCTGCAGACGTTGAAAAGGAACATGGACACTGGGGCTGGAATCCCTTGAACACTACTCAAGTTTCAGTATGTGATGAAAATGCTCTGGGGGATTCTGACATAGGCAGATGCCAGGCCCAGTGATCTGACCGGTAAATCAGGAAATCTTCCTTTTTACAAGGAGCAGTGGTGCTGTGGGGGCAAAAGACCCAGGAGAAGGCTGTTTCACTGTTCCCAAGACCTTCACCTGTCTTTATACCACTAGTAACTATTTACATTGTCTCCTAGACCTCAACCTCCCACCTTAATCCTCCTGCAATTTAGACATACATTTCCAAGAGGCGGCTGGACATCTTTCTGGAGGAGATCTGAAAATAAACATCATATCTAATGACGAGGAAGTTCTGGGACTGGTAGTCCCTGGTCTGCACTTTTAGGACTAGAAGTTATTCTAAAACACAGTGAGGACGTTAGCGTGGAGGATAGAAGAGGTGCAATGGTGGAATCTTGGTAAGTGGTAGAATTTCCACTTATGGGCAAAGAAACCAAGAGTCAGCCAAAAGTAGACATTTTGTCAAAAAGCAAAGGAAGCAGAATCTTAGAAGTGGGGTATCCAAAGCTATGTTCGGAATGGATATAATCAGCCACGAATTAAGGGTAAAAAGATAACTTTAAGAACATGGTTTAAACTCACTGACCAAAGTGAACGTCAAGCAAAAAGGGATTAAAGGATCAGGCGATGAGTACGAGAGGTTGGGGCAGGGAGAATGGAGCAGCGGCTCACGGAAGCTTATCCTTTAAGGATGGGGAGACCCGAGCACTTCTGTAGATTGAAGCAAGGAGCCAATCGGGCTAGATAGGCTACAAATGAAATTCAGAGAGAATAATACTAACCCGAGTTCCTAGGGGAGGTCTTCTTTTCTTTTTTTTTTTTGGTGTGACACCCTGACTGACCAACTTGAGTAAAATCAGACTTAGCAGGCACTACTTTCATCATGGGCTGGCAAACTTTTCTTTACGCCTCGTGGGCAAGAGGCAAAATTAAGGAGATTATGCAGATACTTATATACCATTTAAAATGTTAAAAAAAAATCTAGTTTGCAGGTCATAGGCCCTAGTTTTGCCCACCCAATTTAAACCTGGGTCCTTGGACTTGAGATGTTTTGAAATTTTTTTTTCTTGTCCAAGAAAATATTATGTTTGAATACCTCAGATTGAATCACATAAAATCAAATTACAACTAAAGACAAGATGCTAATCACAAGGCCAGAGCAGATGGTCCAGTTCATACCCAAGTATGCGCCCAACCCAACCCAACCCAACCCGGGGAAGTCCCCGCTCAGCAAAGAAAGACACACACTGCTTTTCGTGGGAGGGTCTTTCAACGTGGTCAGTGCTATTTACCCACAGAGGTCAAACCTTCAAGGGATTAGGTGTCAGACCCCTTTTCTGTCCTCTGTGTCAGTCTTTGTCTCCTGTGTGGCCAAATGGAGCTGCCTACATGGCTGTGGCTATTTGAGAAAAGCAGAAAAATTGGTTAAAGGGGAATTGATGCACAAGAGTGAAAAATTTCCATAACCCTATACACAGCTTTATTTTCAATTACGCAAGATTATATTTACTTTATTACAATTGCACAATATTATACAATTATAAAAATTCAAACAATCTAGATGATGCCAACGACTCTGACGCCGTCTTCTTGGTCCCCACTCCCAGCACAGCCCTCAGTGTGATGACTGTATTTTCCCAGTTTATTCTAAGAATTTATATACATGCTTGGACTTACAGAAATATATAGATTTGTACTGTTCTCCACAAATCTTATGTGATTTGTTATTTTCTTAAACAATATAAGCTGGTGATGATTTAACCTCAGAACATGGGTCTTATTCTTTTAAACTGCTGCACAGGATTGCGTAGTGTGTACGTCCATGATTTATATATTCTCCTACCTAGCCATTTCTAATTTTTCACTACTACAAACTACTCTGTCCTTAAAGTCCCTGACGTGCCTTCTTGTCCATGCTCCCAGAAGCACTGACTAAAACAGCTCAGTTTCCCATACTTTTATCGACAATTTGTAATTTATATCTTTATTTTCCAATTAACCAAGGTTATTTAAAGTTATGATGAGCTTTTTTGCATCCTATGTTTTGGTTATTTACTTATTGTGTACAGTGAATGTTGCCTGTAAGTCTGTCTTTTTGGAGTTTGTAGAAGTTTCCTTTGTGGCAAAATTCTAAATTAGACAATTCATTTGCATTTGAAAATAAAAAGTTCCCCTTCTCTCTCTCTGTATATATATGTGTATATATCAAACTTGTTAATTATGCTACCCAATCCCTCTCTGTTCTTACCATTTCCTACTTGACTTGTTGATTTCTAAGTCAGAGGCTGTGATCATGGCTTTGTCAATGTTTTCACTGTATTTTTATTTTTTGTTTTGTTGTATATAGTTCCTATGTTGTTAGAGACATAAACTTCATGACTATTGGACCTTCTTGGTGAAGTCTTCCTGTTTTATTATAAGACATCCTTTTCTTGTCCTTTAAAATTATTTTTGCCTTTAATTCAGTTTTTAAAAGTTATTTATTTATTTATTCATTCATTCATTCATTCATTCATTTATTTATTTATTTATTTTTGGCTGCTTTGGGTCTTCATCGCTTTCTGGCTTTCTCTAGTTGAGGCAACCGGGGGCCACTCTTCGTTGTGGTGCGCGGGCTTCTCATTGCAGTGGCTTCTCTTGTTGCGGAGCATGGGCTCTAGGCACGCGGGCTTCAGTAGTTGTGGCTCACAGGCTCAGTAGCTGCAGCACACAGGCTTAGTTGTTCCGTGGCAATGTGTTCCCTGCATTGGCAGGCGGATTCTTAACCACTGCACCACCAGGGAAGCCCCTAATTCAGTTTTGATTGCTGTTCCTGCTTTCCTTTTAGTAGCATTTGTATGGTCTTTTTCTTTCTCTTTATCGCAACTTTCCTGTGCTGCTTTTTTTAGGTGTTTCTAACGTTATGTAGCTGGGATTTAAATTTTCCTTTTGTGCCATCTTGACATCTTTTATTTCTAATATTTGAGTTTAACCCATTTATACCTATAAGTCCTACTATGTTTGGCTATATTCCTGCCTTACTTTGTTTTACACTTACCATGATTTCTTTGAAAAAAAAAAGTTTTGTAAAGTTAGGTTTTTTTCCCTTTATAATGTGGGCTATCCATACAAGTGATGGCAAATCAAACATCCTAGAGCCACCCACTCAGATTTGCATCCTGCTTGTCTTTCTTCCTACCTCAGGGCGGCTTTTTGATGGCTGTGATGGAGATGATTTTTTTTCGTGGGGGGGTATTTCCGTAGTTCCCTTTTCAGTACTTTTCTCATCCCTCTACTGCAGTGGTCCCCAGCTTTTTTGGCACCAGGGACTGGTTTCGTGGAAGACAATTTTTCCATGGACGGGGGGTGGGGGATGATTCGAGTGCATTACATTTACTGTGCACTTTATTTCTATTATTATTACATTGTAATATATAATGAAATAATTACACAACTCACCATAATACTGACAGAAGGTGGAGCTCAGGTGGTAATGCGAGCAATGGGGAGTGGCTATAAATACAGAGGAAGCTTTGCTCGCTCACCTGCCATTCCCCCCGTGCTGTGCGGCCCTGTTCCTAACAGACCAAGGACAGGTATCGTCCATGGCCAAGGGGTTGGGGACCCCTGCTCTACTCATCTTCCTACTGCCCTATCCACCTACGCTCCCATTCTTCCTCTGAGAACACAGATGATCCCACCATACCTATTTATTTCTTTTACAGGCCATGCTCTCAGCTAGCTTCTCTGCTTGAAAAGATCTGAAACAATCCCTGAAGAATTATTAGCTAATAAAGGGCTAGTTGGCAGTGGCATTTTACTGGAAGACTCCTGAAAATTAACAAACCTTAAAGACCCAAAGGAATGAATCTGGGAGGGCCTTCATCAGCCAGACTGCCCATGTTTGAATCACTTCTGTCATGTATCAATAAGCAATTTATTTCCCTCTTCATGCCTCAGTCTCCTTGCCTTTACAATGGGCTAACAAGAGCGCTTACTCTATAGGGCTGTGAGTTACTACGCGTCAAGAGCATAGAATAATGGCTGGCACATGATAAGAGCTCAAGAGAGCTTAGTGCTATGTTTATCATTCTAACAGATCTAAAGAAATAATTTTGCATAGGGTTGGCCTTGCTGGTTTTCTATGTGTGAGGATACACCAATGAGAACAGAAAAAAGACACCTGACATAAATACATTTCGATAAGAATCTGGTCTTACTCATCTTTGCATGGCAGCTTGGAGTCCATAGCACCTTGGGCCCCTGGTCACAGCAACTGCTCGGCACAGGTCACTGAATGACAAATGAAAAAGGGACTAATATCTAGATTTCTAAAATAATGTAGGAAATAATGGGGAACAGATAGGCTGAAATCTCCTATAAGGTTAGACAATAGCATATTACTGAGTAAAAGGTTCAACGATATAAAATTTCCAGAGGTACTACTATAAACATGAGCATAAATATCAGCTAAATAAGAGCTATACTGTGAAGATGTGCTCAAAAGAGGTGACCTCTCTATTGAAGAGCTGCTTATTTTGTTTTTTAAAAAAAGGGAGTCCCTTTGGTAACATTTTATTTAGCATCAAGAATTTAAAGTTAAATGGTAAGACCTCTTCCCTGAAAACAAACAAAATTGGTTTACATGAGAGTCAAGCTATCAGCTTGGTAAACAGAGGTGTTGTGTCTATCTTGCAGGAAGGTTACATTATTTTCTTACTTCTGTATGTATAACAAACAATTTTGCTTTATTAGAGTAGCAAAAGTCTCCAGTTCGTGCTTTATTTTTTCATTCTCCATAGAATACTGACTTTGTAACACGGACTACAGTCTGATACGTACCATTACAACAAAAGTTTCACTTTATGAAAGATCAGCAAAAATACATCAGCAAGGATATAACTAGTGCATTTACTAAAACACATCATAATCATAAAACCAAGTGGTCACACACAATAATCTTTACATTTGACATACCAGCTACATCCTTGGAGAGCCAGTGTGTTTGGCAGGTGATTAATATATGTAAGTAACGACACTGATCAATCTTAACACTTCTGAAGTGTTAATTCTTTATCAGTTAAACCTAAAATAAATCAATAGAGTCTTGAAACATAACAAGGATGAAATGCAAACTTTGTTGAACAGAGACAGTAGTCAACGGTAGGAAGAGCACGGAATTGGGACCCAGTGCATGTGGACCCTTGTCTTATCTTTGGCCCTGGATGGATGACCTTGGGCAAGTATCCTGGGCTGTATGAATCCTTCACTCTTTTTTTTTTTTTTTTTTTTGCGGTACGCGGGCCTCTCACTGTTGTGGCCTCTCCTGTTGCGGAGCGCAGGCTCCAGATGCGCAGGCTCAGTGGCCATGGCTCACGGGCCCAGCCGCTCCGCGGCATGTGGGATCTTCCCAGACCGGGGCACGAACCTGTGTCCCCTGCATCGGCAGGCGGACTCTCAACCACTGCGCCACCAGGGAAGCCCAATCCTTCACTCTTAAATGAGAGAGTTGGCTGGATGGTTCTCTAAACTCTTTCTAGATTTTGCTTTCCATAATTCTAAAATCTTTGACACCAATTCATTTTTGTGTTGTAAAGTGAAATGTCTAACAATACTACCTTGGCAGTTGGGTTGAGTCCAGCTCTGCCACACAAACACGACTTGTTGCTTGTGTTCAAGTCTCTTCCTGCTGAGCCCCATGACGGCCCTATCATCAAATTAACAAACAGTAGTGACAGGCTTCAGGAGGTAAACAAACTTGTCCTCCACGAGACACAAACTCAAGACCCCCAAAGTCATGGTTATTAAGAAAAGCTATAATGGGAGAACTATGGGGAAAACCCACAACATCCTCTTTGGTAAATGGTACAACAACACAATTCACTAATAGAAGAAGGCAGGTACAGATATTAATTACAATACATAATTCATTTTCAACTGTTATTTGGGAACCTGCACAAAAAATATATACACAATTAGAACTATATCAATATGAACTATAAATTCAAGGTCTAGATGTACACGGGAGCCTCTCTCATGCTAATCTGAAAGTGGCTTATTGTAGTTTCACGTGTTTGTAACTCTACAGGAGGAAGCTGGGATTCTTTTTACTAACGTTGGCTTCTATTCCGTCATCTGAAAAGTCCACCTCTCTCACATAATCACAGAAATTAAAGATGTCCAAGCCCCCCTTTGGGGCATTTCCTCCATCCCCTACTTTCCTTATCAGATTACTGTCTTTTTGTTCTAAAACACTGAATGACTGGCTTCCATCAGCCCTATCTGAAAATCAAGTAGACTTTACCTCTTTTGATCTAAGGTCTAAATTTGTCCGTATTTCTTCCTAATATTTTAATGTAATTCCTATCTCAATTGTATTTACACAGTTCTGAATATTTAACTATGGTATCCATTATAGAAATTAATTCAATGAACATGAACGCACAAAGCAAAATTACTTTGAAAATGTCAAGTTTTCTTAATAAACATTATCCTTTCATTAAAGTACTAAAGTGCTTCCCTTTTGACAGCAGTGATTACTTTAAGCAACTGTATGAGCCTTGAAACATTTTTCAACATCTCTAACCCATGTCCCCTTCCAGAAAATATAAAACACTCACCCTTCACTGTCCTCCTCCCTCCTGAGGGGACTGAGGACCTGTACCCTACAAGGTCTCTCTGATTGAGAATCCCTGATACTGAAGAAATGGCATCGCCAGCCGTATGTTATGTTGAGCTTTGCCTTTCCATAATTTGACTGTAAAACAACTGATTTATTTTTGCCTTCCCAGAAATGTCATGTTTTATATTACCAAATATGCTTTTCGAACTCTACACTCCCTATCCCTCATTCCTTACAAGATTTTAATACACTTCTTTATGGGGACAAGACATCTCCTCTTGAGAATCACTGAACCAAAATATAATTTCTGAATTACTATTCATGATAAAGCTCAATAACTAAGTTTGAGAAAACAGTATTCAATTTAAAGACAGAAAAAATGAATATTACAATATTGAGTATATTCTAATTATTAAACCAAATTATCTAAACTTCATACTTGAAAACTAACGTAGAGACTTGTTTTTAAAATGATCTACTGAAACCATAATGAAATGCACCTTTCATACTGGTCAATTATAGTAACAAATTATATTGCTTTCCTTTGTTGAAATGCTTTCTTTGATTATATAAACTACAGAGTTATACCCTCATTTTCCACTCAGTTTCAGATATTCAGAACTAAAACTTTTCGATTTTTCTAAATAATTTTTGATCAGTTGCTACCTAGTTTAGCAACTTAGAATCAAATCTATTTCTTCTATAGAATTGCCAACTCTCACAAACGTCTCTCTGACTGATGCACAATGACAGGGATATAAAATACCCATGTCTGCAAGAAATACTTATATTGTCTTTATTTTTCCAAATTCTAGTAGAGTGAAATTCTACATACCCTGAAGCTAAAATGATAATGCATATAGAGTTTTAAAAATAGTTTTGGAGAAAATATGGATGTATTTCTTCCCAAAATTTAAAAATGATTTTCTGAGCCTAAGTTAAGCAGATTGGAAAGAGGAGACAGGAAAGGTCTACCTCCAGATCCAAGGAGAAGGGCCTAAATAAAATCATTCAATGCAGCCCCCAACAAGGCACAATAGTTTAAAATTTTACACGAGTGACACCAGGGAGGGGTCCCACTCCCGTGGCTGTCAGTATTCTGAATCTATGCGCCTTGCAATGGTGTTCAGCTGGATATTTGAAGTTCCTTCATATATTGTACCTTAAACAAAGGGGAGAAAAGGAACAATTAGGAGTGGAGCTATGGTTAAGAGTCTATGCAAGAAACAGCTCTGCAAACATTACCTCTGCATTTACTGTAAAACTTTACCAGGAATAGTGTCTAATGTCCCCTGAATATGGTACTATTTGACAAGGTAATTCTGACTAAGAGATAACAATTTTCTATTTGGTTTACAGATTTCCAGAATCAGTATTAAACAGTTGGAAGTTTTTTGTTCCTAAACTATCAACACACAAGCCTGGATGGTTCCTCAGGAACAGGCAGCTTTCATAACTGCTGTTTCTATTTTCCCACCTGGCAGTGGAGCAGCGGAATGCTCAGGCTTGGGTAGGCACTTAGTGTCTAAAATTAGAACTGAGCTTCAAACAACAGCATTAAACTAATAGAAAATATTAACATTTTTAGTAAAAGAAAAATTAAGACAGTAGATTTTGTTGTGGTTTTACTGAAAGGCCTTCAGAGGCCTTGAGGCATTTAAAAAGGAAATTTGATGTTTTAAAAATATATATATATAAATCTATTTTTTTGAAGGAAGAAGTAGGGGAAAATAACCCGGCCACAAGAAAAGGAGAGCCAATAAACGTAATAACTGAAGAGATTAAAACTGCCTTTGCCTACGTACCAGTAATAAAAAAAAAATCAAACAGATACAACAGCCTAAAACACCTACAGAGTCAAATAAAACAAAATAAATGTAAAAACTCTGTTTACCAATCTTCGCATCTCGGAAGTATTTTTCCACAGGATAATTTTTGGTGTAGCCTACTCCTCCCATCCACTCGATACATTTGCCAGTTATTAGGCCCGCAATCTACCAAAAAGCAGCAGCAAATCACATGTTGAAGCCACATAACTTATGCATTACAAACACTCTTGTAGAATATTCTTAGTAACATGGATTCACTGTTATTGGCAGTTGGAAAGATTGATGTCGTTTTATAAATTAGCATTTCTCCTTAGTCCCATTCTCTATACATACATTTATGTAAAATATCCTATTAGTTCACAAAATTCTTATTTTCTTAAGAAAATTAGGGTATTTGTTTAGACTCATACTTGTCGACAGGTATCATTTACTCAGCAAATGTTAATCAAGGGCCTTCTTATGTCAACCACTCTGCCAGCCACAATGGTGAGGGGTGGCCAGTCACTCACTGCCCTTTTGGTCCTGCTGGTCATTCAGAGAGACAGACATTGAATCGCAATCACTGAAACTGAAAAACTGTATGGGGCAAGACAAGAGCCTGCTAGGGAAGCTGCCATGACTTAGATGGGGGATAGGTGAGGAAATTACAGCCTCGCTGAGAACTAAAGGATGAGTTAGGGGACATTTCAAGCTGAGGAATGACACGTGGAAAGGCTCCAAGGGGAAAATGGGTTCCTCAGCCTCAAGGGCCTGAGGACCAATGGGCTGGGATCGGGGTGACCTGTAAAAAGGGAATTGGGGGCAGGCGGGCCGCACATGATGGTGAGCAGTTTGAATAACGTACTGGCCCCCAAAGATGTCCACAGGAGAATCCCCAGAAAGTGTAAATGTTCATCACCTACATGGCATAGAGACTTGCAGGTGTGATTAAGTTAAGAACCTTGCGATGGGGTGATGATCCCAGACTATCTGGGTGGGTCTCGTGTAATCCCAAGGGTCCTTATAAAGGAAAGAGGGAGGCAGAGAAGATGATGTGACCACGAAAACAGAAAGCAGTCAGATCTGAACACCCTACACTATTGGCTCTGAAGACGGAGGGAGGGGCTATGAGTCCAAGAAACAGAGTTGGCTCTAGAAGCTGGAAAAGAAAAGGAAATGGATTCTCCCCTAGAGCCTCCAGAAAGGCAGCTCTGCTGACACGTTAATTTTATCCCAGTGAGACTCATTTCAGACGTCTCACCTCCAGAGCTGTGAGATAATAGAATTGTACTGTCTTAGGCCACTAAATTTTTGGTAATTTGTTAAAAGTAGCAATAGGAAACGAATAAAAAGGTCCCATTTGTTGTGAGGAGCCACTGAAGGGTTTAAAGCTGGAGAGTGGCATGACCTCACGGATACTTTGAAAAGGGACACTGGATGGGAGAAAGCAACAGAGGAAAACAAGAGGTTAGAAGGTGACTCCAGTGGTTTGGTAAAGAAACGGCACAGCTTGGACTAGACAGGTGGCAGTACGAAGGGAGAGAAAAACAAATTCAAGAAATATTTAGGGGGCTTCCCTGGTGACACAGTGATTGAGAGTCCGCCTGACGACGCAGGGGACGCGGGTTCGTGCCCGGGTCCGGGAAGATCCCACATGCCGCAGAGCGGCTGGGCCCCTGAGCCATGGCCGCTGAGCCTGCACATCCGGTGCCTGTGCTCCGCAACGGGAGAGGCCACAACAGTGAGAGGCCCGCGTTCCGCAAAAAAAAAAAAAAAAAAAAAAAAAAAAAAAAAAAAAGAAACATTTAGGGGGTTGAATCCTCAAAACTGAGGATGGATTCAACTGGGGGATGAGGGAAAGGAGGGCGTCAAGCGGACTCAGGTTTGCGACTGGGGTCGGGGGGAGGTGGGTAGGTAAAGCAGAAGCGGGATCTATTAGTCTGGAACTCAGCAGGGAGGCTGAGGCAGAAGATTAAATCTGGGGGCTGAAGAGGTTAAATAAATATTTGAAGCCAGGGAATGACTAAGACATACTGCCGAAGCTGGGAGAGAGCAGCCCAGTGATGAGGCTAAGTTTCCACCAAAGTCCAGTGTGTTACATGTAGAATGCATATGCATGAGCGGGAAGCATCAACACATGGACAGTCCCTTCTTGGGCATTTTTATTTCACATTATCTCCAGGGCATTCACTTCCTCCCAACCATCGTTCGGCTGAGGCTCATCCAGGGATTTACGGTGGGCCTCCTGCCTGAACGGAGTGCCCCGGTCGCCACCTAAGAGCCTATGAAAACATGGAGACCTCACAGAATCAAAGCACCTCCTTATGGAAGCTTTACTTTTTTGCATTTCTGGTGCAGAAACTAGAAAGTTCATGTTATTTTACTTGAAAAACAAATGTGTAACCAACATTTCTAAATGAAGAGGTTAATAAATAAATATCTTTAAAAAAATAAAAAGACTGACTTTTTTTTTTTTTTTTTTTTACCTCTGATGCATAGTACTTGGCCATAGATGATTCTTTAATGAATGGCCTTCCAGCTTCTAAAAGCCTTGCAGCGTTGTATGTGAGTAATCTTGCAGCTTCTAGCTGGGTGGCCATGTGAGCCACTTGGTGTTGGAGCCCCTGTAACATTCAGGCCCAAGGTAGAGAACTGTGATTTCCGAAAACAGCTCATTGTCAAAGTCCTGCCTGGATGTGGAACACTGACAGATTCAAAATATACCCGTCCAAAAATTCACATTCATTTCGCAAGAATAGTTTAAAATCTGCAATCTAAAATAAACCACTACAGGGACCTCCCTGGCGGTCCAGAGGTTAAGACTCCGCGCTCCCAATGCAGGGGGCCCGGGTTCGATCCCTGGTCGGGTAACTAAGATCCCACATGCCGCAACTTCTGAGCTGGCGCACCGCAACGAAGACCCAGCGCAGCCACAATAAATGAGTGAAAGAACGAATAAATAAATAAATAATAAAATAAACCACTACGTGTATTGCTTCTTTAAAAAATTTCAAAGTTCAGGTAACTGATAACTGCCAAGATTTAAAAAATAAATGATCATAGAATTAGGTTTAAAATTTTGACTTATTTTTAACAATGTGTCAAATACTTAAAACATTTACCTGATTCTGAATCACCCTAGACGGTACAGCGTGTTATCTTTATTTTACAGATGAGGCAGTTGAGGTTTGGAGAGGTGAGGTAACTAAAGCTAGTAATAGTAAGACAAAGAACCAGGATTTAAACCCAGGAAGTCTGACTACAGACCCCATGCCCTGGAACTCTGAAGCAGTGAGGAGGCAGCTCCCAAGTGCTCACCAAGGTATCCTGCATCATGCCATAGCCAGGCCTCAAGGACTATTGCTCTGCCCTTGGAGAAGGTCAAGGCAAGCACAAGTATATGCACCAAGATCTATTCCTTCCACTCTGTGCCTCTCCCGTTAAAATCCCTGAGGGGATTCCCTTACAGCTTTGTAACGAAGCTCTTCATTAATGGGAAGGGGGAGAGCACAGCACTGTAGAAAGATGGTAGTAATTATATACCTGAAAATCAAATATTCTTTTGCCAAATTGTTCCCTTTCTTTAATATATGGAATAGTGTAGTCAAAACATCCTTGAGCCAGTCCCAGCATCTGTTAAAATAAAAAAATCAGAATTTCTTATTTTTTATAAGTTTATGCTCTTAATTATTCAAGTTATGAAGTTATTCAAGTTATGAATGCTTTTTACAGCCAAATTGAAAAGTTGGGGTAGGGAAACGTCTAGAGATACCGAGATGGTGAAGTCTAACGTTAATGACCTTCATCCACTGCATTTATAGAACTTAAGTTCTAGTAATTGGGAGAAAATTTGAGTAATTTCCTGTGAAGAAGAGCACATTTGATCCCAGGAGCTAAATCTCCTGGTGTGGCTGTGCTCATGCACCCGGGTTACTTTTTGGGATTCTTCTCCCTTAGGCTTGAGTCTCCAGGCACCAAGTGAGCCTCAGAAATTTTGCTCAAAGACTGGCCTCAAAGACTAGAGTAGCTGCCTCTAGTCCTTCTAGAAGTCAAGTGTACAAGGTCATTTCTGGTCTTCTTTTGTATATGCTCAGGATTAACAAGAGCTTTGGTGGGTAGGGAGGGCATCGGAACATAAAAGAGCAGCGTTTCTCAACCCTGGCAGCACATGAGAATCATCTCGGGGAGCTCAATAATGGGGGGTGGGTGAGTGTGGCCTAAACACCAGCATTCTAAAAACTCTTTAATGTTTTAATGCACAGCTAGAGTTGAGGATAACTGCACAGAGGAACTGGTAAAAACATCAGTTCATACATTTCAAGAATTAATCAGGATGTGGTGACAGTTTTAGCTGGACGGTCTCATTGCAAACTAATCTCCGTAACAATTGAATGACTCAAGCTTAGAAATTGTTTCTAAATTCTAACACTAGGTAGCCATTAAATCACTATCTAATTACAGATGGCTAAGAGGCACATGAAAAGCTGCTCAACATCACTAATGCAAATCAAAACTACAATGAGATATCACATCACACCGGTTGGAATGGGCATCATAAGAAAATCTACAAACAACAAATGCTGGAGAGGGTGTGGAGAAAAGGGAACCGTCTTGCACTGTTGGTGGGAATGTAAATTGATACAGCCACTATGGAGAACAGTATGGATGTTCCTTAGTAAACTAAAAATAGAATTACCGTATGACCCAGCAATCCCACTCCTGGGCATATACCCAGAGAAAACTATAATTCAAAAAGACACGTGCGGGGCCTCCCTGGTGGCGCAGTGGTTAAGAGTCCGCCTGCCGATGCAGGGGATACGGGTTCATGCCCCGGTCTGGGAGGATCCCATATGCCGCGGAGCGGCTGGGCCCGTGAGCCATGGCCGCTGGGCCTGCGCATCCGGAGCCTGTGCTCCGCAACGGGAGAGGCCACAACAGTGAGAGGCCCGCATACCGCAAAAAGAAAAAAAAAAAAAAGACACGTGCACCCCATGTTCATTGCAGCACTATTTACAATAGCCAGGTCATGGAAGCAACCTAAATGCCCATCGACAGACGAATGGATAAAGAAGATGTGGTACATACATACAATGGAATATTACTCAGCCATAAAAAGGAACGAAATTGGGTCATTTGTAGAGAGGTGGATGGACCTAGAGACTGTCATACAGAGTGAAGTAAGTCAGAAAGAGAAAAACAAATATTGTACATTAACACATATATGTGGAATCTAGAAAAATGGTACCGATGAACTGGTTTGCAAGGCAGAAACAGAGACACAGATGTATGTAGAGAACAAATGTAAGGACACCAAGGGTGGAAAGGGGAGGGTGGTGGTGGGATGAACTGGGAGATTGGGATTGACATGTATATACTAATATGTATTAAATAGATAACTAATAAAAAAAATCACTATCTAATTATGCCAAACCATGTAGGTTTTAGAAAAAGGAAAAGAAAAATCAATAGTTAAAGCTTTTGGGGGAAATGCCCACAAACTTATCAATATTTCATTAGTGTTCATTCAAATTTTCCTTTAGCCTTTTATTTTGAACTTTCTGGAGAATGGAATATTACGTTAAAAACTAAAGGACAAAACCCCAAAAGTAAATTAAGGTGAGACAGCGACTCACTGCACTTTTGGCTATGAGAGAAGATAATGTCATTAAACCCTTATAACTAAAGTTTACAGTATGCCAACAATATGGTATATTGACACAAAAACCGTAATTATCAGTTGTCAATCAAAACAGGCTTTTCCAAAACAGTGTAAAATGTTTTCACTATAAATACTGAAAAACTAAATTCTTTACAACTACAGAGTCTTGAGGTTGGATGCCTCCAGTTCACTGTTACATGTGCCTCTTTCTCCAAAAAGCATCCACAGTATTAACCAAGAAATAATAACTATCAGACTTTACCTTTTTCTCTCTTTTTTTCTGACCTTAACTTTTAATTAGGTTATAAGATAACTTGGAGTAATTAGACTAAAGCCCAGGCTGTGCGTTTACTGCCAGACATCTATATTATTTACAGGTCTGGGAACAAGGAAATCCAGTGTTGTAGTTTTTAATGTCATATCTGATAAAGTTGAATCACAGAAAAACTTTAAAAAGAACAGATAAGCCAGATCTCTTTACTAACCTATTATCTAGTTTTGTGGGAAACATGGGTTAAGTTTTGATCTGAGAATACTTTGTTAGCAAATTAACAGCAGCAAAAAAAAAAAAAAGAAAAAAAACCTAGAGTACAATTACAATTTAAATACTCCAAAGAGCTAATATATGCAACATCTTCAAAATATAAAAGCTGTAAGTTTTTGAATTTTGGATACTCAATGATTAAAAATAAATACATTACAAAAATGAAATAATTCATAATAAAACCAAAGACTTTATTCATTTTGTGATTCTAGAAAATAACTGATACCACCTAATAGAAAAATTTAATATGCTATAAGGGCAAATTTGGTAAAAAATTGAATAGTTTTCATCATACGTATCTGTTTAATTGTTGCCATTTTAAGTGCCATATCAAAAAAAATGTCTCATTTTCACATGCAAAACACTAAGCAACAAATCTTTTATTATCTATAGAGACTCTTACTATACAATAGAATGTTACTTATTCTTAATTTTAAAAATTTCAGAATGAATCACATACTTTGAAAAGTTGATTTAAAAAAATACCACATTTAATCTATAATGTACTTAAGAAGTTATCGATCCAGGTATTAGATAATACTCTAATGCTCTCAAAGCAGAAAAACTGTTACCACTAAGCCATTGTTTGGTTCTCAGGACATTATATAATTGACCAAAGTGGAATTTTAAAGAAATCACAGCCAGAAGCTATTCTTTTACCTCATGGAAGGGAAGGGTGCCATCTTGTGTTCACAAGCTTTCAAATACTCATTGGTTTTACTGCATTTTTTCTTTTTACATTTTAATTGACTGTGTGTGGAAGAGTCAAGTTAAAGGGCTAAAATTTGACTTACCTGTGCAGCAATTCCTATTCTACTTTCATTAAGACCCCCGATGGCGTACTTATAGCCATGTCCAACTTGTCCCAGGATATTGGCTTCTGGAACCTGAAAAGAAAAACGTGGTTATTTCTCAATTTAATTTAACATAATTCATTTTGGTAATATATTTTTTAATGCACATATACTCCCAATTTCTGTGGTAATTCTCTAGCATGGTACTTATTAAACTCCAAGGAAATTATCTGCTATGTCTCTGTCTTCCTCTAAACTGTTTCCCACATGCTCTCAGAAGGATAGGACTCAAGTCCATGCTGTTCACTATTGCATCCTCCAGAGCCCAGCACAGACGTTCGGTGAATCTAGAAAAATGAAATCTCATACAATTAATCAATAACATAAATGAGTAACAATTTTCCCCAAACACTTATCTGTATGCTACAATGTAAGATAAAATATAAGGAATAGCAGAAAACATGTAAGGGTAGTAAACCTTTCTTCTGTTGAGACTATTATCACAACAAAAATCAGCTGAGGGCCGTGTGCTTGCTTATGTGTGTGTGTGTGTGTGTGTGTATGTACACAGGCATGTGTACCAAACAGAAAGGAGGAGAGAAGAAATACATAAAACTATTCAACCGTTTACTTGAAAAAAGATCTAGACTAGGTAATTTTAGAAAATACACTTAGCTTCTTAGTATGGGCAGTTAGGAGAGAGAGTGGGCAGAATGGAGAAAGAAAAGGGAAATTAGGAGAAGAAAGACAGTTGGGGTGCAGTAGTGAGGCTCACAGGACATCCATAAGGACACCCCATGGGCACACACACAATCACCAATGAGCAAAAAGGTCACAATCTAATGAGTGGTAGAAAATCCATCACATCCTGTCCGACCTATGTAAAGTTCTAAAGCACAGCATTCTAGTTATCTTTTCCTCGTTTTTTTTGTTAAGACTCAACTCTAAACTGTGGGCGCTGCCTGGCTGTTTTCCACTCTCACTGGGCAACACCCCCATCTTGTGGCCTTGCTGGGCCGACACCACACTCCTCGGAAGCTACGTGTGATGCGCAAGTACCAGGTTCATGAAGTATAAATGAGATTAATCCTCGGGCTGGCTCTTGAGGCCAGCTGCTGGGCAGACAGGTTTCCACCTCTGGCCTAAACTCTCGTGGGAAGTACATTTAGGTCATAACCTAACCTAAGATCATCGTTCAAGAGTTTTACAAAGTACTCTCCTATGCACGCCTAATAGTGCGACGCCTTTCTCGCACAGCTATACTTTCAGGCAAAGCCATTCCACATCTAGGATACCCACCTTGACATTTTCAAACGTTAATGGGCAGGTAGAAGAAGCTCTGATTCCCATTTTGTTCTCTGTTTTCCCTATATGAAGGCCCTCAGTATCACGATCTACCAAGAAGCAGGTAATTCCTTTATACCCCTGAAATGAAGATTTAAAATGCTATAACCACTTTGACTGATAAGATCCCTTGTTTCCAGAGTTCAAAGTAAACAGAAAACGAAAAACAAACCTTAAGGACTTCCCTGGTGGTCTACTGCTTAAGAATCCGCCTGTCAATGCAGGGGACATGGGTTCGAGCCCTGGTCTGGGAAGATCCTACATGCCACAGAGCAACTAAGCCCATACACCACAACTACCGAGCCCACGCTCTACAGCCCGTGAGCCGCAACTACTGAGTCCGCGTGCTGCAACTACTGAAGCCCGTGCGCCTAGAGCCTGGGCTCCGCAACAAGACAAGCCACCGCAATGAGAAGCCCACTCACCACAACAAAGAGTAGCCCCCGCTCGCCGCAACTAGAGAAAGCCCAAAAGCAGCGACAAAGACCCAGTGCAGCAAAAAAACAAAAAACAAAGCAAAACAGACTTTAGCAGTAAATACTAATGGACTCAGAATTACAACATGTGTATTATGAAACAAGAAGTATGGGAGGGCATTAGGTTCAAAATCAAGAACCTTACTATTTATTTTACTCTTTCAGAAACCATTGTGGCTATTAAAATTATTAAGTGACACTAAAGTATTACATGATGAATTCCACATTTTAAATTTAATTTTATTACATATTTTATTTATTTATTATTATTATTATTATTTTTTTTTTTTTTTGCGATACACGGGCCTCTCACTATTGTGGCCTCTCCCGTTGCAGAGCACAGGCTCCGGACGCGCAGGCTCAGCGGCCATGGCTAACGGGCCCAGCCGCTCCGCAGCATGTAGGATCCTCCCGGACCAGGGCATGAACCCGTGTCCCCTGCATCAGCAGGCGGACTCTCAACCACTGCGCCACCAGGGAAGCCCCCATTACATATTTTAGTTTTAAAATTTAATTCAATTAAATGCTACACTAGACAAAAAACTCAAGATATCTTTATCATTTTGCTATATGTCTATTTTCCAACTGAATAAAACATTTTTAAAAATAAATGTACTATTAAATAGGTAAATTCTTCATTATTAAATAGAAAATCTGAAATTCTACCAAATTTAAGATTAGCCTCCTATATAACAGATTAGGAGATTAATTAAATGGTCCTCCATGTAGCTAATGTTTATTCATGTTAATTGTAATATTTATTTTAGGATATTAGTAAATCAGAGGATGAAAAGATGTCAGTTGTTTAACCCTTTCAGTACTGAGGAGAATGAAGAATTTAAGACTAAGTCCTAAAAAGGAAATGGAAGTAGGAAAAAAGAAATGAAGAGAAAAGATTAGGAGGGAAACGGGGAGCAGCTTTGTTTTCAAACTTACAAGAGTAAGGTCTACATTTGCCATCACCAAGAAGAGCCCGGCATCCTTGGCATTGCTAATCCACATCTTTGACCCGTTGATGACATAATAATTTCCCTTTTTATCAGCTTTGGTCTTCAAAGCAAATGAATCGCTACCTGCTCCAGCTTCTGAAAGGCAGAAACTTCCTATCTACACATGCAAAGAAAAAATTCCAAATTAATACCTATATTTATACTTTGCATAACAAATACCCACTTACAGCAAAATAAACATTTGAAAATCAAACTTTTAGCTACTTCTAAAAGCCTGTACGTATCAAAATAGTAATGGTATTCTGACAGTATTATTTTCCAAACTATACTCCACTATTTGTCTAAGGCAGAGTTAAAGACCTAAGCACACATATTCAATGTTAAGTTTAATTAAATTGGTTTTCATAATTACAGGAGAAAGACATCTCAGTGTAAATGAAACTACCAACAAAGGTTTTAGACAATATAATTGGGACCAAAAAAGAAATAATTTTATTGTCCAATGATAATTCCCTAAATTTCCAAGTGGCAAATGAGAGGCAGAGTGTATTTTTCTAGTAGCATTAATTTATTGAGCATTGCTTGAGTTATTAATGGTGCTGTGTTGTGGTCCTGAATAGAAAAGCCAACACTGCGGCTGCTTTTCTCCTGAAAATATCCTATATTTAGAAAAGATCAGATCCATTTCAATAACTCATCTCAACTCACTTGTTCTGTCGCTAGCTTGGGCAAATAGATAGACTTCTGTTCTTCTGTTCCGTATTTTCCAATTAGCCTGTTAATTATTGTGTTCTGGATGTCACATACCAGAGCCACAGACGCATCAACTTTGGCTAATTCCTCTATCACTAGGACAGAGGAAAAAAATGAAGCTCCTGTTCCTCCATACTTGGTGTCAATTTCAATACCCATCAACTAAAGGAAAAATAAGGAAACACAGATTAAGAAAGCTATTTTTATATGGGACAATTCCTTGCAAGAACAAGTTCAAAAATAATTTGTAACCACATCAGCTTAATTTAAAAATTCTATATGTATATCTTTCTTTTATTTGGTATGGCTCTTTCACTCTAAGTAACAAAAAAATCTATAACAGAAACTAAATATCTTTGCAAAGGATAAAATTACATGCTAGAACTATCATTTGTTTCCTTTTGGGATCTAAAAAACAAGAATAAGAGAGGTAAAATGCTTTGAAGGATACTGGAATGGAATAGTGAGAAAATACATAATTAGGAAACTGAAGAAAGCAGTGGAATATCTAGTTTCATTTAGCGTAATCTCTTTGAGTCAACCCCCCACCTTGACTCTTTCAGCCGAGATAATAATTGAATGACCATTCCTTTTGCACCATTTTAGCAAGTCCAGATGGTTAGCAGACCACATGTGGTGGTGTTTCCACACTAGACAAGGCCCAGGTGCCTGGTAAACATGGCCAAATACTGGTCAAGGCTTTCCAGTAACTGCCTGACTGTTCAGTAACCAGTCCTAAGTCTGGAACATGAAACGTCCGTAACACTCCATTTTTAAGTGTCCTCATTTCAGAAGGAGAATGTGTGCACACGTAATTCAAGACCCAAAGCTGTGAACAGGTAAAAGGGCAACGCTTCTTTCTATCCTCTCCAGGCACTCTAGAGTCACACGCACTACAGCCAGGGTGTGGCTGTTATATCCTAAGCTGATGGGAAACTTAGCTGATATGAAGTTAGAACCACATGGGGGAGGACAGAAAGGCTGAGAGAACCAGAAATGATGTCCTGTGAGGAAGAATTCAAGGATTGGGGTGTGCCTGAAGACTGGGGCCAGCATGAGAATATCGGACTATCATATCTTTAACAGCTGTCAGAGACACTGCTTCTCTAAAAAGGTCACCAATTTCCCCTACACTGGAAATATCTGTCAGTTATTATGGCAGGTGACCTCCACAGAAGTGGGACAACAGAAGCTAGGAGTCACATGAGGCTGAGAATAGCTGGTGCAGGATGTGCAACGCAGACCCTCCATGGGGTACGACATCCAGACAGGAGCAGCTGTGGAGGTGGCAGGCAACTCGTCGCTGCGTGTGACCCTGCCTGTAAGAACTGCTCCTCGGGAGAGTGTTGCTCAAGACGTCTCAGAGAAGCCTAGAGGTTCTGAAAACAACGAAGATGAAATCTGGCTGAGAAGTGGACTCACAGATGCTGTTTGACCCACTGTGGCTCCACATAAGATTCCATTTTCCCAAGTTTCATTGCTAAAAGAAAGGTGGAAAAATCACTACAATACATGGTATTAAAAAAAAAAAAAGCTGGTATCTTTTAAACAGTAACAAGTAAAACAGGGGGCCTTCCCTGCTGGTGCAGTGGTTAAGAATCTGCCTGCCAACGCAAGGAACACGGGTTCGAGCCCTGGTCCAGGAAGATCCCACATCCCGCGGAGCAACTAAGCCCGTGCGCCACAACTACTGAAGCCCGCGCTCCACAGCAAGAGAAGTCACCACAATGAGAAGCCCGCGCACTGCAACGAAGAGTAGCCCCCGCTCACCGCAACTAGAGAAGGCCCACACGCAGCAATGAACACCCAGTGCAGCCAAAAATTAATTAATTAATTAATAAAAAAAGAAATAAAACAGTTACGTGGAAAAGGCTAATTTTCAAACAGGATAACAGGACAAGATTTAAGCCAATGGATCTGAGTAGGAGCTATTAGGTCTGGGATAGCCTTGGTGTTCCAAACACAAAATCTTCACACCTATAGAGAAGGGAGAGATGAAGAGTGCAGTGGCTCTGAAATGTTCTCCCTGGGGCTCCCATGCTGATAACCTCTCCCTTAGAAATTGGCTGCCCTTGTTAATGTGGAATTCAGATACCACCTCTTGCTTTTAAGTTTTCCACATACATAGGGATCCAGGTAGATGTGCTGGTATGAAGTTTAAAGTAGGGTTTCTTAACCTTGGCGTTACTAAGCTGGATAATTCGGTCTTGGCAGGCTGTCCTGTGCACTGTGGGACATTTAGCAGCATCTCCAGCGTCTATCTCAGTAGATGCCAGCAGCACACCCAGTTGTGACAGCCAGTCTCCAGACATTGCCAAATGTCCTTTGGGGGACAAAAAACAGCCCCCGGTTGAATACCTCTGGTCTAAAGAAATCGCTCTTGCTTCTAGCCTTTTACTTAAAAAGCGCAGTATTTCTAATTTAAAATGTTAATTCAATTAAAAAATTTTAACTAGGATCTCAATCTAAAAGAGATCCCAGATAATTCTGATTAGGAAATCATGCTATCATTACAATTCCTAAATTTAAGAGTATGCATACATCTTAACACTGGAAGGTATTTATGAAAGTTTGAAATTGGAAGAATCATTAATTATATACCCCTTGTTGAAATAATCCTCGTATTACTGATTTTTCCATTTTTGAATTTTCATCCATTTTTGAAACCAAAGGAGCAATTTGTTCCTGGGCAAATTTTTTAACTGTAGGGAAAAAAAAATACTGGTAAGTCTTTATTTTATTAATATGACATGTTACTTTTTTCAAAAAAAATTTTTTTAATTAATGTCAAAAATTCCATTCATAAACTTAGATGAACACCTCTCCCAATCATGTCACATGTCATGTGATCTCACATTGTAGGCCCAAGTAATGACCAGAGGAATACTGTGGTGAAATTGAGAAGTTCACTCACCGGTGCTCTTTATCATCATCTCCTCATCTGTAAATGTTTGCAGAGGGGCATAGCGTAGGCCCTTATTTGTTGTTTTGAGTCCAGCTTCTGACTGGGAAGATTTTAGGACATGAGGAGGATTTTTCCAGGAAGACAGGCAAATTGGGAAGTTTCTTCTTAGCTGTAGGAACAGTCCCCATTGAATAAGGAACACACACACAAAAGGGAAGAAAAGTACTGGAACATCAGTTTCTTTGGGAATAACTTTATAACCCATTTGTATAACTTCTTTCAGCAAAATAAAGGAGACTGGGACTTCCCTGGTGGCACAGTGGTTAAGAATCCGCCTGCAATGCAGGGGACATGGGTTCGAGCCCTGGTCTGGGAAGATCCCACAGGCCATGGAGCAACTGAGCCCATGTGCCACAACGACTGAGCCTGCGCTCTTACCGTGAGCCACAACTACTGAAGCCCGCACGCCCTAGAGCTCATGCTCTGCAACAAGAGAAGCCACCGCAGTGAGAAGCCCACACACTGCAGCAAGGACCCAATGCAGCCAAAAATAAATAAATAAAATACATTTATAAAAAATCATAATAATAAGGGACATTAACCTGGCACATTATTATTATTTTTTTTTTTGCTGTACGCGGGCCTCTCACTGCTGTGGCCTCTCCCGTTGAGGAGCACAGGCTCCGGACACACAGGCCCCGCGGCCATGGCTCGCGGGCCCAGCCGCTCCGCGGCATGTGGGATCCTCCGGGATCGGGGCACGAACCCGTGTCCCCTGCATCGGCAGGCGGACTCTCAACCACTGCGCCACCAGGGAGGCCCATGGCACATTATTTTAAGATTCACCGTCTTGTAACCAAAATCACAAATTGGTTTGTTAACATATATCTCCTTTATCTGGAAATGAGCTGTTCTGAATAAACACATTTCCCAGATAATTAACTTCTACCTTCAAGGAAAGAGAACTTTTGAGGTGGAACTTATTCTTAAAATGTCACATTGCTCTAACTTCTTGGATAAGGAAACCGGACCTCTAAGAGTACTGATTGTCCACTGTGAAGAGAATTCTCTCGTGGGGCAGGACTGAGTGAGGACACAGGGGCAACTGAGGGAGGAGAGTGCCCCAGCCCACCCTGCCTGGCTGCAAGCGGCTGTGCTTTTTTGGTTTCCATGGCCAGTTTTGTTTTTTCAGCTTCTCATTAGTAAGAGAGCATATGGGTTAAGAAGAAAATGGGCTCTGGAGCCTGAAAGAACTAGTTGTAGTCTGATATTTACTAACTATGTGATCTTGGGCAAGTGGTTTTTAACCTCTCAGTTAAAATCTCTCAGTCTTAGTTTCCTTCCTGGTAAAACGTGGATAATAACCTTTTGGAAAGTTTTGTAAGGATTAATGAAGCAATCCACAACAAGGGTTTAGTGTGGTACCCACCGTACAGTAAGAGCTCAGCAAATAGTAATGACTAATTCTACTCTGATCCCTAAGAATATAACAGAAGGAGTCATGGTTGTAACTTAGTTAAACTGCAAGACTAGCTCTTCCTGCCATTAGTGTGTCCCCCTGTTGCAGGGCCCCAAATCCTTCAAGTCAGCAAAGGATTTGCTACAATTTTGTTGAAAAAAGAGACCATCCAGTTTCGAATGCTTGTTATACCTTCCCAATATTATTCTGTAGAATTCTAGTACAGGGGAAACAAATGAGGAATTAGTCTTTCCCTGAACATAAAACAAAACAAAAACATGCCAAATGAAAGAAACCAGCCACAAAAGATCATATATTATATGAGTCTATTTATAAGAAATTTCCGGAACAGGCAAATCCATAGAGACGCAAAGTAGAGTGGTGGTTGCCTGGGGCTCAGGGTAAGAATGACGAGTGACTGCAAAAGGGCACAATGATCTTTTGGGGGTGATAGAAATGTTCCAAAACTGGATTGTGGTGATGGTTGCACACCTCTGTATATTTACTGAAAACCGCTGTATTATACTCTTAAAAATAGTGAATTATATTGCTCTGTAAATTATATATCAATAAAGCTGTTTAAAAAACTAGTGTTTTCCTTTCATTCACCAAAAAACCCCCAGAATACACTGAGCATCTGTCAAATGCCTAAGAGAACATGTAGGGGTGAAGTTCACCAGCTTCTGAGAAGCTTAGGATCTAGTTAGGACAAGATACAGTTCATGAAACAGGCAAGAAACAAAGCCAAGCTTTGCAGATTAAAAAGCAAATGTAGTAATATGATGCAATATATTTTCTCAATAGTTTTGAGTGTACACTGAAAAGCTTATTGAAAAAAAGAAGCAAGAGTCACCATATTTGAAACCATTGTTAATCTCTCCTACATATCGGTCAATCTTTACAGTTCTGTGTCTTAGATATATTCTGCTTTGGATTCACCTGGGAAAAAAGAACACTGGCCAGTCAGAAAAAAAAAGTGTCTGTCTCAATTTTTCTAGCTAATTTTGTTTTGAGAATGAGACAGATAATTTAGGGCAAAGTTGCATGGAACATTTTTTTCTCATTAAAAGACAGAGCTGGGGGCTTCCCTGGTGGCGCAGTGGTTGAGAGTCCACCTGCTGATGCAGGGGACGCGGGTTCGTGCCCCGGTCCGGGAAGATCTCACATGCCGTGGAGCGGCTGGGCCCGTGAGCCATGGCCGCTGAGCCTGCGCGTCCGGAGCCTGTGCTCCGCAACGGGAGAGGCCACAACAGTGAGAGGCCCCCGTACCGCAAAAAAAAAAAAAAAAAGACAGAGCTGGGACACGAAAACTTTGAACCAGTTAAAAGAAGGGTGGGGGGGCTTCCCTGGAGGTGCAGTGGATGAGACTCCGTGCTCCCAATGCCAGGGGCCTGGGTTCGATCCCTGGTCAGGGAACTAGATCCCACATGCCTGCCACAACTAAGGAGCCCACCTGACGCAACTAAGACCCTGCACAACAAAAATAATAAATATTTTTAAAAAAAGGAAAGGGGAGACATGAGATACTGTCCTCTTCTTGATGAAACATGACATGAATGAAAAAGCAGGGTAAAGAGAAGCGAGGTAAGAAATGCAAATGTGAAGGGGCCTAGGCGAGGGGGCGTGCAGGGGAGTGGGGCCAGGTAGCAGAAGGAGAAACAGTGATCAGCAGCAGCAGGCACAAAGAGGGAAGAAGAATGGGAGAACGGATGCAACTAAGTGTGGGTGCGATTTTGCTCAGTGGCTGGATGGGGCCCTCAATATGTATCCAAATGAATAAAAGAATGGGCCAGGCCATCTTCTCCACAAAATGCTCGTGAAACTTGCCCTATTACATTTCAAAAGCTGCAATACATTGTACACATTTCTTATTTCTAGGGGAGATTTACTTCACTAAACTCACTACAGAATTCATTGTGTCTCTTTGTCAATATATCACCTTTCTACCGAAGTTTATCTTTAGCAGAATGCCCAGCACTGAGAAACAAGGCAGTGGGTCTCACTACACCCATTTTTCCCTGCTGACACAACTGTGACCCCCTTAGTCTCAATACTGCTACTGACAAAGTAGATGACTGTTCAACACATAGCAATTACTTTAGACACAAGATAAGAGAATCCAATGTACTTTAAAAAGTGGTATACAAGTATAGGGGGAGATTACTGAAGATACTTATCATAAAATAGTCGCTATATACGCTAAGTGAATGGAATCCGTTTTTAACCGAAGCATTGAAAGATAACACCTATCCTTTTTGGCAGAAAAAAAAATTTCCTTTTAACATGACAGTTTTTAATAAAGGAGATGTTTCCTTGCTTTGCCTTTAACCACTCAGCCCAAGGTTTCCACGATGATTTTCAGCTGTCCCCTGCCCCTCAGTGTTGACCTCAGCCTCTGCAGATTTGGTGCCCACTCCATCAAAATGATTTTCCACAGTTATAAGCCATTGTACCACATCATCACATTTTTTTGTACAGAGCAGCAATTGCTACTTGAATGGAATAATGGTTATTTATGCCTTGCCAAATACTTTTCGAAGCTTGAGTCTGATCTGTTTCCTACTCAACTGCCTAGAGTTCTGTCGCACTTAGAAGTCCTGATGATCAAATCTGGGGTCTGCAGGCTCCTAAAGGCAGAACAACAAAGTCCACAAACTTGGATGGGGGAAAAACTACATTTTATTTCACGAACCTCTAACTGAAATGTACCATTCCCTTTGATTATGAATGTAGGCAACAAGTTACAGCAGTACTGAGTTATCTGTGACTGTCACTAAAAGAAATTACAGATATTTTTATATCAAATAACAGTTGAAATACTGTTGGTGCCCATCACTACTTCAAAATCATAGTAGTTATTCAAACTGCTGTCAGGTCTTATTTAAGAATCACATAGTCCTATATGGCAATGTAAAATATTTTTATCACTTTTATTGTAACTGATTTCCTCTGTGATCCTATATATTTAACTTTATGCATTTTAAAACATTTTGAGAAAAGGTCTAAAAACTCGACTACACTGCTGTCTATTTTCCACAGATGGCACACAAAAAGGTTAAGAACACCTGACTGCCGAGTGTCCTGGTGAAACTTTTGCTAAACTCATTGAGTGAATCACAATCCGTCTCCATTACGTTCCAGCTGACAAAGTACTGTTCGAAACATCCTTAAAGCGCTTCAAGTTAAGAAGCTTTCGCATGTCTGAATGGTAAAAAGAAGACACAGGAGAGGTGCTGCGATCAACTGCGAAGACCCACCTCAGCTTTTCCAAAGGACAAGTTCTGATATAACAAGAGGGCTTCACCTTAAACCGTGACAGTCATTGGTTCCCACCACATGTGCCCTCCTGGCTCTCCTCACTGCATGTGTGCATGAATGTGTATTTTTTTTTCATATTTTGATTCCATTCTAGTACCAGAGTTCACAGGGTTCATTCTAGCCAGATTTTCTTATGGTAACTTCTGACACTGAGAAACCTGGCTATGACTCATGATCTAGGATGAATTTGCTTATTCAAACCTAGTCCACATATAAAATCGTTTCAGAACTGCTACACACCACTGTGAGAATCAAATTAATCAGAGTGCTTGTGTCCAGTTCTGTCTTTAGCCTCATGGTTCCCAGTCAAAACATTGTTTCTGAAAGTTCTTTCTTCCCCACCCCTGTATCTCAGTGTGGCTGTGTGATTCACTTGTAATGATTCTGGGACCAATTCCAACATTCGAGAGGCTTCCCCACACCAACAAGCGGTTTTCCAGCACCAGTTGAGTGTCCTACTATTCAACTCAATTCTGACACCATCTACCTGTGAAAGCAGCTCTTTTGCCCCATTCCTGTCTCCCTCTAACCTTCAAAAACCTAAATACAGGAATGAGAGCACTAGGCAATTTAACCTAACTCCTGGCTTATGCTCTCCTGAATGCACACCATGCCTTGCCTAACCTGTTGATTCTTTTCCTGGAAAGAATAACTAGCTCCTACCCACTTCATCCCCCATAGCAATCCTGCAGGCAGATCACTGGGCAAGATAATAGTGAAGAGAACCAGACAGCCTGCACACAGTGGAGAATGATGCAGAATCCAACCTCCTGCCTCAATGATTCACTGAGATTCTTCCCCCTTTTTTCCCTTTAAAAACTGTCATGGCTGAGCAGAATCTTCAGAGCTGGTCTCGGGACATGAGCCCACCTTTTCCCCAGATTTCCAGCTTTTCTGATTAAAGCATCTTTCCTTTCTTCTGACACTTGCCTCTCAATTATTGGCTTTTAAGTGGCGAGCAGCCAAACCCGAGTTCAGTAACAGATTTTGGCACCCAACGTGGGGCTGCGCTCTTGGGGCGTCTAGTTGCTTCTGGCAATCCTGAGTTGGAGCTGCCAGCTGCGGTGACTTGCAGGGTTGACCTCGGTGAATGTGCTGCTCATGGCTGGCCAGCCCTTACAGGGGATTCTCAAGTAAGTTCCAGCAGCTGCTGGAAGGAACTATTCATTCCAGGGATTCTCCCTGCCACTCCCCCTGCTTGGCCAGCTGCCAATTGTCACTTTTGGTCAGTGGAAATGGAAATGCGCACTTAGATGAGCTTATGAGCTCCAGGACCAGTAATTTAAGACTGGACTTGGTTTTCTCTGCCTGTTAAGAGAAAAAAGTTTTCTTGGATAGCTGCTTTTGATAACAGATTGTGTGAGTTTCTTTGCCTTTAAGTGATCTGTATTTGCTTTTGAAATC
The DNA here is from genome assembly GCF_025265405.1 of Mesoplodon densirostris. Taxonomy (NCBI): domain Eukaryota; kingdom Metazoa; phylum Chordata; class Mammalia; order Artiodactyla; family Ziphiidae; genus Mesoplodon; species Mesoplodon densirostris. The sequence goes on from NC_082661.1 coordinate 9,340,801, forward strand.
TTTTGTCACTTTGGTTACCTAGAGTTTTGAAACTTTTTGATATCTTTCACAAACTTCTCAAATATCTACTTAAAGTTCCTTTGCGCTCCAGCTAACTTTGGGATGTGTCAGAGGGGCCTTGAGGCATTTCAGAGAGAACTATTTAATAGTATCATTTGGTATGTTAAATTACATGGAGAGCATTATCACATGAGTGATAAAACTATTTAGAATATACTGCATGGATAAATGCTATTAATACAGACATCCTAAAATTATATAAAATTTCTGAAATGTGGGTATGTCCTGGTATATTATAATTCTAGTTGTCATCTTAAAATGTCGTATGTCACAGCAACTTGGTTAAGCTTCTTTGTCAAAAACATTGTAATCAGATCTTTAACCTTGCCTTTTTAAGTCCCTTATCATTCAAAGACACTTAAACTGATGCTTTGCAAAACTGCTTCATTTTCAAGAAGATTCATAGAAAGGACTTTTTTGACAGGTTTTTGATAACTTTTAAATCATACTGCTGAACTGGGTAAGATATTCAAAAAGTCTAATGGAAACTCTGATTTCATAAAACTGTTAACAAAAAAGGATTAGTTACATAAACTTGAGTAAACTGAATATGGTTATAATTTTTTGGTTTTGTCTGAAATACTACTGGCTTTTAATCTGTATTGGTCCAGATATAAGGAAACCTTTCCCTTAAGCTCATTATGATTTACAGCAATTTGGTAAATTACCCATTTGTAAGCAGAATTGAAACATTTACTTTTTCTGTCTGATCCCTCCAGAGACTGGAAACTCTTAGGTTCCCAGCAGCTTTATCGGGGAAATTAGGAAGGCCACCTCCTTACAGGTGCAAAAATCTCAAGGTATTTTGGGAACCTCAGAAAGCGAGGAATTCACCGCAATCTGTAAGGCAAACTCTATGCCCCTGAGTTGGGTGACACCTGGAGACCACAGTGTCAGATCACACAGGTTAAGGGCTCAGCCCCACGACGGCCCACACTCCACATCCCCACACACCAACTGCAAGCCCAGGTTGTCACCTGGGCTTCAGACCCACTAGCTATACATGGGAAGTCCCCAGTCCCCCTCCTTGGGTTCATTTGATTTGCTAAAGCAGCTCTAGAGAGCTTAGAAGAATATATTACTTATGGGATTACTGGTTTGTTATAAAAGGATACTACTCAGGAACAGCCAGATTGTAAGCAGATAGAGTAGGGGGTCCCCAGAGAGAGAGAACCAGGCATGGCTTTCTGGACATGAGAAGCCACTTTTGGCCTAAGCCATTTTGTGATCTAAACTTGACCACAATGTTTGCACTAAAACATGTCTCAGTAACTAATGATCTTAAGGAAAGTGAGTGAATGCAGGAAAAAAGGAAAAGAAGTCAAGAATCCCCAGATCAGTGATAAAATAGTCCCAAGGTCCTCTTCAAGGGATATACATAACAAACTGCCACATATCTTTGAGTTCTGCAGGAACTAAGGGCCCCATCCAAGAAGAGGATGATGTTGACCTTTTTTGACCCTTCAGTCAACTAAAGCTTGGACTCTATCAACCTTTGCCCCAATTCTATGCTTAATTCTCCTCTGCTCGAGCCCCCTCATGAATATGCAGGTACCCTTAGCGTAAAACTTCCCCAATTTTGCTGGTGGGAAAGATCTCCTTACTTAGGAGCAAATAATAAATCCTTCCTTCTCCTGATCTTTGGCTTGGTTGTGAGAAATGGAATATTTCCTGCCATGTCAGTAAACAAAGGATGTCAGTCAACAGCGCTTGCAGCCCTCCAAAGTGAGCTGGTGAGCCCTGAGGGAACTCAGGAAAAAAGAATACCTGCCACCTAGCAGCCATCAGACTGCAGCCACTCCCTACGGTGAGCCCTGAGGAAACTCAGGATGTGAAAATACAGGATACTGTTCCCAGCTAGCTGAGGTGCAGATCAAAGGAATGATTTCAGTGAGCCCAGACTCTTGCGTCTTCCCATACAGTCCACAACTGTGTCTTCTGGCTCGACACCCACCAAGAGGTGAACACAGTTTTTCGGGTAACAGGATAAAGAGATGTATAGGGCAAGATATGGGGACAGGTATCAGAGCTTCCATGCTCTCTTTCCAAGAGAACCACACTCACAGCACCTCAATGTACTCACCAACTGGGAAACTCAGAACCCTGTCCTTTTGGATTTCTATGGGGGGTTTCACGTGACCCCTGATTCAACCTCTAGCCCCTCTTCCCTCCCAGGAGGTTGAGTGGGACTGAAAGTTCCAACTCTCCAAGCCTGTGGTTCATTCCCCTGGCAACCAGCCCCCATTCTTGGGTGTTTCCCAAGTCACCTCATTAACATAAACTCAGGAGTGGTTGAAAGGAGCTTGTTTTGAATAACAAGACACCCATTTAACCTTTATGGCTCTGAAGTGATTTCAGATGCTCCCATTGCTCTTGTTACCTAAGAAACCCCAAAGCTTTGGGAGCTGTGAGCCAGGAACCTGGAGAAAGACCAAAACACACATTTATTGTTACAGAGAAAAACCACAGGTCCAAAATGGCATCACTTGTGCTAAAGTGCATGATATCAAACCTAGATTTAATACGTGACCTAACTGCAGTTTTGACCTTCACCGGAAGTATATAATCCAGAAAATTTGGAATTTTCTGGTCAGTACCAATGAGACTGTCTGTCACTTGGACCCTCTCCATCCCCCTCACCAAGAGGAAGCAGCAGCAATGTACCTGATAAAAGAAAAAAAACACCTGGGCGCACGCCTTCTCCCAGATGTCCTGACCCCAAATAGCCCTTTCTTTTCTTTTGCCCAAGCCTCCTGTTTATATAAAATCCTTCCATTTTGAACAGCTCTTAAGAATGACCTTCTGTTTACTAGATGGGATGCCACCCAATGCATAACTATTGAATAAAGCCAGTTAGATCTTCAAATTTACTTGGTTGAATTTTGTTTTTAAACATTATTATAAATCACAACATCAGAACTTGTAATACAGTGAGATTCATTTGCCGCAGCCTGAATTCCATCTTCCCTCTACACGCTGGTTCGATTTTATTTTTATATATAAAATAACATTCACCTTTGTGGTGTATGGTTTCATGGGTTTTGACAAATTCAGAGTTGTGTATCCAAACACAGTTCCTCACAGAATAGTTCCATCACTCCCCAAATTCCCTCATGTTGCCCACTTTGTAATCAACTCCTTCCCCTTTCATTGGAAGCACAATCAAAACTCTAACCAAGAATGTGTCCAATGATTACCTTTTCCGAGCCTGCATCCAGAAGACAGACACAGACACACACACGCTCACAGCTTTATAGTCACCAACCTCAACCTGGTCTCTTTCTCATTCTCTGACATGATTATCTCAGAGCACTCAAAGCTTCACCCCTCACTGGCAGCTTATAACCTCTTCTACTGGAGAAAATAAATGCCAACAAATGGGAACCGCCTCAACGTTTCACCACCAACCCCATACGTTGTCCCGCACCTGCACCTATTTTTTCTCCTCTTCTCTGGATCCCACCCCTGCAACCTCTGCAGGATGCTCAGCCATACTTTTGTCTTCCATGTTTTTCCAGTTCTCCCTGCTCTAATGCTGACCCTGTGAGCCATCCTTGAGCCTGGTATCTGCCTCCGGGGACCAGCCTCTCCCTTCCTTCCTTCACAGCCACACTGCTGAAGAGCTGCTCTACTAGCTGTCTCTACTTCACTCCTCAGCCCACCCCAACATGGTTCTGCCCCCCACCAATCGGCAGGATCTCCTCCCTTCAAGATCAAACATCTCCATGCTTTTCGGAGTTCAGTTTAGTCACTGCAGCTGACTCAGTTCAGCTGAGCGCCCCCTCCTTTCAGATGCTCCCTCTCTCCGACTCCCAGGACACTCAGCTCTCCTCATTGTCTTCCCATTCGTTCCCGCCCCACCTTCCTCAGCCCGCTCTAGCTTCTCCCCTGCCCCCCATTTGACCCGGAAGTGTTGGAGAAGTTTGACAAAGACTCTCCTTAACCAATGGAGTCGAGATTCTCTTTCTGACTAGGTCCCAACCTTGGGCTGAGTTCAAGTGCCCCTCTATCCAGTTTTAGTAAGAGTCCTGCTGGGACACATGAATGAAAATCCCCTATCCTCGGTATCTCATCACTTTGGTCTACCTTTGGCAAGATCCTGTAGAGCGTGGGTCTAGCAAGAATCCCCTTATTTCTGCTGTTTTCTCTTTTAATTTTCCACCCACTGACCCCCACCCTGCTTCTTGGCTATAAATATCCACTTGTCCTTGTATTTGGAGTTGAGCTTGATCTCACGTCCCTACTGCAAAACCCCAATGCAGGAGTCCCTTCCTGAATAAAGTCTTCTTTACCATCTTTTACAAGGGTCATGAACTAGTTTTTTTTTTTTTTTTTTTTTTAACAAGCTGTTGTAGTGGGTGGAAGGGAATGGACGGACCCTTATACTTTATGGGTTAGTGTAAAAACTGATGTAATTACTGTCCTAAGTGATAGTAAAGATAAAGACATACATGCCCTAAGGCCCAGCAATTCCATTTGAATTCATATGCACAATTATAAACATGCAAAGAATGAAATGACATCTGAAATGGTGAAAAATTAAGAATCTAATTATCTATCAACAAAGGAATGCATAAGTCGTGGTATACTGATTTAACAGTATATTTTACAGCAGTTAAAGTGAACTAGGGAGCTACATATATCAACATGGATAAGTCTTGAAAATATATTAAGCACAAAAAGTAATTTGCAAAAGGATTTATTCCGGGAGACAGTGTTTATGCACACTTTAAAAACACACCAAATGTTAGTATATATTCTCATTGATACACACAGATGCAGTCTAAAAACATAAACAGGAAGCATACACATCAGCCTCAGGAGTGTCGTTATGTTGTGATTTCTCTTGTGTTAGGATTCCCACTCACCTTGTGTGAAACTCACAGGAGTTGAGGTATGTTCAGTAAGTCAAGATGGAGTCATGGCAGAAAATGTGGAGTCCCAGTGTCTTAGTGTGATAAATGAAGAGTGTTAAGGAATTTGTCTGGTAAAGCCTGAGGAAAGACATCACTGAAACAGAAGGAGCAACTGCTGGAGACAAGACCCCTTGGGCACCGTGACCATTACACCTACTGGCCGACTCCTTAGAAAGAACACTGAGATGACTTGAAGGCTCTTGGTTGGAGGACCCGACTCCTCGCTGCTGGGCTGTTGCAGATGGACGCTGCCAGAAGGCCCTGCTGGAGCAGAAGGCGACTTGGCCTCCATGCTTGTCTCCACACCCGTTGCTGGACCAGGACTGCCACTCATGCTGAGACACCTCCTTTCCGGACTTCTCCTGGGAGGGCTTGTTATCCCCTTGTCTAGTTTCCCTACTTTGACCAACCCATGTTGTGTGCTAATTGTGTGCAATAAACTGAGTGAGATCAGCTACCTTTTGTCTGATCTCCGGTCCTGTGATCCAAAACTGGCCTCACTGCTGGGCCCCGGTTATAAGTTACTTCTGTGGAGAGGGTGGAAGTGCAGGGTTTATGTCAGAATTGTTTTATTTCTTTATTAGAAATATTTAATAATAAAAATTTTGATGTTAAGATGTTTTAAAATGAATAAATACCGCAACCACGTATTCTTTGGGCTTTCAAAGTAGGCTTGTTTTTAAAAATGCTAGATGTAGGTCTTAAATAATATGTTCAGGGCTTCCCTGGTGGCTCAGTGGTTGAGAGTCTGCCTGCTAATGCAGGGGACACGGGTTCAAGCCCTGGTCTGGGAGGATCCCACGTGCCGCAGAGCAACTAGGCCCGTGAGCCACAACGACTGAGCCTGCGCGTCTGGAGCCTGTGCTCCGCAACAAGAGAGGCCGCGATAAGTGAGAGGCCCACGCACCGTGATGAAGAGTGGCCCCCACTTGCCAGAACTAGAGAAAGCCCTAGCACAGAAATGAAGACCCAACACAGCAATAATTAATTAATTAATTAATAAACTCCTACCCCCAACATTTTCTAAAAAAAATAATAATAATATGTTCAGCATCACACTACAGAACAATTTTATGGACTTCTTAAGAACCTAACTGCAAAATATAGTTATACACAATTAAACTAAAGAAACTAGTTTATCCTGGGAACTTTTACCAATGACTCTATTAGTGTCTTTGAAACAAGTCCCCCTGAGATTTAAATCAGGGGATGCCACTCTTGGCTACATACCCAGATCACCTGGGGGAGCTTAGAGTAAAAGATTTCAGCCCCACCAATTCGGGCTCTGATCAAACAGACTCAGGATGAAGCCTGGGCTTCTGCATTTCTAAAATGCTCCCTGAGGTGTGTGAGTGGAAAAAAAAAAAATGTTGCCTGCCAAATCAGTAAACAAAGGATGTTGCAGCCATCAAGCCATCACATTACAGCCACTCCATTGGTGAGCCCTGAGGAAACTCAGGAGGAGAGAGCACAGGATACTGGCTCCAGATAGCTGAGGTGCACATCAAAGGAATGATTTCAGTGTGCCCAAAACTCTTGCATCTTCCCATACACAGAAAAGTGTTAAATTCATTAACTTGAGATGTCTGTTTTTTTTGCAGTACGCGGGCCTCCCACTGTCGCGGCCCCTCCCACTGCAGAGCACAGGGTCCGGACGCACAGGCTCAGCGGCCATGGTTCATGGGCCCAGCCGCTCCGCGGCACGCAGGATCTTCCCGGACCGGGGCACGAACCCGTGTCCCCTGCATTGGCAGGCAGACTCTCAACCACTGTGCCACCAAGGAAGCCCTGGACTTTTCTTTTAATTATCAGCAATCTTTTGATGTTCCTACCACCTGGTCTTTGTTGCAAAACCCCCTATATATCTTGGCCCCTCCCTTACCTCTTTTTTGAGCAGTCCCTCAGTGATGAGAGGCTGTCTCCCCAGCTTGAAGTCCTCAGAATGTCCGCGGGATAAAACAGAATTCTCATCTTTTAGGCTGTGCATTTTTTCAGTTGACAGGTGACTCTCACATGTAGCATGAGCTGGAATCTGTGTTTACATGCTTGACTCATGCCAACCCCTTATAACTTTCAAAAGCCAAATTATTCGCTTGCTGAACAAGTTAAATGATCCATGACTGCACCTTCCCTGCTCCCCCTCCACCATGCCCCCAGTTGTCTTACTTAAAACTTGTAACTATGTTCAAAAAAGCTGTTGCCCTATTTCCCATCCAGCCCACTTTCAACATCCTCCATAGGGGATAGGGGAGATTCTTATGTATCCTTCTGGTATTCTTCATATACAAACATAAGCAAGTAGAAATATAGTTGCTTATTTTCCTCCTGGTCCTTCTAGGAGAGCATACTATATACCATATTCTGGCCCATTCATTCATTCATTCATTCATTTCCCCATGTAGCAATATATTCTGGAGATGTTTCTAACATGTAACAATTCCCTTTGTTATTATAAGTAATGCTGTAACAAGGGAGCTCTTTGCTGTGAATGTCAATCTCTATATTGACTGTGGACTTGGTTACACAAACCTACAAGTGATAAAATACCATAGAACTATATGTACACATTTCTTGGGAAGAAAACTTCTCTACTGCCTTAGGTTCTAATGGTAGAGGTTGGGTGTGGGGGCGGGTAGGAAATGACTGACAATAAATGGATTTATAGGAGAAAAGACAAAGTTTCTTTATATCTACAGATGTACTTTCAGGAGGCTTTGTTTAAATTTAGATAATGTTTCTTTCTTGTGGCTGCTGAATGGTCAAATGTTTTAGGTTTAGAGTAATTTTCATACCACTTTGTTGGGCTATCCTTTCCTTGGCATTACAATAATATCAATTTCCTGGTTTCAATAATTGTACTATTGAGATACAACCATGGGAGAATCTGAGTGATGGACAGGGGGGACCTCTCTCTACTATTTGTATTTATGCAACTTCCTATGAATCTAATTACATATTGCAAAGTAAAAAGTTTCTTAAAAAATGCTGCAATGAATAACTTTTGATGTACATTATTTCACATCTGTAGCACAAGCACGAAGAGGAAAATCTGTCAATGTTAAAAATAAATTCAAAATACTGACAAATTTTCTCTAATTGTCCTCCATAGCAGTTAAACCATTCTCACGCCCACTAACAAATATTTAATGGTGCCTGTTTCCCTAGAATCTTGCCAAAACAGCTTGTAGGCCAATTTTTTGATTTCTGCATCCATCTCATAGGTAAAAAAACATTGTATCACAAAGTGTTCTTATAGCTGTCTTTCATTTACGAGTTTGCACCCCTTTTCATACATTTAAGAACCATGTCTAATTCTGTTTTTGTTTATTCATGTCCTGTGCTCATTTTCCTATTCAGTTTTTCTTTTTTTTCCTATTGATTTCTAGGAGCTCAATATAAATTAAGGAAATTAGCTCTTTGGTGACAGGTGTGAGCAGAACACAAAGAGCTTCCCTCATCATCCAGTTATACGAGGGTAAAGTCGCAACCCACTGCAGTCTCCCACCAACAGTGTACCCTAAACGTAATTCAGACTTTTTTTAAAACCTGCAGGCTCAATGAAGCACTCTGTGCTTTCTACAAAAGGGTCCCTAGATGGATATATTATCTCAGGAAGAATTTCAATGACCCCAGATTCTTCCTGTGCATAAAAAAAAAAGCACTAAAATCATTAACTTGAGATATTTGTTCCTTGTGATTAGTATTAGTCTTTTATCAAGATGTATGCTTGACTGCATGTCTTTCCCAGCCGAAATCTTCCTATATATGCTGGCTCCTCCCCTACCTTTTTGTAGCAGTTTGTTGAGCTACTTACTGAGAGGCTGTCTCCCAGGTTTAGTCCTCAGTTTAAGTCCCTGAACTCACAACTCTCATGTTGTGCATTTTTCTTTAAGTTGACAGAGGAGCTGCAAATTTTTTTCAACCGCTTTGTCATCTGTCTTTTGATTTTGCGTATAGTTTTTTTGTTTTGTCATGCAAAAGGTTTTGATGTTTATGTTGTCAAAAGTATCAACCTTTCTTTGATTGACGGCTTTAAATTAGGATGACCTTCCTTACTCTAATAAAGGATTTACCCATGTTTATTTTTAGGATTTTATGCATTCTATTTTTACATTTAATCTGAGTTTTTATGTAGGCTAAAGATAACAGATGCATGAACAAAATTTTTCTTCTAAGTCCTTTTTGACTTAAGAAGTCCAAAAAGCTCATATGATGATTCCAGAGCTAGATAATTAGAGTGCTCACTCTTGGTAAGCACATTTTGATGGTATTTTTAATGTCCTCTTGCAATGAAGCAACTTTACAGATCAAGGAAAGGTAAAATACTATTACGTTATAATTAAATGTGAAATGTTAAAAAACAAAGACAACAGGCCCCAAATGGAATCACTTGTGCTAAGCCCACATCACCAAACCAGACTTAATACCTAAATTAATTAGTTTCAACTCCCCCCAGGAATGGAATCTTAAGACCAGTCAATCTGGAATTACCTGGTCAGCACTAGTGAGGTCATCTGCTTGACAGACCCTGCTGTCCCCTAAAGGAAGGTGACTTTGCCGCAATCTCCTCTCTGCTAGCAACTTCCTAGTCCCACCCCCTCCTGCCTATAAGTCTTTTATTTTGTATAGCTCTTTCGAGCTTCCTTTTGTTTACTAGATGGAATGCTGCCCAATTCATGAACTGCTGAACAAAGCCAATAAAATCTTTAAAATTTATTCAGCTGAATTTTGTTGTTTTAACAGTAAGATACTCAAAGAAGGATCTTTTAGCTCAAATAACCATTCTCCAAGTTGCTGGAAACTAAAGAATATTTTAAAATTAAATTAACAGTGAGATATAATTACACACCTATCAGAATGGCTAAAATAAAAAAATTACTGACAATGCCAACTGCCAGCAAGGATGAGGAGAAACTGGATCTCTCATACACTGCTGACAGGAATGTAAAATGGTAGGGGGTCATGTTGGAAAACAGTTTCGTGGTTTCCTATAAAAATGCAGTTATCATATGACCCAGTAATTGTACTCTTGGGTATTATCCTAGAGAAACGAAAGTTTAAGTTCAAATAAAAACCTGCACACAAATGTTCATGGCAGCTTTATTCACAATAGTCAAAAACTGGAAACAATCTGGATGTCTTTCAACAGGTGAATGGTTAAGCAACCATGGCATGTCCCTATCATGGTATGAGGACCCACATGGAACCTCAGATTCCAATAAAGATTATTCCAAGCCGAAGACATTTGAGATTCAACAGATGCAGAAAAAAGTCTTCTTATCTGACTGCGGGCTTTCTCTCTAGTTGCAGGGAGCCGGGGCTACTCCTCGTTGCGGTGTGAGGGCTTCTCATTGTGGTGGTTTCTCTTGTTGCAGAGCACAGGCTCTAGGCACGCAGGCTTTGGTAGCTGTGGCGCGTGGGCTCCAGAGCGCAGGCTCAGTAGTTGTGGCGCACGGGCTTAGTTGCTCCGTGGCACGTGGGATCTTCCTGGACCACGGCTCGAACCCAAGTCCCCTGCATTGGCAGGCGGATTCTTAAACACTGCGCCATCAGGGAAGTCCCCACACTGATCGTTTTGAATTAAAGATACTTAAGAAATAGCAGTGCAAGAAAGCTACTGACCTCCTCTGTCCCCCTGAAAACAGGAAATAACCTCCCCTGTGAAAGGCACTCTCTCTGTACCAGGAGGGTAGAAGGCATCCTCATCACCAGAGACAGGGAATTGAGGGCAGAGAAGGCTGTATAAACAAAGCTTGTTACTTCTTCACTAACTAGCTACCCCCAGCCCAAACCTCTTTTTCTTGTCAATTCTTCACAAATGTACCGTTTCTTTGTCTAAAGAGCATAAACGCTGCAGGTTTTGGTCACTTCTTTGAGTCTCATATTTTTTATGGGCTCCTTTAAGTACAAAATGTGTTTTTCTCCTGTTAATCTGTCATGCCGATTTAATTATTAGACCAGCTAAAGAACCTAGAAGGGAAAAGGGGAACAGTTTTCCTCCCCTATACTTATTAATGCTGTTTTATCCCCCAGGGTTTATATGTTCTTTTGTTCAGTAAATGACGCAATGCTTTTTTCCCTATGCCCTAATAGTTCAAGGACTCCCAGTCTTCTACTAAGCAAAACTTTACTGAATTCTGACTAAACCTGGGATGTCCATTTTAAGATCTGACTTAAGTACTGCATACCTGACTTTAGATTTTAAAAGTTGATCCTGGGACTTCCCTGGTGGCGCAGTGGTTAAGAATCCGCCTGCCAATGCAGGGGACACGGGTTCAAGCCCTGGTCCAGGAAGATCCCATAAGACGCGGAGCAACTAAGCCTGTGCACCACAACTACTGAGCCTGCGCTCTAGAGCCCACGAGCCACAACTACTGAGCCTGCGCTTTAGAGCCTGCAAGCCACAACTACTGAAGCCTGCGTGCCTAGATCCCGTGCTCCGCAACGAGAAGCCACCACAATAAGATCGTGCACTGCAACCAAGAGTAGCCCCCACTCGCTGAAACTAGAGAAAGCCCGTGTGCAGCAACGAAGACCCAACACAGCCCCCCCCCGCCCCCAAAAGGTTGATCGTTTCTGTTTTCATATGCCCGAGCCAAAACTTTGGCACCAGAATCTCTCTAATCCATGCTTGCTTTCTCCCGAAACAGTAGCTTCTGTTCTCAGGTGTTCTCGAAAACTCCTAAACAGGTGACCTTTCCCTTCCATTAGCCTCAGGCTCCTCATCCCAGCACCAGTAGTTCCTAACAACATCACCACCTTCTAGAAGAGCAGACTGCCTCAGGAGTGGGCTAAATAAACCAAGACAGGGCACAGTGCCAGGAACCAGCATAAAGGAGACCTGTTTGCCTTCCGTGTGACCTTAGCCAAGTCAGCAAGTTCTCTTTCCCAAACTGCCAGTGTACAAAAACGAAACCAGAGACTAACTTCCCTTTATTTCCAGAGGAATCTTAAAAGATAGGATTATTAATGAACTTTTTTTTTAATTGTGCAATTAACTTCGGTCCAATACCTTACCAGGTACTGGGAATTTCTTTGACCCACCCTCCTTTTCAGGGAAACCAGGCTGGTAGCAGAAAGAACAGTTAAGATAGAAGTAAGGACACCTGAGTTCCAGACCAGGTGTGGCATATTCCAGTGCCCCAGATGAATACCAAACTGAGTCAAGGGAGCACTAGAACCTCAGGCAGTTCTTCATGGTTCAATGGACCAAGTTCACTCGCTGCCTCAATTTTCAATCCGTATCTCCATAAATTGACCCTGGGTTAGGGGGGCTGTATTTTGAACTTCTCAAAAAAACACTTGCCTCTGCTTTCCTTGGGTTGTTTCCTTTACATGGCACAAACTCTGCTTGTACTTTTGCTCTTAGGACAGGACTGAAATATCCCTCTCCCTCTTTTGCTCCAATTCTGAATAAAACATGTTTGTCACAAAGCCTCCTCTGATATCCTACATTTATTCTCCTTTTGCTTTGTCTTTCTTCAACATTTACCCAGAATGGTCTGTAATGTACTCCAAAGGCTGACTTGAACCCTCCGGTGCTTCCATTCCCTCAGACGCCCCACCACTCATCTGTGTCTTTGCCTGTCTCCTACTTCTCTAGCTCTTATTTTTCTGCTGGTCTCCGGATCCTCCTCCTGCCCAGCTTCCAAAACTCTCCAGGGGTACATTTTACTGACACTTTTTAAAGTCTAAAAGAGAATTAATTAATTTTCCTTCTGTTCCCCCTAAACTACGTTTCCTCCAGACATCCCAATCTTTGCCCATCACTAAGCCTCTCCATTTAGAAAATGTGGAGTTCATCTAATTCTTCCATCTCAAGGTAATTATCAGCTCTTCTCAAGTCTTTATTAATGTATCTTCCTCGCTAACCGTCACTGGTACCGCCCTAGCTGAGGGCCTCATTACACCACAGGTGAACGTTTGAAATGGGTCTAAGTGGTATCTGTGCTTTTGAGTTCCTTCTGCAAGCTACTGACCATTTAGCTTGTAAAACTCTTTGGCAAACAGCACCTCAGAATCTCAACTGCTCCTGTTGGAATCTTGAAGATCAATTCGTATAGTCAACAAACTGGGCACAGGAAATAGGTTGAGAGCTTTTTACCAGGTTGTAAGGAGAATGGTCCGTTCTTCCCACCCTTCTGGAGCACACAATCAGGGGCAATTTTGCCTTTGGTTGTCACCACTCCGGGGTGCTAAACATCCTACAGTGCACAGGACAGCCTCCCACAATTGAGAATTATTTGGCCTCAAATATCAACAGTGCCAAAATTGAGAAACCCTGGTCTAGCACTCAGGAAAAAAGGAATCAAGACAAATGGAGCCCAAGATAGGGTTAGTATTCGAGGATCCTGAGAGAAAGGAGAGAGAATCTTACGGCTGCCAGAGAAGATGTTTATAGTTAGTCTTCCTGGCACCAGAGCGAAAGAAGGATGGTAAACAAATTATAAAGAAACACTGTCATTTCTGTACTGATGAGTAATAACATTATAAATGATTGTGTTTTAGTAAACAAAAGGTCTGTTATGCGTGACTGTGGGCAACACTGTTTGGGCTACACGCACTGTTATAAGAACAAGTACGGACCTAACCCCTGAACATGACAGGGTCTTGCCAGCTGAATTCATTCCAATCCTCTGCAAACGTATCACATCAGCTATCCTGGCATAATTATTCCTCAAACAAGCAGAGTATACTCCTACCTCTACACCTGTGCTTATACAACCCTTGGCCTGGAATCTTCATTCCTCTGCGGCTTTACCTAAACCTAAGACATCCCTTCTTTTGACACTCAGTTCAAGCCCCACCTCCTGTAGGCATACCTGTCCAAGCTATTTATTTAGCACTGGCAATATCTCATGCATGGCAATAATAAGCTAACGTTTAATGACAGCTGACTCTATGCTGGGCACTATTTTAAGTGATTCATACCTACATATGAATTAATTTAACCTTCACAACGACCCCATGGTATATGTACTATTATTCTCCCCATTTTACAGATCAAGAAACTAAGACCCAAAAGTGGTTAAGTAAGCTGCCCATGATTATACTAGTAGGAAGTGACAGAGCCGGGGTTCACACCTGAGCAATTAGCCTGCAGAACTCATGCTCTAAACCACTGTGCTATAGGCAACATGCCATCAATCACATTCGCTAACTTATGCAAAAGAGGTCTAAAAGCTAAGCAAGACTGAAAGCCACAATAAAACCAAAAATTCCAAACAACAGGTCTTTGATATCTCTGAGGAAGGGGAGGCAGGAGTGCATGAAGGTGAAATTTAGAAACAGACCAGAGTTAGAACACCAGCTTTAACACTTTCTAGTTGAGTGACTTTGAGCAAGTCACTTACTTAATCTTTTTCAGCGTGAGTCTCTGCATCTGAAAGATTAAACTACTTTTTAGAATGGTTGTGAGAATTAAATGAGATGATACAGGTGGGGCACCGAGCACATGCCTGCCACACAGTATGTGGTCAATAAATGCTGGCTCTAGAACAAGAGGGACTCAAATTGTGAAATACGGGGGACTTTCTTTGCTAAACTATTATACAACAGTTATAAAATAGTATTAAAGAGTAATCATAAAAACGTATTTCTTTGCAACAATACACTAATATGATTTTACTAATTTCCTTAATGCCCCAAGCCTGTAAAACAGTCAAACAACATTAATTATCTCTAAATTAATTATCTCTAATGAAACAAAAAGAACCTTGCCACTGGGCATCAGACTAAAACAGCAAAGAGCCTTTAACTCATCAAAGAGAAATGCAAATAAATATAAAAAGCAAACAACCAGCAGTGGGAAAATTCCCATAAAGTGTACCGACAAAGGGGAATGTATTCAAATATGCGACAGTTCTGGAAAGCATGCCATAAGATGAAGGGCTGAATGTTCAGTGTAATGAGAACCCGACGCCAAGAGCTGTGCAAGAATTAACAGTTTGCAGGTCCGGAGAGCAGAATTAGGTACAACTGGATATTCCCGGGAGGCAGGTTTCAGTTCAAGTTCTAAGAAGTGAGACAGGAAAGGGTTCCCCAGTGCTACGGTGAGCCTAACCATGCAAGATGTAATGTCCCAGCTGTGAGATGAGGGGCAGAGGAAATTGTCTTTCTGGCCGGTAACTCCAACCAAGTCCGAGGTCCCTTCCTAACTTTGGAGCAGGGCGGAGGAATGGAGGACGGGCGAACAATGCACAGAATGAGACTGTGCTCGTATTTCAACAACCTTTTTGGGGAAGGGTTGGGCGGTGAAATGTAATCATTGGGGAAATGCGACATCAGAGAAATGACATCTCTACCAAATGCCTCCAAAGATTCAAGACTCGGTAGCTTTCAGGACCCAATGGCCTGCAAAAGATATCTTGCAGCTGTGTCTCTCCGACTCCATGCAAGGTGATTGCTCCGTCAAAGAAGCTTCTAGACCAGCCCCTAGCCCCCTTCTCACCAGCTGCCACTCCCAGCCCTCCTTACAGAAACTGAGGCCGGCTCGGCTAGAGGCCTGGAGAGGGGTCGGGGTCGTGGCCGGCCCGCGGTGAGGGGTCTGAGAGAGACCCGGCGGAGGGAGGGAAGCGCGGGTTCCGTCAGGGGAAGACCCCGCTGCCGGGGCCAAGGTCATCCGGGGCCCCCAAGACGCCCGCTGCGAGCGCACTCACCAGCGCGCCGCCGCGCAGCAGCCGAACTGTGGCTCCCTCCATCTGCGGCCCAGGAAAAGCGCCGTCAAGGATCCCGGGAAGCAGCTCTGGCGCGCCTCCAGGCCGCACACCAATGCCTGGGGGCGGGTGGAGCCAGAGCCCCGCCCACACACACTCCCTCGTCCCTCCCCCTAGCCCTTACGGAAGGCCGAGAGAGACAAACAGCTCCCTCTCCGCTTTCGCCCTGCTCACGCGAGAGTTAGGAAAGGCCGTTGGGCGGTAAGTGAACAGGAGACACAACAAACATGGCGGCGGTGACGAAGACGGCGGGGGCGACGGCGACAGTAGCGGCGTTGAACAAGGCGGAAGGGGTTACTCGGTGCGGCTGTCAGGAGGTAAGTAGCTGGTTACCGGCTCGGACGGCGCTTACACGGCTGAGGAGAGCGGTTAAGGAGGAGAGCGGTTAAGAAGGAGCGGCGGGAGGAGAGAGCGGGGTGCTCGCGACGGGCTGACTCCGCCCTGAACTCAGCCTCAGGGAAGGGGCGGGCGTGGTCGGTTGGTCGGCGGGGGTCACGATCCTGGACCTTCCTGGCCCGAGCGCGGAGGTTGCGGTGTCTGGCCGCGGGAGCCCCGAGGAAGCGAGCGGCCCCTGCGGTGGCGTCGCCGTCTGGCAGGGGCTTGGCGGCTCCTGGGTAGGGAGCTGCCTCTCGCTCTGACAGGTGGTCGTGGTGGTGGGGGCGCCCCGAGGTTTGCGTCTTCACCGGCTCCCGGGGCCAGGGGATCAGCCGAGGTGCGCGTCTCCTAGGTGTTCCGAATCCTGGTGAGGATGCCGCCCCGACGCCAGTTCCGGGCTGTTCGTTGGGAGGACTTTTTAAAGCCTCCGTCTTTTATCTGACGGTCCTTCCTAGATCCGTTTCTACTGCTTGTGCACTCTAATTTTGGGGGAGATGTGAGGTTTGGGGACGATTTTGCAGCGAAGAACTGTTCAGGTTCGTGCAGGATTTAAGTCTTTTAATAAACTGTCCGGCGTGCGAGTAGTCAAGCCATGCATCTAGTAAGTGCTCGGTAAATTGAATCTAAATAGAAGTTAAACCGGTTCTAGCTGCCACTAACCACGTGGCCCATTTAGTGTCCCCTTAGTGTGCTGTTTAGGCCCGAAGAGGAGTGACAAGTGGGAGAAGAAGTAAAGCCGTTTTAAATGGTGAGCTCTACAGAACTTCAGTTTGAAAGAAACACAACTTCCTTAGAACAACTTTTTAAACGTCTGGACTAACAATTTTACAAATCCCGTTTAATTTTGGTTTATGTTGTGCATTCAACACAGCTACAGGTTAATACAAGTTTGGGAGTTTGTTACAGCGAATTGAGACGTTTTGTGTTTTTTGCCCCCAGGGGTCCCAAGTGTTTCCCAAGAAAACCCTAAGTGTTTTGAGTTGTGATAGAGAGGATAATAAAGATGGGAATCAGATGTGCTGTTATTGGGCGTGCCTGGTGGGTTTTCTTTTCTAAACCTTTTCTCACAAATGTTTCCCTGTGGGGCTAGGCTAGTACCTTGTTTTTATGCAATTGTAGCTGTTCAGCAGTACTAAGCCTGGGCCCCTGAGCCTTTTAGAAGTGTACTACGAACAAATGAAGTTAATAACTTAATTTGGAAAGACAGTAACATTTTTGCCAAAAAATGAAATCCACCAGTGGAAAAAAAAGGATAGTCACACTGATGCATGTTACTCTTTGGTGATTATTTGGAGCTTTTGCTGAAGTGAACCTGCTGCTTTGTTGTTTGTCCGTTAGCTTAGTTTTCTTTTCTGGTAGTGGTAAAATTGGCACAAGTTATTTTATTAGCTTATTAAACCCATAGATCCTAATTTTTTGTCACAAAGGTTTTGACTTGTGGTGTATTTTTCTTTGCAGACCTCTGTATGGCTTTTCAATTTTAGTTGAAATTCCCTCCATGGCCTTTTGGAGTCCTTTGGTGTATCTCCAGAGTAAATTTCGATTACTCTACATTTCATCCATGTTGGAGTGGCAAGAAAAAGGAGGAACTGATTTGGGGTGAAAAGGTTAGATTGTGTAACTCCTCTTTTTTATTTTTCCCAGCTTGTATTTATTTAAGTTTTACTTTTATATTATGTTTTCTGATTTCTCAGCACCTCATAATGTCCCTTTTTGCCTTCAGAGAATTGTTTTTTTTTTTGATGGTTATGTAATCAGAGGAAATGTGTTCTAATTCTTTTTGAAGTCCATGTTATTCTCTGTACAAACGAAACCTCATTTGTTAGACTTCTCCATTGATATGTATTCTATGGCAGAGTAAATCTTTCAGTGACCATGATTATTAAGCTATAAAAGTAAACACATTCAATAGAACTGCAGTCACTTAATGTGTATAGGCCTGCCTAAACCCCAAATTAAGTTACTGTATAAGGAAATTAGTTGTTAGTTACCTTATGTTTAATAACCCTACCAGAAATGGTAGATGAATAAAATAGATCCTACTATTGCCTAATCATGTTGTTCTCAAAATCTAGAGTTTGGGAGGAGGGTAGGTTAAAGAGCCCTTTCTGGTTCTTATATCACCTCTATTTCATAGTTGTGGTTGTCTTCTAATTTGCATCATGATGCCGCTGCTTTACATTGTTTGCCCCTGGTTAAGAGGGGTTGGTTGTGTGTGTATTGATGGACAACTTCCCTTTTATGAGACTGAAGATCAGAGGACTTGAATATCAGAACCCAAGGAAGGTCAAGAACAGTTTAAGTTACCTGCTTAAAGGTAAAGAAGTTTTTGTGTTCTTTGGGGATATCAAAGCTTATTCCTCAACTGCTTCTTTCCTTCACTAGCATGAGTGGTCTCTGGTTGTTTTCTAAGAACCTTATTTGTGAGTTTTGAATGGATAGTTTGGGAGAGCTATTGGCATAAAAATAATTTAGGTGCATTCTAGCCAGTTTCTTTATACACATGTATCTATACCCCATGGAATACCATACCAACTTAACTTTAATCAGAAGGGTCACAGGGAGGACTCAGAAATTTTGCTGTATCATAAGAAATGATAATCATAAAGTACGGGAATGAGAGCATTATCGTTTGCTGATTCCTAACGTAGATTTTTATGTTACATTCACAAAGGTTTTAAAATTTATCACTGTCTTAGATGCACCTCCAGATACCAGTTAATTTATGGAGTTCTTAGATTAAACATTTGGTCCTAAGACTGATGATTACTTTATTAAAGACAGGAAGATGGTTTGGATGCAAAACTTTTTTTTTTTTTTTTGATATCAAGAAGTCTTCTGTAGTTTCAGAATTATTCTTTTTCTATTTATTGTGCTTAGAAATACTGACTTGAGATGGAGAAAGCTGGGGTTTGAATCATAGAGTCCATCCGGATTTAGGCATCTTTCATGCATACTCATCTGTTGTGCAGACTAGAGCTCTGCAAGGGCCTGTAATGCTGCATGGTGGGGAGGTGATATAGGTCAAGTGGGCACAAAAATGCTTAGGGATGGGAAGACAAATTTTAAATCATTGCAGAATGTCTACAACTATAAACCATATCAATATATTTAAAATTCTTAAGAATAGAGTTTCTCTCAAGTTTACAATGTTATCTTCCCTTTTTTCATTGGCATCCTTTATTGTTGTTGTTTTTTTAAGTCCATCATGCATTTTGATTGAAAATCGGCATACAATTTTTGGCGGGGAGCACAGTGAAACTTACAATGTGACAATGTGATAATAGCCAAGACTGTCAAAATATGCCAGTCGTTCTCTGTGATTAGGCTTATTTGAGTTCTTAAAACTTGAGATGCATGTATAAAAATATCATTTTCTTCTTCATGGCAGTCCTGTGCCTTTTTTTTCTGCATTATCACATGTACCTTAGCAGTGTTATGCTTTCTAATCAGGATTTGGTAAGATTGATCTTGCTTATTGAAGCCTATCAAAGTATGTTCAGATGTTTTCCAGTGGCAACATCAGTTTTCATGTGAACTGATTGGCAAGAGGTGATGCAGAGTTGCAATGAAATACCAGGATTTCTTTCTAAATTATATAGCTTTTATAATTAGAACACAGACAATCTGTAGGGCCTTACAGCGTTTACAATTTAAGAAACAACTTCCCAGATCTTACTCTTTTCTTTTTTTGGGGGGGTGGGGGGAGAGGTATCTCCCTGTCCTTAAACCTTTTATTACTTTTTTCCTTTTTATATTGTGGGGTCTTTACCTGCTTCAGTACTGTGTTGAAGAGCTGTAGTGATGCAAGCATGCTTGCCTTCTTGATTCTAAAGGGAATGCATCTAAATTTTCTCCATTAATGGTGATGTAGATTTTTGGAAGCTAGCCTGTAGCAGCTTGAGGAAGTGAAAACATTCTAAGTTGGAGTAAATAACTGCTCTGTTGTTTCCTTGCACCCAGTGTTGCCATTGATACTCAATATCTGATTGCTTTTCCTATGTGGATGGGCTGCTCTTCCTCACTAGAAAGTTTCATATTATTCTCTTTGTCCTTGAGATTTTAAAATTTCACAATAATGTGTCTAAGTGTTATTTATTGTTATATATTCTATTTTGCACTCTATGAACCCTTTCAGATAGAATTAAAAGAAATCTTTAATTCTGGAAATTTCTTGATCATTTTTTTCAAAAGCATTTCTCTTTATTTTCTCTGTCTTTTTGGAATTCATTCTTCATCTTTATCTGCTATATTTCTTACCTTTTTATGTATACTTTTACATTGCTCCCCATCCCTGTATGTTTTGAGGTGTGGGGTTTCTTTTTCAGTTTTATTGAGATATAATCTTATTATAGATTATTTTTTAATTTTATTCTTGATAATCTTTTTCATTGGAGCCGACTGGCTCACTTTTTTCCCCCCTAACCAGAGGGCAAATTTTAAAGGACAAATAATCAGCAGAATCAAGTATAGTCATAAAACAAATACTAATCAGTGATTAGGAAACAGAAGAGCAGTTCAAGTCAACAAGGTAAGATGGGAAAAAGGCAACTGAAACAGACGTGTTCAGAAACCAGCAGTGATCCTTAAGATTGAGAAAGCAGAGCCAGACTAAAGCAAGTGATTTAAAGAGGTGGCCTAAAAGAGTGAAATAAGAAGAGATGAGTTTTGGGAAATTGTAAATTGATTTGGGAAATTGCAAATTGGGATATATGAATAATTGAGACTAAGGTGGACCATGTTTGTTTCATTGTAACTAAAAAAGAGATATATACAATGGTAGCATAAGACACTTGGAATCTGGGACAGTGAGGAATTTCTTAATCCAAGGTATAACCATTTTTGGCTGCAGAAATAGGGACTGTCGTCTGAGAACATGCCGTAAACTACACATCTTGTGAGATACTTTACACTTATCTGTAAAACTTAAAACAGCACTGCAATCTGGTATTATTATCTCATTTTACAAAGTAGGAAACTAAGGCTAGAGAAGACCCTGTTCAGAGTCTTTAAGCTAGTAAGTTTGACCTAATACCATAATATTCTGTTGATCCAGAGGACAGATTTTCGGTAGCTTCAACTTTCTAGAAAACAGTGAAAAGAGATAGTAATAATAATAAACCCCTAGGCATCTTCTAAGAAGGGAGGAAAGGAACTATTCGTACATGTTGCATCAAGAAAAGTGAGAATTTGGTCACCTGCAGGTTCTTATTTGGCTAAATGTGTTCAGAGTAAAGAACAAATTAAATGTAAGAAGAGAGGAAGACAAATACGAAAGTAAAATATATCAGTCTGGGGCCAGTAAACAAGGGAAACCAAAACTAGTCCCGTGTTCCTTATTAGATCCTAATAAGGAACTAATTGTTATACAGTTCAGTGATCTATAGTAGCAACACAGTCAAGGTAGTCTGTTTCCAGTAGATTTCTAGTTAAGTCAATTAAAATAGAAGTCTTAGTTCTTAAAATGTTGATCAAGCTTTTGTTAATTAGAAAATGTGCTTTTATCTCATTTCCACAGCTCCACATTTCTTGCCGCTGAAAAACTTAGGCTGAAAAGGACCCAGAGTAGCCCAAATATTCTTGAAGAAGAAAAACAACTGGTGGACTTAAATTACTGAGATATTAAGATTTTTATTATTAAGACTGTGTGGTGTTAGTGTGAGGATAGACAAAAATAGACCAGTGGAACAGAATAGAGAATCCAGAAGTAGAATCACATATATAATCACCTGATTTAGAAAGGTGATAAAAGAGTCAAGTGGAGAAAGGCTGGTCTATTAAATGCATGTTGTTAGGACAGTTGGATGTCTCCTTGGGGAAAAAAGTATATTTTGATTCTTACTTCACCATACACAAAGCTCAATTCCAGATAAAAATATGAAAGGTAAAAAAAGTAATAAAATTTTTAGAAGAAAATACAGAAGAACACCTTCATGTAAAATATAGGCAAGGACACCAACAACTAACTGTAAAGGGCGGGGTGGGGAGGAATGGGTAAATTGGACTATATTAAGAATGTCGGTTCATCAAAAGTTACCATTAAGAAAATGAAAAGGTGGCAACCACAGAGTGGGAGAAGTACTTAACATATACATATCTAATAAAGAACCCATATCCAGAATATTAGACGAACTCTTACATATTACTTAGAAAAAGATGGACAACCTAATAGAAAAATGAACGTGAACAGATACTTCACTGGGTATGAAATAGAGGTTATAGTGGATAATTGAAGTACACAGCTTAATTAATTGTCAAGCTATACAAATTAAAACCAGTGTGATACCACTGTACACCCACCAGGGTGGCTAAGATGAAAAAGGCAAAAAATACCTGAGTGTTGGTGAGGACGTGTAGCAACAAAACTCTTGTCCCCCACTGGTGGGAGTGTAAATTGGTACAGTCACTTTGAAAAATGATTTGGCATTATCTAAAGCTGAATATATGCATATCTGGTGGCCCAGCAATTTCAGAAGTCAGGGTTGTGGAGCCCTTGCTGGTGCACGGGGGTGGGGGTGGGGATTAGTACTGGAAAGGTGCACCGGGGGCTCCTGGGATGCTGGTAGCCTTCTGTTTCTTGACATGGGTGCTGATTTTAGGGATGTGTTCATTTTGTGATGATTCACCGAGCTCTACCTTTAGGATTGATGTGCTTTTCTGTGTGTATGTTATGCTTTGAGAAAAATTTAAGCATATATACAGAGAAGTGACTAATCATTGGCTTTAAGTGCCTACTACTGGCTATTAAAGATGAGAACTTTTTTAGATAGTAAATTACTCATTAAATAGTTGGGTTTAGGGAAAGAAATTTTTAGCATATGGCATATTTAAGAAGACCATATACATTTACATAAATATATTTTTATTGGAAGAAAAAGACCTGTTGTCTCCTAGGTGCTAGACTTCCTCAGCTTGTTCTTACTAGGAAACTTTTTGGTTATTTGATTTGCGAATTTGGGCTATAAACCTGTGTGAGGACCAGTTTCGTTTATGACTACAAAATCTGACATGAGGCTTATTCTCTGTACATCAGCATCAGGGATTTTTTTCTTTAATTTTTTTTTTTTCCTTATTTTCAGAATGAGTAGGATGCTGGGTGGTGGTAGAGGTAGGGATTTGGATTTCTAGGGCAGGGGTCAGGAAACTGTAGCCCATAGGCCAAACCTGGCTCTGTTCCTGTTTTCTTAAAGCTTTATTGGAACACGGTCCCACTTATTCCTTTACATAGTGTCTGTGGCTGCTTTTAGCTATAGTGACAGTTGAGTGGTTGCAGCTGAGACCGCATGACCTGCAAAGGCTAAAATATTTACTGTCTGGTCTTTTACAGAAAGTTTGCCACCCCCTGTTGTAGATCACCTACTTCTAGAGTACTCATTCATGTGAACCCTATGTTTTAAGAGCCTTTGCTGTCTGATATGATAGTCACTAGCCACATGTAGCTATTTCACTTTTAAGTTAATAAAATAAGAAACTCAGGTCATTTGCATTAGCGACATTTAAGCCCTCAGTAGCTACATGTGGCTTGTAGCGACTGGATTGGACACGCAGGTATGCTCCATGTCCGTCATCCACAAATTCTCTGCAACAGCCCCGACTGAGCCACTTGGTTTCTCTACCGTCTCATTCATTGATAATCCCTGCTGATATGCCTGTTTCTTTCCTCTGAATTTATTTTCTCTTTTTTCCTCTCTTTGTAATTTCTTTCTATCCTCTAAAAACTAAGTTTGAATCCCAGTTTATTTAAATATTAAATATATTGTTCACCATTTTGTGTTTCTTTAGTTCATCAGGAAGATTATAAGATACTTAAAGGCGGGGACTGTGTTCTCTGTTGCTTTGTAGTGCCTGGCACATAATAATCTTTGTCACTGTTGTTGTTTTAATATGTACTGTATCTCCCTAAATAATGTAAAATTATTTCATTTTTTTCCCCTGTAGGTATAACGAACTGTAAACTAAAAAAAAAAAAAAAAAAAAAATCAAAAGCAAAGATGGGTGAAAAGAAACCAGAGCCTTTGGACTTCGTGAAAGATTTCCAGGAATACCTGACTCAGCAGACCCATCATGTCAACATGATTTCTGGATCAGTTAGTGGGGACAAAGAAGCAGAGGCTCTTCAGGGAGGTAGACTCATCTTAATACTATTACATAATTCACTTTTTATAAATATATTAGTGTTTGTGTGTCATTACCCGTAGTATGAAGCCCACTACTGTTCACTAATGTGAATCATTCCATTTTTCCTAGAAAGATATGGGCAGTTTTTTTTCCCTTCTTTAAACATGTCAAGTTTTTGCTGAGGGAAAGTAAAGCTCCAGCAGGGCTTACCGTGGCCCAGAGATGCATTATGGTCTTGTGGGAAGGTTAGGGGTTCTAAATTCCCTTCCCATTCTCCTGGTTCTGTTAGCTAACAGCAGACAAGGAACCAAAAAAGGGGGTCCAGCTTCATTACATAAGGGGTTTGGCCATTAGGAAATCTGGGTTAGACCTGAGGCAAAATAGGGGTTTCTGTTTCTTCTCTTAAAATGAAGAGAAGGCCAACCATGTATACCCACCTAGGAGGAGAAACCAGAAGAGAGAAAGCAGTGACCTACCTGAGCCTATTCTACCTGACCTACAGTAGATAGACTGTCTGGTTTGCTTACCACACCAAGACTGGAATCTATTTCTGAACTTAGCTCAGGAGGTAGCAAACTACAGGCAGTGGGCCCCATCTAGACTGCTGTTTTTACACGACCTGCAAGCTCAGAGTGGTTTCTACACTTTTAAATGGTTGGGGTGGGGGGGGAACAAAAGAAAAATAATGTCATGACATGAAAATTATATGAAATTCCAACTTTAGCATCCATAAATAAAGTCTTATTGAAACATAGCCATGCTTGCTAGTTTACCTGTTTTCTATAGCTGTTTTTGAGTTACAATAGCAGAGTTGAGTAGCTGGGATAGAGACCATGTGACCCACAAAGCCTAAAGTATTTGCTATCTGACCTTTATAGGAAAAATTTGCTAAACCTTGACCTAGGTGGTCTAGGGCCTTATAATCCAGGGACCAGCAACAGCAGAGACCAGGACCCTTGACCTAGATGGTCTAGGGCCTTGTAATCCAGGGACCAGCAACAGCGGAGACCAGGCATCACCTGGGAGCTTGTGAGAGGTGCAAAACGTCAACGTGCCACCCCAAATCTACTGAATCAGAAGCTGTATTTTAATACGATCCCCAAGTGATTTCGTATACACATTCTGTTTCGGGAGTTACTGGCTTGGGAAAGCAATGGGAGAAGGGGGGACACTGAGCCTTGCTGTGCCTCCAATGCAACGGGCCTGTTGGATGTTGGACTTGCACCAACCAGCAAAGTCACTTCTCCTCGTGAAGGATAGAGGAAACAGTAGAGCAAAGGGCTTGAATTGTCTGCTCCTGCACTGCTGCCGCCGGCAGATGGAGTAGAAGTGCTTTTCCCATGAAGCTGTAGGAACAGACATTTCCCTCTTAGTACTTTAGGGTACGATTCCTGGGCTGAGGTCCAAGAGAGCAGGGTTGTAGTCCCCCGTCTGTTGGTTTTCCAGATCATGAGCACTTGCCCCTTCAGTTTCTTTATCTATACAAGGAAGTCGTTTGATTAGGTTAAAAGCAAACAGCCAAACACCTCTTAACTCTGAAATTCTTACAGATCATAACATTCAGAGGTAGCAGAGACAACATTTCCCTATATGTGCTTAATTAGAATTTTAAGATCCTAAATGCAACCCAGAATCTAGAACATACGTGTAAGCTGAGTGGAACTGCAAAACTCAACATTAATTGTTTTAGATGAAATAGATGAGGATTTTGGGAGATGATCATGATTGCCCATTGTGTTTGTAGAAGTGGCTAGAAGCTTAAACATGTGTCACCGCCATCACTGTTTACCCCCCTGTCTCCTTACCTGTCAAATAAATACCATACCCTGTTACCTTCCTCAAAAGTATGTTGAGGACTGATATAATTTATGTGTTAGTAATTTGAAATCTCCCTAATAGAATGCTGCTTTTGTATAAAGTTAACCTCAGTTCAGAAAGACTGATTTTTGTGCTAAGCAAACGGTCAATTTATGAAAGATTTTCTACCACTCAACACTAAATTGCTAAATTGAGTTGATTCTGAGACGCATAATTTCTTTTGCTATACTTTGTTTATAGCTGGAACAGATGGTGATCAGAATGGACTTGATCACCCATCTGTTGAAGTTTCCCTGGATGAAAACTCAGGAATGTTAGTAGACGGGTTTGAAAGGACCTTTGATGGGAAGCTCAAGTGTCGGTACTGCAACTATGCCAGCAAAGGCACCGCACGGCTCATTGAACACATCAGAATCCACACAGGTAACGGAGAGGTGGCTGGAGAGGGCATTTCTTTACGGGCAGGTTGATCTATCATATAAATAGTTGTGATAGTTTGAAAATGAAGGTGGATGTAAGGTTTGAATAAATGGAGAAGTGACTCCATTTTTACACAGCAGTAGAATATAGCATACAAGGAAATGAGGCCCCTTGTACAGCTTCCCTTTCCTTAGCCATCTTCCTTCTTAATCTAAATAATCTCAGCATCTGTCTGCTTCTCAGTTGGGCAGGTTAATGCTGAAGACAGCATGAAGTGATAAAATGTTTTGATCTTTATCCTTACTAAGTACGTTTCCTTTGCAGACCAGGGGAAAGGTTTCTGTACGGTTGCAGGCTACCCTGCTACCCCTCAGATGTCACCTTAGCCATCGCTTCTGTGAAGGGGATTCATTCCACTAGTCAATATAGTATAAAGGTTGTTATATGCAGGTTTCTTAATAAATTTTAATAATTTTTTTGCAAATGTGTTATTCTGAAAAGCATTTTATTTTTTGATCAATTTCTGAATTCTAATGAATGGACAAAATATGAAACTTTTCATAAATGAGCTACTCTTGCAGTTTCTCCCCCATTTTTCTTTTTAAACAGGTGAGAAACCTCATAGATGTCACTTATGTCCATTTGCATCTGCTTATGAGCGTCATCTGGAAGCCCATATGCGTTCCCATACAGGAGAAAAACCATATAAATGTGAATTGTGTTCCTTCCGCTGCAGTGATCGAAGTAACCTGTCCCATCACCGAAGGCGCAAGCATAAAATGGTACCAATTAAAGGTACTAGGTCTTCCTTAAGTAGCAAGAAGATGTGGGGGGTTTTACAGAAGAAAACAAGCAATCTGGGCTATAGCAGACGAGCACTAATCAACTTAAGCCCACCTTCCATGGTGGTTCAGAAGCCAGACTACCTTAATGACTTTACCCATGAAATCCCGAATATCCAGACTGACTCCTATGAAAGTATGGCAAAAACCACACCAGCTGGTGGCCTGCCAAGGGACCCCCAAGAACTCATGGTTGACAACCCTTTGAACCAGCTGTCAACTCTCGCAGGACAGTTGTCCAGTTTGCCGCCTGAAAACCAAAACCCCACATCCCCTGATGTCGTTCCCTGCCCTGATGAGAAGCCTTTCATGATGCAGCAGCCCTCTGCTCAAGCGGTAGTTTCTGCCGTGTCAGCCAGTGTTCCTCAGAGCTCCTCTCCCACTAGCCCTGAAGCTCGGCCATCACATAGTCAGAGGAACTATAGTCCGGTGGCAGGTCCGAGCAGTGAACCAAGTGCTCACACGAGTACTCCCAGCATGGGAAACAGTCAGCCAAGCACTCCGGCTCCAACCCTGCCGGTCCAGGACCCTCAGCTTCTACACCACTGCCAGCACTGTGATGTGTACTTTGCCGACAATATCCTTTACACTATTCATATGGGATGTCATGGTTATGAAAATCCTTTTCAGTGTAACATATGTGGGTGCAAATGTAAAAACAGGTATGATTTTGCCTGTCATTTTGCAAGAGGGCAACATAACCAACACTGATGGAAAACAATCACTTATGCTTTACTTGGTTTGCCTTTTCGTGTTTTGTAGTTTACTGTTGTTTTCTGCAGGGGAGGGGTGGGGGGTGTCATCCCTATTAAGGTGTTTGCCAATTTAAAGTCTATACATAGTATAAATTTGACAGTGGAAACAAAATTTCCTCTTTTTTTTTCCCCATAAAAACCTCATCAGGGTCTTTTATGTTTTAGAACAGTTGGACACGTTGGTGTCTGTTTTTTCCTTTCATTTAGACATTTGAGAATTGGAGTGCAATGATAATCTTACAAGTAGTCATTTAAATTTCTCACATTTATGGTCCATAAAAACTTCAAGGCTGGTAGATGCCCTTGGTATTTCAACATCTACACTGCAGCCAGATGTTATTTCTGCCATAATTTCAAAATGGTAAATTACTTTCTCTTACAAAATCTGTTACAACTTATTTCAACGTTTAGTGGAGGAATTGCCTTTAAAATTGCCCTGAATTAAAAACTATTTAGTTAACATAGCTTAGTTGAATCAGTAGTTTAATTTCACCTGATAATAGTAAAGCAATTTCAGTTTAGCAAATCTTTCTTTTTTCCATAAGGGAAAATATAAAACATTTAATTCTGTTAAAGTTATAAAAATGAGGTAAAAGTTCTGAAAAGAAATGAAACTTAAGACTTGAAATTGAAAATGGAGTTTAATATTTAAAATACCTGCCTATTCAACTTGTAGCTTAAACAAACAGCAATTTTCCATTGGATTCTTTTTATTATACTTGTAATTTATTTTAAAAACTACAGGTAAATACATAAGAATGCTAGAAATATCAGAGGATTATCTATGAAGATGCCTTTTTTCCTTTTAATCTGAACTGTTCATTTAAATCTTCAGTCTGATGTTACACGTGAGGTTGATAACTATACTGAGAATCTGTTATTCCTCCTATTCCTTTGATGACCAAAGAGGTACAGTGGAAGTCATCCATCTTATTCCTAGGAAATGCGGTCCTTCCCCCCAAAATCTGAAGTTTCCTTTTCCTGCCTTCTATCCATTTATTGCCCATAATTTTCAAGAAAAGGTAGGTATAGAAACACATGGGAAAAGGTGATGGTGAAGTGATATTTACAAAAATGAGAACATATGTCCAAAACGAATTCTAGACTCCTCTTCAGAATTGGCCATTTAAGATATTTTCTGTGAATTCAAGTTGTAATGCTTATTTGCAGTTTTACCAGTCTTTAATGTACAGCAAGAAAACTATATAAAACTGTGAATCGAATCGTCATTAGTAGAAGAGGATAAAAAAAGTGTGGAAATAGATATAAAAATGCATTTAAACATGGTATTTGTTTACAAAAGTAAAACTTGCTATATAAATCCACAGTAATTAATTTTGATTAGGAGGCTGTTTTTGTGTAATAACTAGCGTACTCTGAGGACAGCTTGGTCAAACAATAAAATATATTGTGACTGTTGGTTTCTGTGTACTTTGCAAAATTTTTATTTTTAATTTGGTTCAAATCTTGAAAGTTACTAATTGGCTTCTTAAGCAAGTATTCTAACTATTAAGCATTATAACTAAGAAGGACTTCTACACTTAATAGTAAGTGAAAGGGTAATGTTGATGGTGTAAGTCCACAAAAACCCCCAAGTGCCAAGTTAGTGCGTCTTCTGCCCTCCATTCCCAATGCTAGAAAGCCATTAAAATGAGTTCTGTGGTTTAATATCCAATCTAAACGAATCTCCATCACATTGTTGAAAAAGCAGCATCAAGGAGTTTCTGCAAACAAATCTTGTCAATCTGAGGCTTGTGAATCTAAAGTCTGCAGCCTGTTCTGCTCTGTTGCTTGGAGCGCTCACTGCTCAGATCAGTTTTAGTGCAGCCATTTCCAAATGTGTAACTTGGCCCTCGTATGTATATATTGTCAGAAACAAGTTGCTGTCATTTGGAAGCTTTTGTGGTTATTTTTTTCTTCTATTTTATTCTTCATATAAAAGCAATACCACAAAATAGAAAATGAAAGTTTTCATTAAACAAAAAAGAACTCTCATGTTAAAACCAGTTTATTTACTGTATATTCTGGGCCAAATAGTGACAAATACATTTTTTTCTGAGAACTAAAGAGATGTTTTGAAAGTACATTTAGTTCAAACAGATTTTTTTTCACAATTGCAAACTAGAATGTATAATTTTAAAATTCCTAGGACTTAAAGAGCACAGTTGTATTCCAAAGGTATCGATGCTTGAAAGCTGTAGTTAATTCTAAATGCACTAAAGTTTTTGAAGCAAATCTACCTTAGAAACTTTTTTAGTATTGTATTTCTAAAAATATTTAGGATTTTATTTAAATTTTTTGTGAGTTAAATTCTGTATTGGAAAGATGTTAGTATCTTCTATTAAGTATTGAATATGTTTCTCCCATTTTATTTTTAATCAAATATTTTATAGAAATGAGTTCAGAAAAGTTTAACATGCACTATTTATAATACTTTGCTGTTAACAGGCAATGTTCTGAAACTAAATTTATTTTTGTTCAGTGAACATAAGTTTAGATGTTTAAAGTTGGTAGATACTTTATCTCCACTAATATTTTTTTTAAGAAACTGTGAAGAGATTAACAGGGAGTAATTTTATTTCAGATTTTATGAATATAGTATGTAGCTACAACTTCTTGAAATTCAAGTAAAGGCTAGACTTTTACTTTGAAAAAATTTCACTGGATATTTTCCAGTGCTATTTCATTTTAGAAATAAGTGTTTGCCATTCACCTGCAGAACTGTTTGAGAAAGGGAATATTACTAAAAAAATGTTCAGAGATAAACCTCATTTAAGTTCTACAAAAATATTTATCAAATGGATGTATTATTTTTTTAAAAATTCCCTGCTAAGGACTTTTCATTAAGTAGTCTTAGAGGGTATATGGTTTCTAGAACTTGGTTTTGTTAATATGTACTTTGATGTCAAGAACGTATTTTATATGTAAAACATAAAACTTGAGTATGGTTGCAAAACACACTATTGTTTAGGGATTCCAGAAAGCAGTTTAATGCTGAAATAACTCTATCTAGTATGTAGTTCATATTGTGAATGAAGCTCTGCTTTTGTAATATATGAATAAAAAATAACACTTTCTAATGATCTCGATTTTTCTTTTTTGAAAACTACGATCCAATTTTTAAAATAATTTTCCAGTGTGTAAAATGTTAATTTTTTTTGAAGATTTTATGGCTACCTTGGTTTGGGTTTGTAGAGTGCCTTACCCATGAGAAGACGTTGCATGAGTTAAAAGCAAAAACAGTTCCATAATGAGCATCTTTTCTCCTTCCTAATTTCTTCTCTTTATTTAAGGTGTGACCCCTGCCCCCCAAACTGT
This sequence comes from Mesoplodon densirostris, assembly GCF_025265405.1. NCBI lineage: Eukaryota > Metazoa > Chordata > Mammalia > Artiodactyla > Ziphiidae > Mesoplodon > Mesoplodon densirostris. Next base: position 9,372,138 of record NC_082661.1, read on the forward strand.
TCTGGCACATAAATGAGGAAGGCTTCCTCTGATGCTTAATTATCCATGTCACATCTGACAAGTGACTGACTGAAGTAGTTTCTGTTATGACAAATGGATCTTTTAGAATGGACTGATTCCCCGCCCCCTTTGGCAATTCACATCATTGGCCTAGAAAACATCCAGTAATACAGAATTGTTTAAATTAGTTTGCAAAATCGTAACCAAAATGGCTTTGATTGGAAATCAAGTTTTAATGCTGCTTTGAAAAATACTTCTGTACAATGTTTTCTTTCTCATAATGAAAAAAAGAAATAACATCTGATAAGTCCATGGTTTGTTGAAAGCACGGGTATTTTTTGTTTCCTTGTCTTAGGTCTTCCAAAAACTCTGCTTTGAGCTTGTTAAGTTCTTCGGCTAGAAGTTTCAAGTTGTACGGAAACACCTGTTCACCTAAAATAAAGATAATCTCAAATTATTTGTGTAAATTAAATCAAGCTGGACTGATGACAGCAGGAAATTAATTTGATTACTTCAGACAAACCATTCAGATTCTTCGATAAATCATAATTGAGTTGGTGTCATGTAGACTAAGGTCACATTAATGTGATACAGGCAGATCATTTAAATAACTTGCTATGACATGCGCAAGCAGAAAAGGCAAACCTGAAAGGGACTTTTTGTTGACAAAATAAGTTGACAGTCTTATTGAATTAACAGGTAGTAAGGCAAAAAAGCAGAGCTAGAAAATGACAATTTGGCTTTGAAGCCCTGATAGACAATACCTAGAACAGTTGTCCAATATAATTTTCTACAACGATAGAAATATTCTATATCTGCCCTATTCTATCAAGCAGCCACTAGCCATGTGGGTAGTGTGACTGAGATGTTTTTGTTGAACATCTTTACAGAGATATAAGTCACATAACATACAGTTTACCCATTTAAACTACAATTTAGTGGTTTTAGTATATTCACAGATACAAGCAACTATCACCACAGTCAATCTTTGAACATTTTTATCATCTGTACTCTTAGGTATCACCCTCTTAACTCCATTCCCCCTCTCTCTGCCCTCAATCCCTAAGCAACCGTTAATCTACTTGAGGTCTCTAGATTAACCCATTGTGGACATTTCACATGACTGGACTCATAATGTGTGCCCTTTTGTGACTGGCTTCTTGCACTTTGCATAATGTTGTTTTGTTTTTTGGGTTTTTTTTTTGTTGTTGCGGTACGCGGACCTCTCACTGTTGTGGCCTCTCCCGTTGCGGAGCACAGGCACCGGACGCGCAGGCTCAGCGGCCATGGCTCACGGGCCCAGTCGCTCCGCGGCATGTGGGATCCTCCCGGACCGGGGCACAAACCCATGTCCCCTGCATCGGCAGGCGGACTCTCAACCACTGCGCCAACAGGGAAGCCCTGCATAATGTTTTTAAGGTTCATCCATGTTGTAGTACGTCATTCCTTTTTATGGCTGAATAATCCATTGTATGCATAGACCACATTTTGTTTGTCAGCCGATGGACATTTGGGTTGCTTCTACCTTTTGGCTATTAGGAATAATGCTGCTATAAGCACTTGTGTACAAATTTTTATAGGAACATTCGTTTTCGTTTCTAGGTCCTGTGGTAATTACATTTAATTGTCTGAGGAACCGCTAGGCTGTTTTCCAAATCAGCTGCACCACTTTACATTCCCAGCAGTGGTGTATGTGGGTTCTGAGTTCTCCACATCCTACCACGTGGACTTTTGGATTCTAGCTGTCCTAGTGGGTGTGCAGTGGTATCTCATTGTGGTTTTGGTTAGCACTTCCCTGATGACTAATGATGTTTTCATGTGGTTACTGGTCATTTGTATATCTTCCCTGAAGAAGTTTCTATTCAAATTCTTTGCCCATTTAAAAAACTGGGTTATTTTTATTATTGAGTTGTGAGAGTCCTTTATGTATTTCGGATATAAGTCCCTTATGAGATGTGATTTGCAAATATTTTCTCCCATTCTGTGGGTTGTCCCTTCACTTCCTTGATGGAAGGAGAACAATTTTTAAATTTTATTTAAGCACAGTTCTAGAAGCTAGTACCACCTCCTTCACACGCACACACAAAATTAATGGGTAGGAAAAGAGTCAAGAGTAATTTGGGCATAACCCTATGCCCCCTTCCCTTCATTTTATGGACAGGCAAATAGTTGAAAGAACTCGTACAACAATTTTTGTTTTCATTCTGATCTGATGCCATTTTTGTTCCAGCTCTCTTTTTCAAGCTTTGGGTTACAACGCATAAATGGGTTGCAAGTTGCAACCAGTGTTTTTCTAAGATGGAATCAAATGGAACACAGTTCATTAAACATGTGAAGGTTTTGTGAAACTTGTTTCTATGCAGGAGTGTGTCTGTGTACTGGGCTACACACTAGGTTACAGTATTATAACCTGCTTACGGATCATGGTTCAAAAAGGTCTGAAAAGCAATATGGTTAGTATATTGTTTCTTTTTCCAATGTTCTAAGTTTTTGTAAAGGTATTAATAATAAATGTTGGTGATGTGGGGGAACATAACAGAAAGCACCAACTAGAATCAGACTTAGCTCAGCATCAGGTTGCCCAGGTACAATATTTAGCAGGTGTTAAGTTCAGCCTTGGGCAAGTTACTTATCCTCTCAGACCTTCCATTTCCTCATTTGTAAAATTACACTTACCTGATAGGATTCTAAAGACTAGAAACTATATTTATAAGGCACTTAGCATATAAAAGGAGTTCAAGAAATGTTAAGCTGCTGTTATTTTTTAAATCAAAGTTTAAATATAGCAAAGAGTTCAATATTTAAAACCTGAAGGAGGGCTTCCCTGGTGGCGCAGTGGTTGGGAGTCCGCCTGCCGATGCAGGGGACACGGGTTCGTGCCCCGGTCCGGGAAGATCCCACATGCCGCGGAGCGGCTGTGCCCGTGAGCCATGGCCGCTGAGCCTGTGCGTCCGGAGCCTGTGCTCCGCAACGGTAGAGGCCACAACAGTGAGAGGCCCGCGTACCGCAAATAAATAAATAAATAAATAAATCCTCCCATCACTACCTTGCCTTACCCTACTTTACTTTTCTCCAGAGCACCGGCATATATTCATATATTTGTATATTTTTTGTTTGTCTCCTCACTGTGATGTTCTGCTCCCTCTCAACTCCCCAGTATCCAAAATAAAGCCTAGTACAGAGTAGCCACTCAGTAAAAACCTATTGGATGGATGAATGCCTGGTTCCAGAGGTAGAAGTTTTAGCTTAATATAACCAAGTTGCATATTTAAACTGAAAACATGATGTAAACTTTATGAATGAAAGCAAATAAACTACCCACGTCCAGGGAACAAGAGTAGCAGGAAAGAATAGTCTCAACTAAATAGAATCTTAACTACTCAACACACCTTTCGCTTCCTTCATTGTCTGAGAGACAATTCTTCGGAGGGTCTGATCAGCTTGATGAAGAATGTTAGTTGAACAAATAATTCTGTCTGTTTCCTAGGTAATAGACATTGTTATTGGAACAGTTATCTAGTTTTACAAAAGAAATAACTAAAGTGTAGGGGATGCATAGGTGAAGAGATACTGAAAAGGAAACGTGACTTTTCTGTTTCAGTTGTTCTTCCCTAGGAGAGGGTCTAAACGAAATACATCCAGTTGTAAACTGGGTTCCATGTAGGCAGTATGCTGGTAAATGTCTAAGAATGGGCTCTCAAAAACACAAACCTATCCATAGTATTTTGTCTGTTTCTACAGTGTAAATATTCCCATCCATGCCCACTTCGAGCTACCAACATGTCAACAGGCTCCAACGTTTCTGAAAATTTAACCGTCTTTGACCAGGCAGTGCAAGCTCCCTCCAGAGTACCACTGCATCCAGGTGTCAGGAGCTGAATGCTGGTAAGATGCCAAGGCAGGGACAAAGTGTCTCTCACATGTTACTCATATTGTACACTCAGGTCAAAAAGATCTTCCTACAAAAAGTTCCTTCTCATTTATACTAAATCTAAACTGGAAGACTTACCTTTTGTTCCACATTCTCCTCCATGTACTTTATTGGATTTTCCAAAGCAGTAAGCAGTAAATCAGTCAATTTCAGTCTATAAGAGAAGGTAGGATAAAATAAATCCTTATATCAAACACCTGTTTTTAAAGAACTTGTGTTTATGGGTACTAAGCTGAATTCTAGAGGAATGAAAGTGGTATATCCAAACTCCTGAACAAAAGGGGAAAAGCAAAGTGATTTGGGAGCTACCTTCTTTTTTTTTTTTTTTTTTTTTTGCTGTATGCGGGCCTCTCACTGCTGTGGCCTCTCCCGTTGCGGAGCACAGGCTCCGGACACACAGGCTCCGCGGCCATGGCTCGCGGGCCCAGCCGCTCCGCGGCATGTGGGATCTTCCGGGATCGGGGCACGAACCCGTGTCCCCTGCATCGGCAGGCGGACTCTCAACCACTGCGCCACCAGGGAAGCCCTGGGAGCTACCTTCTACTTGCAAAATTAAAATGTAGAAGCTCAAAACAAGTGATAAGCCCCCCAAATCCCCTCATGTAAAAAATATTAATTTCCAAAGACTCATATCAATAAGGTTTTAAAAGACATTCTCTCTCTTCCCTCATTAACTGCTGAACTTCAGGCTCCTAGAACTTTATATTCCCTAAAGAAGGAGGCTTAGTCTTTATTTTCTGGCTTCTGCTCATTTACTGGATGTGAATTTGCAAAGTTCCCCACAGGACAAGAGGTCATCGAGGGTTGCAGTAGAATTCATTTATTCATTTAACAAATATTTATTTATTTATTTATTTATTTATTTATTTATTTATTTATTTATTTTTGCTGTACGCGGGCCTCTCACTGCTGTGGCCTCTCCCGCCGCGGAGCACAGGCTCCGGACACACAGGCTCCGCGGCCACGGCTCGCGGGCCCAGCCGCTCCGCGGCATGTGGGACCCCCCGGGATCGGGGCACGAACCCGCGTCCCCTGCATCGGCAGGCGGACTCTCAACCACTGCGCCACCAGGGAAGCCCTAAAAACAAAGAAATTTAGGGATCAGATTTAAAATTCCAAAAAAAGGAAAAAAAAGAAAGTACTGAATGTCATGTCTCTGAGAATATAAATTATGAAGTCTGTCACTCAAACGTCATGTGCATGACAGGCAGATTTTCGTCTGATGAGATTTTTAATTATACGAAGTGAAAACTTCTAATGCAATCATGAGAGAGTGACATGTCAAAGTAAAGCTCTAATTTAAGTTTTCCAGAATAGTCTCATCTTAAAAAAACAAGATTCTTTTCCCCACAGCGTTCCACTCTCTCTGTTTTTGCTGACCTAAACTTTTCCTCCTATGAGTCACCAAACTAGAAAAACAAAACATCTTCCTTGAATGGACATATTTTATTTTTTATTTTTTTTCGGTACGCCTCTCACTGCCGTGGCCTCTCTCATTGCGGAGCACAGGCTCCGGACGCGCAGGCTCAGCGGCCATGGCTCACGGGCCCAGCCGCTCCGCGGCATGTGGGATCTTCCCGGACCGGGGCACGAACCCGTGTCCCCTGCATCGGCAGGCGGACTCTCAACCACTGCGCCACCAGGGAAGCCCCCGAATGGACATATTTTTAGTAAAAGAATAGAACATTAAAAAAAAAAATCAGGGTGAGAGTGTGCAAGTTATGGTAAGGAGTTTAAATTTTACTCAGATACAAGGAGTAGCACTGAAGAAACGTAAGCCAGTGAAGTCACTGAATTAAACCTTCACCTCAACGTGATCTTTCTCACAAAGAAGAGAGCCCAGGTTCTGGAATGAGTGAGACTGCAATGGGTCCAAATCTTCGCTCTGCCATTTACTATCTGGATATGTTACTTTACTTACATGGGCCTCAGTTGTCCCATCATGAAAGGGGGATAATTGTATCTGCCCTCAAAGGATTGTTCTGAGGACTGAATCAGATTATACATATAAAGTGTTCAGAACTTGCCCAGGACATAGTATCTGCTCAACAGCTGTTGCTGCTAATAGTAGTACTAGTAGTAGCATTAGTAGTGGTAATGGTAGTGGTAGTGGTAACAGTAATAGTGGTAACAGCAGTAGTGGTGGTAGTAGTAGTAGTAGTAGTAGTAGTAGTAGTAGTAGTAGTAGTAGTAGTAGTAGTAGTAGTAGCAGCAGCAGCAGCAGCAGCAGCAGCAGCAGCAGTAGTATTTCACAGAAGCCTGGGAAAGGTATATTTGTCACATCATCTTTCAACTTCCAATTCAGGGCCACCAGACTTCAGACTTCAGTCATAGCCATGCTATGACTATTTTGGGCCATATTCTTAAGACCCAAGACAAAACTGCAGATTATGTTCAGGGTTGGTACTGACACTGGCAAAGCTCACACTCCTCCTTGCTTCTAGCAAGAGCTGGCCCCCGGAGCAGTGATGCTCACCTTAGGCTGCTCTCATGGGCTAAAATGGGGTACCTCAATGCCTCAACCAGCCATTCACTTGCGAAGGAAAACATTTTCAGTATTCCAGAAAGAGTAGCCATCAATTGGCTACATGCTCGCCTTCTCAAAGTTTCAAGATATTATGAGAAGTTAAAATTAGAAATCTCAGCCATAGCTTATTTCATTAACCCTATAAACAAAAGTTACTTAAATCGAATTTTTTCTTTTTTTCTTAGAATGTTAGAGTATTACAAAATCCATGGGAACTGTATCCTGGAAACAAAACATTTTGAGGAATGAGTTTAAAAAATTAGCCTTTTAAAAACTGCTGATCTGTGACTTCCCTGGTGGCGCAGTGGTTAAGAATCCGCCTGCCAATGCAGGGGACACGGGTTTGAGCCCTGGTCCAGGAAGATCCCACATGCCGCGGAGCAACTAAGCCCGTGCACCACAACTACTGAGCCTGAGCTCTAGAGCCCGTGAGCCACAACTACTGAGCCCACGTTCCACAACTACTGAAGCCCACGTGCCTAGAGCCCGTGCTCTGCAACAAGAGAAGCCACCGCAATGAGAAGCCCGTACACCATAACGAAGAGTAGCCCCTGCTCGCCGCAACTAGAGAAAGCCCCTGCGCAGCAATGAAGACACAATGCAGCCAAAAATAAATAAATAAAATTAAAAAAAAAAAACAAAAAAAACCCCTGCTGATCCCCTCTGGACAACAGTCAGGCAGGAACTAAGGAACTGTGGGCAATATACACCTCGAACTGCGCTGTTCCGTGCAGCAGCCGTGGGCCACATGCAGCCAATCAAGTTTAAAGTGATTAAAATAACATTTAAAATTCAGGTAATAAGTTGCACTGGCTATACTTCAAGTACTCAATGGTCAGTCGCATGTGGCTAGCAGCTACCACACTGGGCAGGGCAAACAGAGAACATTTCTATCATCAGTGAAACTTCTATCAGAAATGTGCTGAACTAGAACTCTCCAGAACTCTAGAACTCTCAAGACCTATTTTAGGAATGAAATGCATTAGACACCATAGCCACAAGCCTCACATCTACACAAGCAGTGTAACAGGAGTGAGGTTTTAGGCAAATTAGGATTTAGTACCAGTTCTATTCCTTTTCTCTCTATAAGAAAACTACTGGGCAATCTATTTAGACTATGCTACTTCAGCAAGAGTATCAGAGATGTGCCCTACTCTGAACTCCCTGCCCTGACCTCTGGGAAACAGTATAATTTTAACGAGAGTACACATTTGCAAACAAACCTGGGTTCACGTCTCAGCTGTAACTTACAGTCTCAGTGACGCTGGGCAAACTAAACTTCCTCACTCAGTTTCCTCTTCTAAAGAAAGGGGAAATAATGTCCCTCTCCAAGGCTTGTGTGAAGGGTAACCAGGTGGATACAGGGAAAGCATTCAGCACAGTGCCTGGCTCAGCAAAGAAGCTAGTGAAGGACACCTTTGAGTAGGCTACCTGGCCTCTGAAGCACACGCTGGGCTCTGAATTGTGAGGCTGTTGTGTTCCCAAGCATTTTTCTCAGGGTTGGGCTTCTCTATCTTGCTTCCCATCAGGTGGATGGTCTCGGCAGGCACTGGAAGTGGTCTCTGGCCATTCCTCTGTAGACAGGTCTCGAGAGAACACTCTAAAAAGAGCTGGCAAAAGCCTAATGAATCTGAAAACCATTCAAAAACCACAAAATTACTAGGGTACTATTTTTCCAAAATGTGAAATAAACATACTTAGACAAGTTAATCCACCTGCAGCAGGAAAGACCATTTTTCAATACTGAACATGTAGCTTTGAAAATTCAGTAAATCCATATAAACCTCCTAATCCAATCAAGTCCTCACTAAAGACAGTAGTGATTTTGATATGCGAATAAATGTCTCTGAGTGTAAGAAAAAAAATGTGTTAATTACATTTCCGAGCCAGCTGATAGACTTCATATCTCATACTTTGATAATAAAAGTTGTCATCTAAAATCAAAAGCAGAGGTCTAGAAACAGCAGTCTTCGTTAAGAGATAGTGAGACTGGGCCTCAAGTGCTGAAGAAGATATCAGATCTTGATCCTTCAAGCAGGTTAGAAAATCCTCCCACATGGCTTCAGTCCTGCTGGGTGGGGCAGACATCTGACACCCGTTAATGACAGCCAGAAAGAAGTATTCAAGGTACTTCAACAGTTCCTGGCGAAGCGATTTCCACTGGGATGGCTGCAAAATACCGTAGAATTGCAATTTATATTAGGCTTTGGCCAGTAGGGTCATGCCTCAACAACCCCCTGCTCCCCATGATAATTTCTGAACCATTTGGAGTTCTCTAGACACAACTTGCTTTCTCATCCTCATGTCTTCATATACGCTGTTCCCTCTGCCTGAAAAACTACTCAGTGATGTTAGTTCTCTGTGAACTCTTCTCAGACTCAACCATGCAGAAGGCAGCTCAGATCGTCCCTTGCCTATCATGACACCCTGTTCTGTGTATATTGGGTCTCCACTCTAACAGGGTTTACATTGTTTAGGTATCTCTATGTCCCTGCTAGATCAATAGTCTACTGTATACCCAGGCTTCAGCAGAGGGTCAGACACCTAATAGGTGCTCCAGAAATGTATATGAAATGACTGAATGAATAAGTGAAGAAATGAAAGAATGAAAAGCTGTTACCATCCAGGAGAAAGGAGGAACCAAAATCAATACCCTGGGACTTCCCTGGTGGCACAGTGGTTAAGAATCCACCCGCCAATGCAAGGGACACGCGTTCGATCCCTAGTCCAGGAAGATCCCACATGCTGTGGAGCAACTAAGTCTGTGCGCCACAACTACTGAGCCTGCGCTCTAGAGCCTGTGAGCCACAACTACTGAAGCCCACGCGCCTAGAGCCCATGCTCCGCAATAAGAGAAGCCACCCAGTAAGAAGCTCCTGCACCGCAATGAAGAGTAGTCCCCGCTTGCGGCAACTAGAGAAAGCCCACGTGCAGCAACGAAGACCCAACGCAGCCAAAAATAAAAAGAAAATCATTATCCTGCCAAAATAAAATAGTCTGGCTCAGATATAGCAATGCTCATTTTCCCTTGAAATAAGAAAAGTTGTAGATAGAAGGAGGATCAGCTGAAAGGTCCCTGGGTCCAGATGAAAAGACCTCAGGCTAACAACAGGATTGGAATGGGATAGGGAAAGATAGAGGAAGCAGATTGAGGAGAAGAGAATAAATAGCTTGAAAATATAAGTAGTCTTGCACTGCTCAAAGGCTCTGGTGAACACTGACATAGTTATGAGGTCAAGGCTGGAGGGAAAACACAAGGACAGGAGATCAGGATCCCTCTCCTGTCTGTCCATGCTCTACCACATCACTGAGATTACGGCACATAAAACAAATACATCAGCAAAACCCACTCAAGGGCCTCCCTGGTGGCGCAGTGGTTGAGAGTCCGCCTGCCGATGCAGGGGATACGGGTTCGTGCCCCGGTCTGGGAGGATCCCATATGCCGCGGAGCGGCTGGGCCCGTGAGCCATGGCCGCTGAGCCTGCGCATCCGGAGCCTGTGCTCCGCAACGGGAGAGGCCACAACAGTGAGAGGCCCGCATACCGCAAAAAGAAAAAAAAAAAAAAAAAAAAAAACCCACTCAAAAGGAAACAGAAACACGATCACTTCCTAAAAGGTGAGATATCCTACTCGTGGTGACTGGATGAGCCCCATGGCCTTCGTCTGTATGGGGAGAGTGGAAAAAATATAATAAGAAAAGTGAGGGAAAACCCCAGCAGATACAACAATCCCTATCAACAACTTCCAGCTTTCTCCATAGTGGTAAAAATACTATTACTTAAGTAAATCTGGTGCTACCAGGGGCCTGATACTGTATTTACCTCACAATTAACCAAGAATGAGGAAGTATATAACTTTGGTGGAGAAGTTCAAAATTCTTCCATGTGCCAAAGGTACTGTATTTTTGCATATATACTTACAGAGTGGAATCACACCATATTTGAATTTTATTTATGTGAATTCATCTACATTCGGCACTAAATGACAAAAATAACTTTAAAATTTTCAGAATATCTTAATCAGAGTATTTTCTCTAGAGTGAGCATGAGATGGGTGACGTGAATCTACTCTTCCCCGCGGAAGTCTCAGTTTTCACACGCTTCTCAAGGGGATGCATCTCACAGCGCTGAGGGTGATCGGAGGGCTTAAAGAGAAGTACGTACTGGGAACCCAAGTTGACCCCTAAATACAAGCCTATTACTTCATCTGGTGGTCAACGAAGAAACAGCCATCTTTTCCTATTCTGGCAGAAGCAGGTTTACCCTCAGTTGAATGAAGATCCAGCTTCAGAGGCCAAGTCCTTCATTTGTACAGACTCTATTGTCACAGGAGGGGCCCTAGTAAGTACCCTGTCACTTATAATTTTGTATCCTTTTTCTTTAAAAGTGTTTCTCCAAACCGCATTACTTAAAGCCCCACAATACCTGGATTCGCCTGGCTGAATGTTAAATTGGCTGTGTTGGAATTTTTGAGAGATTCTGTCCTTCTTTTCAGAACAACCTTCCCAAAGGATTTTCAGGATATTTGATTATGGGGGACTTCCACCTTGCACGCTGACTTCAGACCCTAACCTTATGCTGGTGGCTGTTTGCATCGTTTTCTATTTCTAGTCAACTCATTCTGTGTTAAACCAGCTCCCCTTTCCTCGAACTCCTGTCTCTCCTCTATCAGAGATCCACCTCCCACACCAGGTATTACCCAGAACAAGTATCGCGGAGTTTGTAGATTTCCCTCCGCGACAGCAGTCTAGGCCCCGCCCCCTCCGTACTGACCAATGGGCGAGCGCTCGCCTCCTCTAGGAACGCGTCTGGCATGACGTCATCATAGGCGACGACGCCCACGGCCCAGCTACTCTCCTGCCGTAGACGGTGGCTGAGGGCACGCGCGAAGGTCGACTTTCCTGCTGCGGGCAGTCCGCAGAGGACGCAGAGACCTAGCTTCTTCGGCTTCTCGCTGCGCGCTCCTCTGGCGTCCTCGCCTGCCTTCATGCTGTCGTGAGAGACCCGAGGTGGCTGCGAGCGTTGTCTGCGGAAATGTCCGCCAACTGCGCATGCACAGTCTCCCACCGCCCTCTTGCGCCGCCTGTTGGCGCAATGGCGGAATGGGCGAGCCTTCGGCTCCAAACACTATGCGTGGTCGCGGTTGTATCCGAGGTCGTCCCCTTGGTCCCCTGAACCCGTGGTACTGAGTTTTCTGTGAGACGAGTCCTCTAGTCTGGGAAGTCCACGGGGATGCGTTTCGTAAAACCTGGACGTTTCCTAAAGGGTCAGAAAATTAGACAAACTTCAGTTAGAATCATCCTTCCTTCCGGAAACTTGCAAACCATTAAGATCTGCGCCTCGGGTTTTTGTTGGTTTTTACGATGAAGTCCCTTGCCTAGGAAAATCGCAGAAGAGACTTCGAGGCTTTTCCTCCAGCAGTCTTTGGAAGGTCAATTACTGGAAATCAAAAAATAGGAATCGAATCTGAGTCCGACGACTGCGCTCCGCTGCCCCTCACAGATGTGATAGGTGGAAGGGCAAAGTAAATAGTAGTCATTGCATCCTAACGCCGCCAGTCGGCAGCAAGTGTGAGGAAATAAAGGCAGGAAAGGAACATCCCCAGACTTCAAGTCCAGCGCATTCATGCAGAGCACACTAGGTATTTTAGTGTTAAAAAAGAAATGCTAAGCTGTGAAGAAGTATAAAACAAATTCCCTCTGTGGGGATGTGGTGTAGAAAAATTGAATTCATATTCTAGCTTTCACCTTATTTTAGGAGATTACTTCTTAGTCATATGAAGTTATGTTTAAAATGTGAACAAGTGAGTGAAAATCAGTGTATACTGGGACAAAATATAATCAATAACCCAATGCTAAATCTGATATATTTGTGATTACAGAGCATGTACACATACGTTATCTCATTTTCTTTCTCTTGGATTGAAGGTGAGCATTGAATTAAACATACTTTTCATTTCATGACATTTTATTGTCATAGGCCCAGTGCAAGATCCCTCTCCTTAATTTATTTTTCATCACTTATCCACACTCACACTCATTTCCTCCCCTTTTCCTAGGCAACCTTTTTTTTTCTCGTTTAAACATGGTTATTTTTTGTTTACTTATTTTAAGATAGACGTTTTAAAGAGCAGTTTTACGTTCATAGCAAAATTGAGCAGAAACTACAGAGTTCACATATACCTCCCCCCACCCCCAGTCTCTCTGGCTCTCAACATCCAGTGTGGTACATTTGTTACCATCGATGAACCTACACATATTATCGCCCAAAGTCCACAGTTCACACAGGGTTTACTCTTGGTGTTATACATTCCATGAGTTTGGGCAAATGTATGATGCTATGTATCCACTATTACAGTGTCACACAGAATAGGTTCACTGCCCTAAAAATCCTTTGTGCGCTACCTATTCATCTCTCCCTACCCCAGCAGCTGCTTATCTTTTTGCTGCCTCCATAGTTTTGCCTTTTCCAAGTTATATAGTTGGAATCATACAGCCTTTTCATATTTGCTTCTTTCACATCTTTCATGGCTTGATTGCTTGTATCTTTTTAAGCACTGAATGATATTCCACTGTCCGGATGAATCACAGTTTATCCATTCACCTACAAAGGTTACCTTGGTTGCTTCCAAGTTTGGGCAATTGTGAATAAAGCTACTATAAACATCTGTGTGCAGATTTTTGCATGGATGTAAATTTTCAACTTATGGTATCTGGGTAAATACCAACGACCGTGATTACTGGATCTTGTGGTAAGAGTATGTTAGTTTTGTAAGAAAGTGACAGACTGTCTTCCAAAGTGGCTGTATCATTTTGCATTCCCACCACAATGAATGAGAGTTCTTGTTGCTTCATATCTTTGTCAGCACTTGGTGTTGTTAGGGTTTAAAATATTCTAATAGGTGGGTAATGTAACCAAACAGAACCCTATGGGGACTTCCCAGAACAGACACCACCCCCCCCACCATGTCCTCCGCCTGCCTCTTGTCTGTAGAAAAACTTTAGCCTCCTAGGCCTTCCCCAGGTTCCAAACAGTAAATTTAATCAGAGAAGTGAGAAAATGCAGAAAGAAAGGAAAACAGTCAAGCAAGGCAAAATAATAATAGTTTAGTCATTAAACAAAGTCAAGGACCTTTAGTTCCTCCTCAAGGGTTATAGATAATATTCTGAGCCAAGTTCTTTGAGCTCTTTTACAGATACTGAAATCCCCACCAGGTGGAAGAAGTTAACTCTATGCTGCTAACAAGCACGTATGCATGGGGTCCTGGAATCAATCTCCAGCAGATACTGAGGGATGACTATCTTCTCTGGTGAGGTTTTTGTTCAGATCTTTTACCCATTTTTAAACTGGGTTGTTCATTTTCTTACTGTTGAGTTGTAAGTGCTGTTTGTATCTTTCGGATAACAGTCCTTTATATGTCTTTTGCCAATATTTTCTCCCAGTCTGTGGCTTGTCTTCTTATTCTCTTGACACTATCTTTGGCAGAGCGGAAGTTTTTCATTTTAATGAATTCCAGCTTACCAATTACTTCTTTCATGGATCGTGTCTTTAAAGTTGTATCTAAAATGTCATCACCAAACCCAAAGTCATCTAGATTTTTTTCCTATGTTATCTTCTATAAGTTTTATAGTTTTGCATTTAGCATTTAGGTCTATGATTACATTTGAATTAATTTTTGTGAAAGATAAAAATCCTGTATCACATTTTTTTTTTACATGGGTTATCTGTTTGTCCCACCTCCATTTTGTTGAAGACTTTTTTTCCTCCATTGCATTGTCTTTGTTTCTTTGTCAAAGATCAATTGACTATACTTGTGTGAGTCTATTTCGGGGCTCTGTATTCTGCCCACTGATCTATTCTTTTTGCCAATACCACACTGTCTTGATTACTGTAGCAGTAAAGTTGGGTAGTATCAGTCCTCTGACTTTTCTTCTCCTTCAATACTGTGTTGGCTCTTCTGGGTCTTTTGCCTCTCCATATAAACTTTAGAATAATTTTGTTGATATCCACAAAAGAACTTGCTGGACTTTTGAGATTGTATTGAATCTATAGATCAAATTGGGAAGAATTGACCTCTTGACAATATTAAGGCTTTCTATCCATGAACATGGAATATCTCCTTTCATTTAATCCTTCTTTGATTTCTGTCATCAGAGTTTTGTAGTTTTCCTCACATAGACCTTGCACAAATGTTGTTAGGTTTATACCAAGTATTTCATTTTTAGGGTGTAATGTAAATCATATTGTTTTAAATTTGAAATCCACTTGCTCACTGCTAGTGTTATGAAAGCAGTTGACTTTTGTATGTTAATCTTGTGTCCTGCAACCTTTCCATAATCACTTATTAGTTCTAGAAGTTTTTGGTTGATTCTTTGGGATTTTCTACATGGACAGTCAGGTCATCAAAGACAGTTTTCTTTCTTCCTTCTCAATCCATATACTTTTCATTTCCTTTTTCTTATTACATTAGCTAGAGCTTCCAGTATGATGTTGAATAGGAGTGGTGAGACATTCTTGCTTCGTTCCTGATCTTTGTGGGAAAGCATCTAGTTTCTCACCATTAAGTATGATGTTAGCTGTATTTTTTTGTAGATGATCTTTTTCTTAAATTTTATTTATTTATTTATTTTTGGCTGCATTGGGTCTTCGTTGCTGCACATGGGCTTTCTTTAATTGCAGTGAGCGGAGGCTACTCCTCGTTGCGGTGCACGGGCTTCTCACTGTGGTGGCTTCTCTTGTTGCAGAGCACAGGCTCTAGGTGTGTGGGCTTCAGTAGTTGTGGCACACGGGCTCAGCAGTTGTGGCCCACGGGCTTAGTTGCCCTGTGGAATGTGGGATCTTCCTGGACCAGGGCTCGAACCCACATCCCCTGCATTGGCAGATGGATTCTTAACCACTGCTCCACCAGGGAAGTCCCTGTAGATGTTCTTTAGCAAGTTGTAGTTCCCCTCTATTCCTAGTTTGCTGAGAGGTTTTTTTTCTATCATGATGAAAATGTTGGATTTTGTCAAATGCTTTTTCTGCATCTATTGATATGATTATGACTTTTCTTCTTTAACCTGTTGATATATTACATTACTCAATTTTCAAATGTTGAGCCAGCTTTGCATGCCTAGAATAAACCCCACTTGGTCATGGTGTCTAATCCTTTCTATATATCACTGGATTTAATTTGCTAATATTTGGTTGAGGATTTTTGCATATGTATTCATGAGAGATACTGGTCGCTGGTGTTCTTTTCTTGTAATATCTTGTAATGTCTGGTTTTGGTATTAGGCTAATGCTGGTCTCATAGAATAAGTTAGGAAGTATTCGCTCTGTTTCTATCTTCTCAGAGATTGAAAAGAACTGATATAATTTCCTCTTCTAATGTTTGGTAGAATTCACCAGTTATTTTGGACCAGTTATCTTTTTTAACAACCTGTTCTGGAACAAAATGATTTTTTAAAATTTTTATAAAAATTGTTTTATATTTCAGAACATCAAAATGAACTATTATGACTTCAAGTTTAGGTGTCCACTATCTAAAAAGACATGCTTTTCAAGGACAGGTTCAAAAATATGCATGTGATGTTGGCATACAGCCATAATTAGAGTACAACCCTGAATTTGTAAAGCTTTCTTCACAGACCTCACTCCCACCTGAGACCCAGAAAAGGACAATAATGTGATGAGATACTTACTGAATATGTGGTCTCTTAAATTAGCAGGGTACCAACATGGTAACATTGCATTTAGTACCAGAGACAAAATATTTGAGAGTCCGGGTGGGTGAATTTTGGGGTCAAATAATGGGGCCCAGGGCCTCCCTGGTGGCGCAAGTGGTTGAGAGTCCGCCTGCCGATGCAGGGGATACGGGTTCGTGCCCCGGTCTGGGAGGATCCCATATGCCGCGGAGCGGCTGGGCCCGTGAGCCATGGCCGCTGAGCCTGCGCGTCCGGAGCCTGTGCTCCGCAACGGGGGAGGCCACAACAGTGAGAGGCCCGCATACCGCAAAAAAAAAAAAAAAAAAAAAAAAAAAAAAAAAAAAATAAAATAATGGGGCCCAGACCACTTGGGTATGTGAACTATGTCCTGCTCCACACACTCCCTTCTTCCCTCAGCCCCAGGGCTGACCACTTTGCCCTAGGAAAGGGAGCTACTCTTGGCTGTACTTCAGTGGAGGAAATACTACACACCTCTGAGAGTGTAAAGGTGTGCCACAAAATCATTCTCTTCTTGAGAATGATCTTAAGAATGTAATATCTCCTTATCAAAGAAAGCAAGTGATAACTCACATATATCTAACTCAGAGTTGCTGCCTTTCCTCCAGAATTTATATAGTCAATTGAGCCATCCTCAAGAGATATTTGTGACCCATTTTCCCTCACATATAAACACATAACCTGAAGGCACACAAGTCACTCCTGTTTAGGATTTATTGTTAAACTTGATTTAAATCACTATTAGACTGGTTATGTCACATGGGCAGTGTTAGTTGTTATCATTCTGTTCCTTCTGATCCTCAGAAGGGAATGGAGATTGGTCAGTAATCCTTCATGCTGGAACAGTCACTCTGCTTTGAACTTGGGGTGAGACTGCTTGACTGACCTTACTTTGCTGGTTCTCTTCTATCAGTTCTGCCACTCACAGCCACAGGCATTGCATGGAACTCTTGCCTCACCTAGACTACCACATGGGCTGTAGGAGGTACCCAGCACCCAGTTCCAATTTTAGCTTTAGCTAAATCTTCCCATGTTGGGGGTGTTCATTCTGTTCTTCTCATGAGAGCTTTCAATTCACTGTGATCCAGCTGCCTGTTCCAAACATGTTAGTTGACCTTAAGGGGAACTGTATTCATCTGAGAGCAAGTGAGCAGAAAAAGCAATGTGTGACAACTCCGGGTTTAAGTTTCCGATCTGTATAATGAATGAAGTCCTCTTAAGGGGACTTAGAAAATCTGAGACTCCACCTTCTGACATCCCCAGTATCTTCAGAAGCAGATTTTCTCCTCTGGTTACTTTTAACACTGTTTTCTACCAACTCAGCACTCAAGTTCTTTAATCACTAACAGAAATTGCTAATAGTCTAACTGCCAAAGCCCAGGTTTATTTAAACATAGCAAGAGCCATAAGACCTCATCCCTCACCACTTTTGCCCATCTTCTCTTTTCTTTACTGATCCTTAGAGCTAAGCCTTCTGAAACACCTTTCCAGTCACAAACAGATTTTTACTTTTAAAAAGACCTTGAACTGCTTTACCTTAATGTCAAAATGACTCTGATAGCATGGCATTGTTCACAACCTCTCCAAAATCTCACTTGTAGTTGCTGAGAAGATTAACTAATACATGTTTACTTTGTGGCCTAGAAGACACTTAGTAAATGCTGGTCTCCTTGGCTGCCACCCACTTATAGGTCTGTGAAAATGAACTTCCTTACTTTACTCTCCAATGAGGTATTGCTCATACCCATTTCAACAACTCCTCCTCTAAAATTTATGCCAAAGTAAAAATTATAAGCTTATTCGCTTTTTCTATAATCACTATCAATGTCATTTCCAGTTAAATCATCATGTCACCAGTCTTATCTTCCTTCTTAGCTTCTTTAAAAAAACCTAACAAAGATAGCCTAAAGTGTGAGCCAGATACTCAAATGTTACCAAATCTTGAACTAATTTTACAGTATCTAGTGTTTTTCTGATTTCCCAAAGACCATTTTGCTCTTGGTGTTGTTAGGATGAAAGCAAAGTAAATGACCTAATATGCTGAAAGTGGGTACTTAGACCCAGAATAATCATCAATCTCACTAACCCTAAGAACCACCAAAGTGTCTGAGGAAAGATCAAAGGTACAAGAAGTAGTTCTGCTAAGAAGAATCTGAATGCTACCAACCTCTGGCTCACAGATGAAACAGATGTCAATTCCTTGGTTTCTTAAGCTTCCAAAACAATTTTCTCAGAAGAAAGCAATTCCTAGAGATTTCCAACAGAGATTTTCACTGTTTCCTTACTTCCATCATGGTGTCATATGTTTAAAATTATTATAAAGATGTTTAAAACAATCAACCCCCTCGAAAGCCTAATAAATGAGCCTCGTATTTTAACACTGCAAAAGTTAACCATTCAATGTTCACTTGATATTTGTGTACCAAATACTGCCTTAAATGCTGGGGATTCACACATAAATAAAGACATCGTCTGGTGTTTAAAAAAGCTCATAATTTATTTGAGGAGAGAAAGTGAGAAAAATAAAATGTGCACAGCAGAGATAAATATAACTACAAATTTTAAAAATTTACATTGGCTGTTCACATTACATTGTATATAAAAGCACAACTCTCAAAGGTAAAACTGGTAAAAAGGATTCTATAGCTTCCCCTTAACCTGCAATCTAATAGTACAACATATCCCTGGAAGGACTTTAATAAACATACCTCAAAATTCTACAATTATATATAAAGACAGGGAATTTTTATAAAAAACACACAATATTCAAAATGAGTTGTGAATATACTATGTAGAATTTTTGCTCAGTTACTTCTTCACAATGTGCAAGTGACACAAAAACATAACAAAAAATAATAAAACACATCCAGGGCTTCCCTGGTGGCGCAGTGGTTGAGAGTCCGCCTGCCGATGCAGGGGACACGGGTTCGTGCCCCGGTCTGGGAGGATCCCACAGGCCGCGGAGCAGCTGGGCCCGTGAGCCATGGCTGCTAAGCCTGCGCATCCAGAGCCTGTGCTCCACAACAGGAGAGGCCACAACAGTGAGAGGCCCGCGTACCGCAAAGAAAAATAAAATAAAATAAAATAATAAAACACATCCAATAGTTGATTTAGCTTGGATACTATTTTGTTTCATTATTAACTTACCAAAAGAAGAGTTAGTTCACATAGATCTTAAAACTCTCAGTAAGCAGTCTAAAACCCTAAGAATGCAGGATAAAACAATCCCATGAAATGGGTCCATTATGAAAGTTCTTTTTAAGCCAGGTATTCTGAAGTTGGAGTGGATTTTTCCATAGATGATACCATGTTATTCATGCTGGTTACTTTTCAAGCCACTTTTTTTTACTGGATTCGTTCACATTAGTGTACATTGCTGTAGATCCAAGCAGAATAAGGTTGTTAATTTTTTTTAATGTAGAAGATAAAACCCACTTAAACAAAAGCTCTTTGCAGTTTTCAACAGTTTAAGGGTATAAAGAGGCTCTGAAACCCAGAGTGTTTAAGAATCTGTTATAAGGCATGTACAGTTAGCAGTAAAACATTGTTATGTGATTACTACCTACCTTACCCCCAAAACCTATATTTGTATCTTTAAAGAAATCTTTTCCCCAATTTTAATTCTTCTCTTTACTAAGACTCTAGGGTAGTGACAGTGGGCAGAGACAGGGAAGCAAGAAAAGCATGTAACAGTAGTGCAGGGTTTTTTTTTAAAGCTGCACACACTATCGCCTAATAAAACTCTACTACTTTCCCCACTTATAATTAACTGCTGTGACTAATGGAAGAATGTGCAACTCTTCACGTCTTGTTGCTGTTTGTGCCTTGTAACAGATTCTTAAACAGGAAAGGATACAGACTAAAAATTGCAAAGCAAAGGCACATGGAGCAGAGTCCAAGAGAAACCAGGCTCAAGCATCCAGCCACGATGTGCGAAAGCATGTGCAGTCCTGCCAACCAAGGAAGCTCACCTGAGTCTTTGTGTTCAAGGTTTTTATTGGGGGTCAATCAGGTAGGCATGGAGCACCAATGTGCTGACATTAGTTTCTTAGTCTTTAGCCTCTTCAGAGGCCAAACTCAAAGAGTATAGCCCTGGGGGCTTCCCTGATGGCACAGTGGCTAAGAATCCAACTGCCCATGCAGGGGACACAGGTTCGAGCCCAGGTCCAGGAAGTTGCCACATGCTGCGGAGCAACTAAGCCCATGCGCCACAACTACTGAGCCTGCGCTCTAGGGTCTGCAAGCCATAACTACTGAGCCCGCATGCCACAACTACTGAAGCCCACGTGCCCTAGAGCCCGTGCTCCGCAACAAGAGAAGCCACTGCAATGAGAAGCCCACATGCCACAACGAAGAGTAGCCCCCATTCGCCGCAACTAGAGAAAGCCCGTGCCCAGCAACAAACACCCAAAGCAGCCAAAAATAAGTAAATAAATTTATATTTTAAAAAAAAGAGTATAGCCCTCACCACACATCACGCTGTTAGCATAACCTAGCTGGTGGGGCTGAGGCCCATAGTTAAAAAGACAATTTTATTAAGCAGATATTCCAGCAGCTTAGAGGATAAGATAGGGGTTGGTCAGGAACCAGGTCTTTCTTTGGAATGTGGGCAAGTTTTGAACATCCCACGCTTAACAAGTTAACCCTTTACTACAAAAACAGCTTTAGGATAAGAAGGTGTCACACAGGTGATAATCATGGATGTAGGCAGATTCAGCTACACATCAAGAGCTTCCCCATAATTTCTACATGTCTTCAGAAAGGCTGAAGCCAGGCTGTATTGAAAACTGTATACAGTCCAGAAATGTTGGACTAACCAGAACAGAGGTTATAAATGACGTGGCGGTGGCGAGCAGCTATAAATGAAGTTGGGGGAAAAGGGGTAGGAAGGTTACTCTTTCTTTCCCGCTTCTAACTTAATTGCAGGTCCAGCATTGAGGCAGGGTGAGAAGAAGGAACTCCAGGCAACCATAGGGCCTGCAGGGACCAGAAAGAACAGGAAGGGAGGAGAAGAGGTACAACTCAAGTGGTACCAGCTGGGAGGAAAGTTAAGTTCCTATAACCACCTTGCTGGGAAGTACACTCCTGGGTAAAAGGCAGGGCAAATACACTAAGAACTCATTCTACTTAAAATTAGGATGGTCAACACCTCAACTGTCGTATTACTAAGTGAATGGGCCCAAGAAAATTAATACCACAAGTCACTTCTTTCTAAAATGTACCTTTCAAATATGCATTGGTTCATATTCTGAAAACAGACTGGAAATATGCCTCTAAAGAGCACATTGAGTTCTTACACATTAAGCTGTAATAAACTTTAAAATAAGTGAGTGAGGGCTTCCCTGGTGGCGCAGTGGTTGAGAGTCAGCCTGCCAATGCAGGGGACACGGGTTCGTGCCCCCGTCCGGGAGGATCCCACATGCCGCGGAGCGGCTGGGCCCGTGAGCCATGGCCGCTGAGCCTGCGCATACGGAGCCTGTGCTCTGCAACGGGAGGGGCCACAACAGTGAGAGGCCCGCGTACAGCAAAAAAAAAAAAAAAAAAAAATAAGTGAGTGAAAGAATTGCATAGTACATCCTAGTGATATTGGTGGTAAGTTTCCAACATATATTTTATGATTTATTTCAAGGGGAAAAATAGGGCAAAAAAATCAGTTGCAATTCATGACGAGAGCAATTTATCGTATTAAGAGTGAGGTCAGTTCTGAACCACCACCACCCTGGCTTTGAAGAAAAAAGCATAAGCTTGAATATACTATTTTTGCCTTTTTCTGCATCTCTTATTTTGTAATAAAGCTGCCAGCCAACTCTCACCAATCTATCAATTCCATACAACAAACCTGTACTCACACCTTTACCAGGCATAGAATAATTACTAATCTCAGCAAGCCTACATAGTAGGGAACACAAATATGTAAACTGATAAAGTCTGAAACCATAAGAGAATTATAGTACCTGACAAAGATTCTTGCTTGGCCAAACTTTATTCAGGCTCCTGAACCTTCTCCTAGGCTCATCTGGGCATTTCCTTATAAAATCTAGTTTTAGCAAGAACATTGCTAAGTCAATTTAGTCAACTTATTTTAATTCCAAATCCCCCATCCTCCGTATCTGACCACCCTTGATAGCTAATCAGGTTCCTCATCTTCCATCATCCCCTGGGTGATGTCTAATAACCCTGGCCTCTCACCAGCAAGAATTCTGTTAGGTAGGTTCAGGCACAATCATTTTGACCCTTGAGGTTTCTCATTAGTAATTTTCTATCCACTGACCCCCACCCCTACCCTGCTCCTTGGCTTTAAATTCTCACTTGTCCATGCTGTATTCAGAATTGAGCCTGGTCCTACACTGAGGTCTTTTCCCCTATTATATAGTTATGAATAAAATCTGCTTTTACTGTCCAGTTTGGGCTTTTCTTTGACATAAATTAAAAGTATAAGAGTAGTACAGAGGAATGAGTTTAATTCTATAGCAGAGTGGAGAGCTGCTTCATTTTGAACGATGCATATAGGATTTTCCCTGTTCCAAAAGAACAGGCATTCCAGAGGGAAAAGCCTGCGCAAAGGTGGGGGAGATGGGAGGGCAGGGAGGCAGGCGGGGGTCAAAGTACAAAGGCTGTACTCGGTCAAGAGCAGCAAGCACCAGGAGGAGAAGAGGGCAGTGCAGAGGATGGAGTGGAAGTGGTTGAGAACGAAGGCTAATGACAGTAAAGAAGCTCCCGGGGGCCTCCCTGGTGGCGCAAGTGGTTGAGAGTCCGCCTGCCGATGCAGGGGATACGGGTTCGTGCCCCGGTCTGGGAGGATCCCATATGCCGCGGAGCGGCTGGGCCCGTGAGCCATGGCCGCTGAGCCTGCGCGTCCGGAGCCTGTGCTCCGCAATGGGAGAGGCCACAACAGTGAGAGGCCCGCATACCGCAAAAAAAAAAAAAAAAAAAAAAAAAAAAAGAAGCTCCCGGAACTGTTCAGATGAAAGCTAGTGCTTGAAAACAGAAGAAGCAGAGATGAAGAAAGATACAACAGGTTTCCTCTAAGAAAACCAAGATTTGGTGATTTACTGGCTGTGCCAAAAAAAAAGGGGGGAGACCATAGGAGTCTAGTTTCCTGACTTGGTCATTCAGCCTTATTCAGGAAAGTCAAAGTCCAGCTGATAGTATTGACCTGGCTCCTTAAAGTGGAGATGGGTGTTTCAGAAGAAGACCCTATTTTCTTTGGGCTGCCAAAGCTGGTCCTGTGAATTAAAGTTAACATATAGGAAGCAGGAACTAGAAGAAAAAATACTGATGTAGACAACCGAGAATGCGTCGGGAGTATTAAAACACCTTTGCAAATTAGGCCCTTTACACTCAAAGCCTTTGGAACTCTGGCATTCGACTTTTCTATATTCTAACTCCCTTTTTTCTTTCAAAAGGAGGAAAGCTCATCTGCACAGGACTCTTCAGGAAGGAGACACGTAGTGGTGGTGGGGAGGGACCATCTACCTTCCTATCCCGGGGTCAAATGGACAGAGCCACCCGCCCCCACTTCCCCGGACCCAAAGCTTCAGGGTCCTTCAGGTCCAGCTCGCATTCTGCTCCACCGCAGACCCGAGGCCGCCGTCCTGCTCGCTCTTCTGGGGCCGGGAGGGCAGACCCCACACCCCTTCGGGCGCAGGCCTTTCTCCACCTTCCACCCGGCCCGGGGGACACGAGGGCGGCCCGGGCCACCTGACAGGGCGAAGCCCCAGGGCCACACACCTTCCTCACACACCACCCGCCCTGGCCCCACACCAAGGGCAACGCCGTCCCAACCTCCTCCTCAGCTAAAGCCGAACGACCGGCACCCACCTGACACCCTCGGAGGAGAGAACGCGTGTACGGAGCGGGCTGAGGACTTTCTGAAAAGCCGACTCCACCGCCTGGCCGCCGCGTCCCCAGCCCCACGCACCCCACCGCAGCCCGCGGAAAGGCTCGGCGTCCGCGCCACAGACCCGAGGGTCGGGACGAGGTCCTTCAGGTCTCGAGAGCCACGACACCACACCTACCTCACGACGTACTCTCCTCACCGGACCGACCCTGCGGGTCGCCCAGCCACCGGCATCCACAAGACATCTCCGGGGCCAACGTCAAACCACCACTGGGTTCCCACGCGCACAGCACCACGCCTGCGCACAGCCCAGCAGCTGGACCAGGCTGTCAGTGCGCATGCGCCGGACTCCAGCTCCCCGCCCCCCCTCGCAGATTTTGAACCCTCCGCCCAAACCGGCCGGCGCGCGCATGCGCGTTTACGGTAGTTGGTCTCTCTCGACCCCGGCGAGAAGCCGCGGCTCTAGGGTTTGCAGCCGGACGAGGCGGAAGTCGCTCTGTTCCTTTACAGTCCCTCAGTCTGGTGGAAATTAAAGAGCTGTAAGAGAGGTTCCGGAGCTGGCCTGGTGTGTAGGTGGCCAGATGGAGACCGAGACCGTACACCCGCCACTGACCCGCCGCCCGCCGCTGGCCTCTTCCTGGGATGCCGCGTGCGGAGCCCTGGCCCAGAGTCTCCATCTCAGCCGGTCTGGTCTCGGCGCCCGGGACGCCGACTGGGAGGAGCTGCTGGCGCCGCCTGCAACCGGGTGCGCCGGGCCGGCGGGGACTGGGGTTGTGCTCGGTGCCAGCCACGCTCCTGGGGGAGCCGGGAGGGGAGGCGGGGGCCGTGAGGGGAGAGGGTCTGGGCCCGGAGCCGAGCCGGTGACGGTCTGTGCGGGCGGCGAGGGCAAGGGGGCAGGTCCCGGGTGGCGGGCCCGCGGGAAAGAGGAGGAGACTCCCGCGTGAGCGCTGGGCGCAGGGGACGGGGGGCAGGTGACCTGAAGACTCGGCGTTTCACTCCCATCCCCCTTGTGTCCGTCACGTTGGCTCCTGAGGCCCCCTGTCGGGATCAGAACCTCCTTTCTATCCCGAAACAAAAACTTACTGTCGACCAAAATAGGCATTAAAAAAAAAAAATCCAGATGTCGAAAATCTTCATCAGCTTAGCTTTGAAAATGGCACACTTTGGTCCTTTATTGCATTCTGCACCCCGCCCCACCCCCACTTCTGAACTGTTTTTTAATGTACACTAGCTGCCCAGTACATATATTTCATTAACTGGACAGGCAATTATAGGAAGTCGCTTAGAATGTATTACAGAAGTCAAGGGAAAAGAGAGTGGAGAGCCCTCACGTCTAAAGCATCATTTCCTTAGGAATTCTGTATTGGGCATTTCGTCAGTGCTTTGCAAGGCGCTTGGTCTCCAAATGTAAATGAATAGGATAACATGTCAACCCCTGTGGCCCATTAAGTGGGTTAATGACAGTGTTCAGAGAACTGTATAATATTCTTCATTTTCTTTTCAGCGAGGATCTGGTGATTTTGAAAAGGAACGTGAACAGCCAAGATGAAAACCCCTGCTTCCTTTACCTGAGATGTGACCCTCCTGGAGGTGAAGAAATCGTTTCTATTGGCCTTTTAAGTTCAGCAAGAAATATGGAAGTATACTCAGGAGAGGAGTACTGTGGAACCAGTAGGGGCAAGAATGTTTGTAATGTTCTGGATAACAGGTTTGTGACCTATGCGTGTGGAAGTGTTCTTCTGAAGTAGTGTTTTATTTTCTTGAGCTTTTGCAGTATTTACTGATTCTCTGACATTGGTGCCAGATACTAGGGGAGAGAAGATAAAAACATACCAGCAGACATAAAAGTTTAGACCTTTAGGGATCTTAAAGACAGTCTAGATCAGCCTAGTTGTTTTTATAAACGTGGAAGTTGAGAGCTAGTGGAAGAGAGAGAAGTTGGTAAAAGATCATAGCTAGTTCGTGGCAGACTGATCAGATGAAGTTCTGGTAAGTGTTTCTTGTCTGTTTTCTTTAACTCACAACAATCTGTTTTCCAAAAATTAAGTTGTCTATCAGTCTGGCACTTTGAACATTTTCCTGTAGGAAACTCTTTACAGATAGTGCCTGAGCCCAACACTGTGCCATACCAGTATACTTATTTAACCCATTATTATACTTCTTGATTTTTTTTCTGATTTCTTTCAAAGATTCTGACCTAATCTCTCCTTAATACGAATCAAAATACGAAGTGTTTTATATACCGTGCATGTTGGATACAACGGGTATGTTATTGAGCTTTACAGTGTACTCTGTGCTGCATGAGTATACATTTGATATCTAATTTCATTTTCTCATATAGCTTGTAAGTGGCAGATGTTGTCTTTGTAGCCAGTGCACTTCAGTAGCAAGTCCCAGCTGTTTATGCCTCACAAGGAAAACTGAATCTCAGGATTTAAATATTGTCCCGGAAACCTTTATTTTTAAATGTAACTATTAAAAGTGATAGTGTGTGAAACTTTTTATGTTAATTCCTTTTTATTTTTAGTGAACATGAAAAGATTATTTTGTACAAAAAATATCTAAAATTGGAGTCTTCCACACATGCTTGTAAAATAAAGGTAAGTCATTCCTAAATGTCACATAGTCATTCCTAAGCTAATTTAAAAACTACAGTTGTCTTCCTATTATATATACTTATTATCTGTAGGTTTGGTAATGTAGTGAGTCCAACTTGGTCCCTGGTTTTAGGTCAGAAATACTCCGTAAACATGTAAAAAGAAATTCTTTTCTCAAAAATTTTCAACATTCTTCTGTTAAAATTTGACCATTTATTAGCTACGATTGTAACCAAAAGTGGTGTTCAGCTGCTCGCCACTCAAAAGCCAATAAAGAGGCCAGGTTGGTGGACAGGAAAGTTTGCTTTGTTTAGAATGCCGGCAACAGCAGGGGTGGGGCGTTGGGGGTGCTGGACTCCTGTCTGAAGGCCAACTCCGCCCACTGACCATCTGGGGAAAAGAGCTTCTATAGACAGAGGGAGGGGGCTGCATGCAGAAACAGCACAGCCAGCTCTGACAGTCATCTTGAAATTGGTCATGTGGTGGCCTGACCAGCATCATCTTGATTGTTCTTCAGTTCCAGGGTTGGTTTGTTCCCTTTTCCTTGAGGCCAGTTTTCGGAATTGTGGCAGCTTATGTTGTGGCTACAGTCTGGTCATCATGTAGTTAACTTCCTCCACCTGGTGAGGGTTTCAGTATCTATAAGACAGCTCGCAGGATGTGGCTCAGAACATGATCTATAGCCCTTGAGGAGGAACTAAAGGTCCTTGACTTTGCTTTATGACTAAACTATTACTGTTTTGTCCTGTTGACTGCTTCTCTTTGCTTCTCCATTTTTGCACTTCTCTGATTAAACTTATTGTTTGGCTAAAGTTTTTCCACAGACCAAAGGCAGGCTGAGGACAAGGTGGGGCAAGGACCATAGGGTCCTGCTCCATTTCCTAGTCATGTCATGTACTGTTGTTAGTACAGCAGTATAGTACTTTTGAGCCTTAAAAGAACGGAGTTAAAAACATTTTTTATCTTTATATAAAACGTAGGTGCCAAGAAAACCACAAGCAGTTTTCGTCCCCAAATCTAGAAGGATAGAGCACAATCAGGGAGGATTCAGACATGGGTACCACAAAGTTAAAGGAGTTTGGATTGGTGTCTTTAGCCTGAAAAATAGTATTCACATGAACTTTACTAAGGTCATCAGATCTAAGGAAATGGTACTGAGCTGGAAATAGAAAGCCCTATTTTTATAAAATTTTTATTGGAGTCGAGTTGATTTACAGTGTTGTGTTAGTTTCAGGTGTCCAGCAAAGTAAGTCAGTTACACATATACATGTATCCACTCTTTTTTACATAAGCCCTGACTGTTAAATGAGCTCTCTTGCTGACTAACACAATAACCTTGGGCAAGTTCCTTCACCTTTTCGACCTCCCTTATGGGTAATATTAGGGAACTGAAGAAAATTCTTGCATTGATTATTTTTAATTTCTCAAATTCTGTGCTGATTATTACTTACAGAAGAGCACACAACTGATTATCCCAAGATGTTGTTTTAGGTGTATATACTAATAGTTTCTAAATTCATTTAAATAAGACCGTTCATTCATCCAACAAATACTGGAGTGCCTGTTGATGCCAGATACTGTACTTGGCATTCAGCAATTGGCAGTTATGAAATAAATTGGAACGAAGGCCTCACATCGCAAACATTAAAGCGGGCAAGACAGATAATAGGTTGACTCAGTGTGCAAAATAGGTACTACATTCGCTACTGAGAAGGGCTTGGGGGTTAAAAAGCGGAACAGGGATAATATGGAGGTTGGAATGTGGGTGTTTACACTTCATGAGGTATTTACTTACTTATTGATGATCTTTGGTGCCACACTGAGTTTTTAGATCATGGGTCTGTATTCGCCTGTGTCTTTGTGTGATATATGGGTTTGTTGTGTCTCTGAAGGTGAATGATGTTTGAAACTGTGCTGTGGAAGTACCAGGGAGTGAAAGAGTGTTTCATTTAGGGACATCCTTGGGTTTGTATGAAAGCTTCTTCTGGGCCAATAGTATATGTAAGTTAAAAGTAATAGTTACTGATGCATATGTTTGAGCACTTACTCAATGATATGTACTGGAAATTTTAACACATAACCCTCATAACAACCATGTGAACTCATTTTACTCCTGATTCAAGTTTGGTATTTGCCCATGGTCACCCAGGCAGAGCCATCACTGAACTCAGGCCTCTCTGATTCTAAATGCTGTTTTCGTTCCACTCTGCTGCTTTGTTGTCCTACACCACACATGAAATGTCTTTTGGTTTAGAAGCATGGACAACGTGAAGAAGCATAAAGCATTGGAAAAGCTACTGGGATAGAAGCCAGAAGAAACCAGCTCAGAGCTCAAGCTTGCTAATTGGGTGTCTTTTGCAAGTTAAAAAAAACACCCTGAACTCGTCTTTTTATGTGTAAACTGTTGAGCTCTCTTAGGTTGTATTGATATTCCCTACAGTTCTAAATTCTAAAATCCTGACTTATTTATACTTAGTATTTCACAAACACTTTGCATGTGACACTGGACAGTCTTATTTTGTATTAAATAATACTATAGCAAGTTTCAGTATGTTATGATCTCAGATTGGTATAGTTTATCTTTAATTCCCTAAAGTAAGTAAGTAGAACATTATTTATACATAATCTTTTATTTAAAAAGGACTTTTTGCATTTACATTGTTTTCTTGAGTCTTTTTTTTTATTATGACTTGTTCTACAGAAACCTTTAAAATGTACTTGAAGTTAATTTTTAGATTCTTGAATGCTTCACTCTTCAGTATTAACAAGAAATGAGCTTAAATGATGATTATTTTTATTATCATTAATTTTGCTGAATTTTTGTATTATAATAGCTGCTCTCCTTTGGTGAAAAGCAGTGTGTGTTCATCAGTAAAGTTGTGGTACACGTGAGGCCACTTTCAGCAAATTCTTCAGCAGGCTCTCCTGCTCTAGGATCAAGGATAGACCTGGAGAGGGTCCAAACCATCATGGAGTCCATGGGGTCAAAGTTGTCATCTGGAGCTCAGCAATTGATGAATATGGTTATTTTCCAGCAACAGGTGAGTAGAAATGGATTTCTTTCCAGATACTGTTAAAATTCTTTAAATGATGTCTTCTTATAAGGACATGGAGAAACATAAATCTTTTTATTTCAACTTTTGTTATTGACTTAACTGTTAGTTTTACTAACTTTTCTAAAAATAACATTCTGTAGACCTACTCTCTTGCAAAAACATATTTCTATTATAGACTTCACAATTTTCCATGAATTCACTCATTTATTCATTCAGCAAGTATTTATTTAGCCCCTTCTTAGTGAATACCACAGTTTTGGTTACTTTAGAAGATTCAAAGATGAATTAGTCGATAACCTGTCGTTAAGGATCTCTGTGGTCTTGTTAGGGGAGTCAGGGCATCTAAGTGGGGAATAATGAGGAATGCTAGGAAAGGCTTATTAAGGGAAGCAGCGTTTTATCTAGGCCTTTAAAGAGGAAGGGTGGGATTAGGCAAGTAAACTTGGAGGGATGCAACTTGAGAGGTAGAGAACAGTATGGATTAAATCTTCAGTGCTAGAGGAATAGGATGTAGCTAGGAAATGAATACAAGTTAATTTCTCTGGAGTGAATAAGTGACGGGAAGTTTCAGGTAGACTGGGGCTGGATCTTAGAGGATTTTGAATGATGTTATAGAGTTTGTGGGTGTCTTTTAGCTCTGTTTTAATAAATTTAATCCGCTATTATGTGTAAGATGAGTCAGTAGGAAAGATGCGTCAGCAGAAAGTGAGGCTACAAGAAGGAAAGCAGCTCTGTTATTTCCGTCATCCAGAGGAGAGTTAATGAGAGTCTAAACTTGGAAGGAGTAACCTGATGCTGGATTGTGAGAGGCTACAACAGTGGGGCCATTGGGACTTGACAAGTAACTTAATATGGGTTTTGTGGGAGAAAAACAGAATCAAACGTGTAACTAAAGTTTTGAAAATGGTGATACCATAATATACATGGAACCCAAGGTGGGAAGCGACTTGGGGGAAACAGGAGTTTAATTTGGGAGTGTTGAGTTTTAGGTGTGAATAACACATGCCCTGGGATGATGATTTGAGGCTTTGGAAACACAGGTGGGGCTAGTGGAGTGTAGGGAGGTTTGGGAGGAGCATGCCTGGTAGATGATGGGGAAGAGGGTGAGGGGAGAGACCGGAGCCAGGAAGGAAGACCCTGGGAGAGTAGGTGCGTTTGCTAAGAATACGGGGAGAGGAAAAAGGAACCAGAAGAGCAGGACACAGCAGTGCTTCAGAGTCACAAGAGATCTGATGTCAGGAGACCTGCATTCAAAGCTATTAGTTCTGTGTTATTTGGCGTCGCTTCCTCTTTTTGAGGATAAATTTCTTCGTGTTTACAATCTAAACGATAATACTGGTAAGATCATAGGATGAAAGTTTAAAACCAATAACGTGAGTTAAAAAACTTACATAACTTTTGTGAGATTTGCCAGTATTAATTTAGGACGAGTATCGTTGGATCAACAGGCAGACATAGGAGAGCAGGGGAGTTGCTGATGGTCTTGGACAGCATGGAGAGCAGAGCTGTGAACTGAACAGCGTCCACACTCTTCTTGCTCTGGCACTGGTGTCTCACCTCCATACCTCAGGAGGCTCCTAGCTGGTCCTCCTGCTCCACGCTCCCTCTCCACAGTGCAGCCAGCATGATCTCAAAGGGTACATCAGACTCGACATCCCCTGTGCCAAGCCCCCTGACTGCTTCCCTTGACACTCAGAACTGATCCAGATTCCTCACGCTCTCATCTGAGGTCTGGGCCCACGTTGTCTCCTCAGCCTCATCTCCTGCTGCATCTCCTTAGATGCCTTGCTCTAGACATTCTGATGTGGGTATTCCACACATATCCAGACGTGCTCCCACCTCAGGACCTTTGCCCTCTTAACTGTTCTCTTTGGCCAGAATCCTCTCTTCCTGGTCTTTGCAAGTGTGCCTTTTTCTTGTTATTTCAACCTCATCTTAAACATTCCATCTTGAATGGCACCTCCGCTAACCACCCTGATTAGAATATTATTAGCCTTTTCCTCCAGATCTGTATCATATATTTTCATCAGCGCTTTCTTGCCTGTTGTTGTTTATGTGTTGTTTTGTGTATCTCATTAAAATACAAGCTTTGTGCAAAGAGGACCTGTCTGTCTAGTTTATGGCTCCGAGTAAATTTTATATAATATGTATGCCCTTTGGATTATCAACTAAGTACTCCTTGGAGATCTTCAGGGGTCAGTTTGAATAGTGATGAGATGAAAACCTGATTTTGAGGGATTAGATAGTAAATGGGTAGTCAGAATGTGGAGGTAGCCAGGGTAAAGTGGGTTGTTTCAAGAATGATAGAGATAAGGAACCTGCCGGTATCAGAATCCCTTGGAATGTTTATAAAGTGCAGAATCCTGGCCCTCACCGGTGACCTGAAACACTGAGGCTGTGATTCAGGACTCACCTATCTTATACAGGCAATGCCAGATGAGTCTTATGCATAGCATAGTTTAAGAACAGATGTTTGAGGGGAAGGATCCAGTGGACATAGAGATTAAACATTTAAAGACAGAAGAAATTTTTTGTGTGTGGAACATGTTGGAAACATTAGAGAGGGTTAATGAATTCAGTAAAATCAGTTCATGGACTGATTTTTATGTTTTAAAACCTTGACTTTGGGAAAGAAATGACATGAATAGTAGTTTGTGGGGGGTTTTGCCCATGTTTTGAGGGTTTTTTGTTTAATTCCCAAAATAATACATTTTCTTTGCTATGAATTTCCGTCCACTCGCAAGTACGTAAGGTGTATTGTAAGAGTGCTCTCCCAGCTCTCATCCTGTTCCCCAGCTTGGTGTGTGTCCTTGTCGCATTTTCTATCATATAGAAAACAAGTCCTCCAACCAACAGCACGTGTGTTGTAACCCCCCAACACACGTGCTAAATCATTATCTGTGGGGACATTTGGGAAACCCCCTGGGGAAGAAAGAAGGTGATCCTGTTAAATTGTCTTTTAAACATGCTAATAAAAGTCTTCTTTCTCGTGGGGAGGCTATATTTATGAATGATTCTCACAGGATACACCTGGTTCTCTAGGATTGCTTTTGTCCACAAACAAGGAATCCATGGAATGTCTTCCTGGAAAGTGTCATATAAGCTCTGTAACTATCTGTTGAGTATAAAGTAGGGATGTTTCATGATCAGAATGTCTCCTTCTATGGAAGGGGCGTAAACCCACACCGTTTGCAACCTTCATATGTTAATTGGGGCAGGGCCTGTTCTGATGAGGAAAGAAAGGACCTGGGGAACAGCTTTCTAGACTCCCTGCTTCACCTTTGCCTTGTGGTTCCTTGTTTTCTGGAAAGTTTCTTAAAGTGATTTCTTATTTCCTTGTATTTGAAGTTCATATGTGCTGAATTTCATTTGTTTTTGCTTTAGCAATTTAGAATAATTGAGTAGGAATTCTGAATCGAAGTGCCTGGCATAGTTGTCATTTAATGTTATCTGAGGGAAAGCTGTGCCCCATTTTCTCAACAAAAATATATTCAGTTATTCAGGATTTTCACTGTTTACCTTTTTCATCTGAAAAGATAAAAACATCTTTTTTTCTTGCTTTTTCAAGGTGATACTTTTTGGATTTTATGATAATTAAAAAAGTTAAAGATAGAACTTTCAGAAATCCTACAAGATGTTCAGAGATACTTATTTTTTTCAGAAATCTCAGGGTATGTTTGCAAATTTGTATTTGTCTTGTTCACTGTCTTATTTCCAGTCCCTGAAACAGTACCTAACACAGAGCAGATTTCTGGTAAATATTTGTTGAATGAATGAGTTTGGGGCTGGCTTAATCCAAGAATCATTTTTTAGAATATTCAGAAAATATACGGACTGAGTGTTTTCTGCCAATCTTGTATAGTATTTTTCTCAGTCTCTCTTAACTAGATACTGAGCAACATTAAGTATGAGATGATATCCCCTCTAAGAATCCCTAGTAGAATTCTGTGTTTAGAAGTTAAGATGGAGGTGTATAACTTAACAGTTAGATAGGCTAGAGGTAGTTTTGCTTTTCTCTTGTGGAAAAATTGAAGAGCATAGCAAGAACATGGCCCTGTATAGGAGACAGTGTAACCTGCTCTCAAAGGTGAGCCAGAGTTTTCTCAGGAAATAATATAGCATAGCCGGTTGAGTTGAGGCCACGAAACATAATCATTACCCTACAAATTATTAAGGCAGACTTAACCAAAAGGTAGCTTGTTTTAGTCATTGAAAATGTCACAGAAGTACTCATATAACATCATACTTTAAGTATGTAACTATCTGGTCTATCTTCCAATGAAAATAAATTGCATATTCTTTGGTTGAATTACCATATGTGACGGTGGGCAGATGATTCTATTTTTCCTGTGTATTTTTTTTTCTTTTAACATCTTTATTAGAGTATAATTGCTTTACAATGGTGTGTTAGTTTCTGCTTTATAACAGTGTGAATCAGCTATACATATACATATATACCCATATCTCCTCCCTGTTTCGTCTCCCTCCCACCCTCCCTATCCCACCCCTCTATGTGGTCAGTAAGCACCGAGCTGATCTCCCGGGGCTATGCGGCTGCTTCCCACTAGCTATCGATTTTACATTTGGTAGTGTATATATGTCCATGCCACTCTCTCACTTCGTCCCAGCTTATCCGTCCCCCTCCCCGTGTCCTCAAGTCCATTCTCTACGTCTGCATCTTTATTCCAGTCCAAGGCAGATGATTTTTAATTGTTTGAAAGTTATCAGTTACTGTGACTGAATTGAGAGTACTAGATTTTATTACCGTAAATTAAGGAAACATTCAAATAAGCCCGTGCAATTTTACTAAGTATGCTTGTATTTATTTGAATATTTTCCATAGCAAAACTAGTGAAATGATTAGAAATCCTGACTCTGGAGTTCGGTGGCCTGGGTTCCAGTCCTGCTTCTGCCACTGACTAGTTGTGTTACCTTGGCCAAGTTAACTTTAGTCTTGGTCTCCTCACTTAATATTGGGATAGTAGCTATAGCCTACTCCATGTGAAAGTTTTGAGGATCAAATGAAAGAAGGCACATCGCCTGACTCTGAGTTGCTCCAGAGGTTACCTGTCATTATGATTCATGTTAATAATAACATTTTCTTATTTACCTGGCTTAGAATTGTATTCCCACTGGAGAGCAGCTTCAGGCAGTTTTGGAGAGCACTGGATACAAGCACATGATCGGACTGCAATCATCTTCTACTTCAGGAGCCTTCAACAAGTCATCCTCCACACCTTTCCCTTCCAGAACTGGATTGACATCTGGAAACATGACTGAAGACTTAAAAGCTTACATTGATCAAAGTACACAGCCAGCTGGTGGAGGAAATATGACAAGCCTCCAAGAGTGTAAACTTGTGCCACAAAACCATTCTCTTCCTGAGAATGATCTTAAGAATGCAATATCTTCTTTGTTACCAAAGAAAGCAAGTGACAACTCACATATACCTAACTCTGAGTTGCTGCCTGTTCTGCAGAATCTGTGTAGTCAAGTGAACCATCTCCGTGTGGGACCCAACAGCAAGTGGCAGGAAAGCATCACCAAGCCCGGCGAAGGCGCTGTTGGCGTTACGTGAGTACTTAAGACAAGTGTGGTTTAGATTGGGGGCAGGAGGGGGGAGGCAGGTGGAGGAAAACAGGTTTGTTTCAATAACTACTGCCTGAAAATGTTTCCAGAGAGGATTTTAGGAGCTTTTACATTTCACCATTAACACACTATAGGAAGGAAATACTCAGCAGAGTAGGACGGATTGCTTTGAAAGAAGTGGGTAAAACTGGAGGTGCCGATTTCTCAGGCATCTGATGGAAGGGGTACAGGCAGCAGGTAGGGTCAGAGTAGAGAGGTGTCTGCGTGAGTGGAGAGGAGCTGTGGGGACCATGATATGGACATTTGTGCCCAATTGTATGAAGTGAGCCATTGGAACAGATTTCCTCTGTAGATCGTGTGTGACCCAGGCTAATTTCGGAGTCATCCAAACATTTTTCAGCTCTAAATTATTTCTAGTGTACAGGCCCTTATCCCCTGATCTCATAATTCCATTTTTTCCAGTCCTGCTTTGATTGAGGGGTGGCTAAGTGTTTAGTATGTTCTCCGTCCTTTATATAGACGTAATGTGTCCAAATTTCACACTAGATTGGAATTCAGGACTCTAATCATAGTTCTAGCTTAACTATTTTGCCTTACTGTTTAAATCTTTTGGCTTAGCCTTTTTTCCCATGTCAAATGAGGGAGTTGTATTGGTTGAAATTTTAATGTCTCTAATAGCATTGAAATTTGAGGAGTTTAATAAGTTATTGAAAAAAAAAGTGGTTCTTACTTGGGCAGGACAAGGAAGGATAACAATAGTCTTTAATAGTTGATAGTCTACATCAGTGTTAACTTGTGATATAGTAAAACAAAACAAACAAAAAATAAAACCCAAAGAAAAAAACATAAACATTTAAAAACTGCTTCTGGGTCCAGCTGAGATGGAATGTCCCTATTTCTCTCAGATCCCCCTTTTTACCAATAAAATCCCTGGACATAATACAACAAACATACAAAGACTGTAAAAGGTGGAAAGAGGTCAGATTGCTCAGGGACTGTGAGGCTTAGTGTTCCTTGGTTCCTAGTTACCTGAGAGTTTCTTTCATCATAGATGGGTATAGGATTTTGTCAAATGTTTTTCCTATGGCCATTCATATGATCATGAATCTTCTTCTGTAGTCTGTTTATATAGTGAATTACATTAATTTCAAAAACTGAACCCACCTTGTATACCTAGAATAAATCCCACTTAGTTGTGGGCTGTAATTCTTCTTTACACAGTGCTGGATCTGATTTGCTAATATTCTGTTGAGTATTCTTGCATCTAATTCATTAAAGATACTGGTCTGTATTTTTCCTGTACTGTCTTTGCCTGGCTTTCTATGAGGGTAATACTGGCCTCATAAAATGAGTTC
The DNA here is from genome assembly GCF_025265405.1 of Mesoplodon densirostris. Classification (NCBI taxonomy): domain Eukaryota; kingdom Metazoa; phylum Chordata; class Mammalia; order Artiodactyla; family Ziphiidae; genus Mesoplodon; species Mesoplodon densirostris. Next base: position 9,408,736 of record NC_082661.1, read on the forward strand.
CATGTCTTAGAAGAGATTGTGTAAAATTAGTATTATTTCTACTTAAACTGTTTGGTAGAAGTCTCTAAGGAAACCAGCTGGGCCTGGATATTTCTTTCCTGGGAACTTTTAAATTACAAATTCAATTTCATACATAGTAAAGTTGTCAATTCTCCCCATTGATATGAAGACTTAATGTAATGCATACTGAAGTTCCACCACAATACTTTGTAGACATAGACAGGATTATTTTTAAAAATATATGAACAGCAAAAGAGGTAGAATAGCTAAAACAACTTTGAAAAAGAAGAATGAGGGCTTCCCTGGTAGCACAGTGGTTAAGAATCCGCCTGCCAATGAAGGGGACACGGGCTCGAGCCCTGGTCTGGGAAAATCCCACATGCCGCAGAGCAGCTAAGCCTGTGTGCCACAACTACTGAAGCCCGTGCACCTAGAGCCCGTGCTCCGCAATAAGAGAAGCCACCACGATGAGAAGCCCACGCACCGTGACGAAGAGTAGCCCCTGCTCGCCGCAACCAGAGAAAAGCCCGCGCGCAGCAACAAAGACCCAACGCAGCCAAAAATAAATAAATAAAATAAAATAAATTTATTAAAAAAAAAAAAGAAGAATGAAGTGGGAGGAATCACTCTTCCCAATGTCGAGTCTTATGTAGTGAGAGTATTCAAGATGATGTAGTGATGGCAGAGGGACAGACACATAGGTCAATGGAACGTAATAGAGAGCTCAGAAATAGACCCACACATGGACTTCCCTGGTGCAGTGGTTAAGAATCTTCCTGCCGATACAGGGGACACGGATTCAAGTCCTGGTCCAGGACTATCCCACAAGCCATGGAGCAACTAAGCCCGTGTGCCACAATTACTGAGCCTGCGCTCTATAGCCTGCAAGCCACAACTACTGAGCCTGTGTGCCACAACTACTGAAGCCCACACGCCTAGAGCCCGTGCTCTGCAACAAGAAAAGCCATCGCAATGAGAAGCCCACGCACCGCAACAAAGAGTAGCCCCCGCTCACCGCAATTAGAGGAAGCCTGCGTGCAGCAATGAAGACCCAACTCGGCCAAAAATAAAAATAAATAATTAAATGAAAAGAAATAGACCCACATGAATATGCTCAACTAATTTTTGACAGAGGTGCAACAGCAATTCAATAAAGGAAGAATAGTCTTTTTAACACATGGTGCTGGAGCAATTGGATATCCGAAGGGTAAAAAGTGAACCATGACCCAAACCTCGTACCTTATACAAAACTTAACTCAAAATGGATCGTAGACTTAAATGTAGAACATAAAGCTATAAAACTTTTCTAATAATACATAGGGGACAATCTTTGGGGACCTAAGACAAGACTTATTGGATATGACACCAAAAGCAAGGTAATAGAAAATTTAATATATTGGATGCCATGAAAATATAAAACTTTTGCCCTGTGAACGACTCTGTTAAGAGGAATAAAATACAAATTACAAAGTGGGGAAAAATATTTGCAAATTACGTATCCAACAAATGACATATCTAAAATATAGAAAGAACTGTCAAAACTCAACATTAAAAAAATCCAATTAGAACATGGGCAGAAGACATAAAGAGACATTTTTTCAGAGAGGATGTACAAAAAGCAAATAAGCAGATGAAAAGATGTGCGACTGACCTCATGGCTATTAAGGAAATGCATATTAAAACCACAATATACCACTATACAGTTATTTAAATGGCTAAAATAAAAAGTTTGAAAGTGGTAATGATAGCAAATGCTGATGAGGATGTGGAGAAACTGGATCTCATTTTAAATCCTGTGAGGTTTTAAAATGGTACAGCCACTCTAAAAAATATTTTGGCAGTTTCTAATAACTAAACATACAGTTGTGCTCCTGGGCATTCATCCCAGAGAAATGAAAACATCTGTCCACACAAAAGCGTGTACACAGTTGTTCATAGAAGCTTCCAGTAATTTAATAAAGTTGTGTGGATTAAAAAAGAAAAAAACTATTTAAATTGTACAGTTGCTTGGGGAAGTACTTGGAAAACCTTAAAAAAATCTTGCAAGATTACTTTAGATTTGGAGCTCAAAATCAAAAGGACCCTTTCTAAAGAGCCATTCTTTGAGGGTAGAAATTCCATCATCTTCATTTATATATTCTCATTTCAATTGTATGCTTAAATGTTTAAAGAATTGAAGAAATAAGAATGCTTTGGGCATTCAGGATTGTGGTCACCTGTTGAGTGTGTATTTTAGAACCTGGAAGTGTGTTGTACGGAGACAGTATAGTTGTGGAGACAAATTTCAGCAATGTGTGTTGGCTGCTTTATTGTACTACAGTTTGGTTGTTTTTGTTATAATATTAGGGAAAATTGTTACATTATTATTTTTTAAATTTACTTTTAGAATGGAAGAGCAATCCATTTGTTCCTACTTGGAAAAGATTCTTTCTAAAAATATGGAACTGATGGAAAAGAAACTTATGGACTACATTGATCAGCGAATATATAAACTCCAGGAGCACATAGATAATAAGATTGCTTTGTTAGTGGACTTGCCACAAAGTCCCAACTCCCCACCCTCTGGCATGCCTCTAAGACATTATGACTCTGGAGAAAGACTTTCAAATGGAGAAAGATAGCACTGAACATGTTCAAAGTACTACAGATATTTATTACATATTTATTACAAATCCAAACCCCCAAAAGTCAAAGCAACTATTTAATGTCATTTGAGGATCACCGTTTACTTACATAAAGCAACCTCAGTGTTCATTTTAACTGACTGTTACTGTAAATCTCATCCTGTACACTAAGAGTTAACATGATAGGGTCAAAAATTTTTTTGTTTTGCATATTTTTCACTTTTATAAGAAATTCACATATACCTCTGGGTTGCTTAAAGTGTTCAAATTTTTTAAGGATTTCTAATGCTTTTCATTAGTTGGTAGTTTATATGTGTTTGATTGGAATACTCTTAATATTTAGAAAGACCTTATGTTTTATGGGTGTACAAAATGCTTAGAATACTTGATATTTTTTCTTTTTCTAATTGATCTTAGAAAACTGGGTACTTAAGACTTGCAACCTTTAATTTCAGATCACCATATTACCTTTTTTATTGTTTATTTCAGATAAAAAATTAGATGTGATATTTGGCATGTGTAAAATTGGTTTACATTGGGGCCATTAATTTTGCGTTCTGTCACACTGTAGTTATGGATAGAAAAGTAAAAATTAGAACTGACCTATTCTTTGTTAGGATTATTACTTTAGATTTTATGTTTGATGTAAAATGAGAGAAGTCATCTTGTCTGATCTCCATCAACTCAGAAAGTAGAAGGAATTCTCTCCTTTTCTGAGCTGATACAGGTTCTTCTTTCCAGAGCCCTTTTCTGATTAAAGTGTGAAATGCTGAGGTTCTGCATTGAAGGATTAAGGCATATGAATCCAGGAGATTGGAGTTCTCTCTGGCAGACATGATTTTCAGAAATTATACCTATTGTATATGTGTTGTAAGGTGATATATTTGCATCTAAAAAATAAATGCATCCACTCTGCAAAGTACTTGTCTTAAACAAATAAAAATATTTTTTTCATCTAATATTTAAGATGAAAAAGGATGGTTTACACTCATTTAGTATGTTGTATTTTGATGAATTTAGTTCTTTGAAGTAAAAACTAATATAAAGTGTGTTCATTTATTAATCACTCTGACCTTAGGGACATGAGGACTTGTATATTACTTTTATCAGTCTTTTCCTAATTTATTAACAACATATGTAGGCATTAGGTAGCATTTCTTTCAGCACTCAGGAGAAATGTGTCTCATTTAAAGCTGAACCCTTTCATTAATAGTTTATACAATTTCTGATTACTGTGGTCTGTTCTTTGATTCACAAATTGCTTTAATATAATTACAACTAGAACACATGCTATGTTTTCTAAAGTAATTAAAATAAATATAATATTCATGATTATAGTAGTAGAAATAATTCAGATGAGCTTTAATTCCTGATCATCTGTTTCTTAATTTCTCCATGTTAATAAAAACCTAAATTACATTTTATATATATTAGAGATTCATAGGTATTGATTTTCTTATACTTACAAATTGCTATAGTATGTATATGTAATTGCTTTATTAAAATTATTATCACCTAAGAAAATACTGCCTGAATTTGCTCAGATAGAAGGAGCAGATCACAGTATGTACAAAATCTCTATTAAGTCTTTTTTTTTCTTGTAACTTTTCTCCCCTTGTATGTGGCACACCCAGTAAGTCAAGTCTGGGAAATCAGGGCTGGCAAATGCACCTTCAGGGGTGTCAGGGTAACCACTGCAGTTTGAGGTGGCTGCAAGGGGTGTGTGGGTGATCAAAAATTAAATCAAGATACAGGTTATTGGGGACTTCCCTGGTGGCGCAGTGGTAAAGAATCTGCCTGCCAGTGCAGGGGACATGGGTTCCAGCCCTGGTCCGGGAAGATCCCACATGCCGTGGACAACTAAGCCCGAGCGCTGTAACTACTGATCCTGCGCTCTAGGGCCTGTGAGCCACAACTACTGAGCCCGCACGCCTACAGCCCGTGCTCCACAACAAGAGAAGCCACCGCAATGAGAAGCCCACGCACGGCAATGAAGAGTAGCCCCTCGCTCTCTGTAACTAGAGAAAGCCCGTGCGCAGCAACGAAGATGCAACGCAGCCAAAAATAAATAAATAAATTTATAAAAATAAAAAAAGATACAGGTTACATATTTTAATTTCCACATTGCGTCCCCTTTGAGTATTCATTCATCTCTGTCTTTCCTATGGTAGCATATTAAGGTTTTCATCCCTCTATCATCACTGGACTTTGATCCTTTTAGGTTCAGGGCAAGGAGTGCGTTTGTGTGCTGCTGCCAAGTGGCTCATAAACAGAGACGACCACTGGAGGCTCCTCCTCACTTAGCCCTAGCCTAGCTTTCCAGGCTCATTGGCCACCACCACATGACCTGCGTTGCAGCCCGTCCTTTCTTCCCAAGTCTCCTCAAGCTGTTGCTTCTGGCAGATGAGAGTCCTCCTGCACTGATCCCCACCTCTTCCTGCCCTAAATCACACTACTGTTCAAAGCTTAGCTGAGGTGCAGCCTTCATGAGCTGCCCTTGGTCTCTCCGTTCCTCAACAAGCGACTGGACACGTGAAACATGAAAAAACAACACAGAAGTTTCTTTTTAGGGGTAAGTAAAACAGTTTAGATTGGCTCAAGCATATGACGCATGTCAGGTAGAGGAAAGGCTTGAAAAGGTAGCCTGGGTCTGGCCTGGGAAAACCATCACTGCTCCACTCGGGATTTGTTAGCACCAAATAATCAGTGGCTCAAGCAGGAGGGTGACATGATTCCCTCTGGGCCTCAGAAAGAAGGAGTGGAGCTTTGCTTGTGACCTCACGTGCAGAAATTCTTGGCATTCTGCTTTGGGTGCTATGAATGTACAACCATGTAACATCTGATTGCCTGACAAAGGGAAGTCAGTGGTGCTCTTCATTTGCTCTCCAGTCTCTGTCAGAATCACCTGGGGAACTTGTTAAACATGAAGGTTTAACAAATCACAATCTAACAAATCACACCAGAGGGAGAAGTGGTCCCTGAGTAGGCATTTCAAAAGATCTCAGGGTTATTATTATTTAGATAACAGGCTGAGCTTGGGGAGTCTGCCTTGGTCTCTATCATAGCACACCTCGACACAGAGCCATCTGATCAGCCCCTCCCATCTGCCTTACCTGGGAGCTGCTTAGAAAGGCAAACTCATGAGCTTTACCGCAAAACCAATGAATCAGAATCTCTGGTGTGGCCCAGCAGAGACCCCTTGGCGAAGGTTCCGTTAAAAACTTAATGTTTTCACTTTCACACTTTGCATCTGGATCAAGCCTGTGAACAGAACACATCTGTGCTTGGAGAAGAGCCGCCATCAAAGGGATCAACTGCTCACATTGGCATCACAGTTTACAAAGTGGTGACACCTCTGTTCTCACTGAAACCTCTCAGACATTAATAGCCACCACCCCCATTGTCAAGCCACACATTATTCATTATCTTTTCACTTTCAAGAAGAAGCAACAGGCTCAGGGAGCTGAACTGCTTTGCCAACCATTCTATCAAGTAAGTGAGGAAGATGGGCCTGGAATCCAGGACTTCTTTCCTTCCCCTTGCTTCCATTCTCTGTTCCCCGTGCCCATGTGGGTTTTGGTATAGAACCTTCTTACTTGGAACTGATCCCCTTTGACATTTGAAATCCAAGGCTGTTGAAAGGAGAAGTGACTCCTCTTCCGTGGCCACCTCTCTCAAGGTAAAGCAAGTACAGCATCTTCCTAGTTGTCCCTTCCTTTCCTCACATCACTACTTCCTCCTCCTTTTTTATTTATTTATTTATTTTTGGCTGCGCCATGCACATGTGCAGCTTGTAGGATCTTAGTTCCCTGAACAGGGATTGAACCCATGCCACCCTGCATTGGAAGTGTGAAATCTTAACCACTGGACCACCAGCGAAGTCCCACTACTTTCTCCTTAAGGACAGTCCCATGCCCTGCATTGGACAGCAGCCCAGGATTTCAGTTTTCTACCATTTTGACATTTTCTCTCCAAATGCCTTCAGAGACCATATTTCCAAGATGACTTAGAGAAAAAAACACAAGGATAGAAAAGCCTGAATTCTCTTTCCATCTTAGTTATTCCTGCTGTGTAACTTTGGATGAGTGGCTTTACCTTTCTTGGCCTCAGTTTTCTCTTCTGTAAGATTGGAGATATCACAGCCTACTTCATTCTCTTGTATGAAGTTTATATGACTTGCCTAGCACAGGCCTAGTATGTAGGAGATATCCAGTAAATGTTAAATTTTTCCCTCCCTCCTTCTACTCTTCTGTTCTCTATCTTCTTAAGTAGCAAGAGTGGGACTCCCCTGGTGGCCCAGTGGTTAGGAATCCATCTTGCAATGCAGGGGACGCCCATTTGATCCCTGGTTGGGGAACTAAGATCCCACATGCCGCGGGGCAACTAAGCCCGGGTGCTGCAGCTACTGAGCCCGTGCACTCTGGAGCCCATTGTCCACAACTAGAGAGGAGCTTGCCCACTGCAACGAAAGATCCCATGCGCCGCAACTAAGACCTGACACAGCCAATAAATAAATAAATAAATAAATATTTAATAAATAAATAGCAAGAGTGACATACGTGGTTCTTAATATCATCACTCTTCCAGTACATTTGAAAGTCCCTCCTGTCTTCCATCTTAGGTGCTATAGGGAAGTCACATTCAAAGTCAATTATATTGAGCAGTCGTTCTTGAGTCTGGTTCCGGAAGCAGCAGCAGCAGCATACCCTGGGAACCTAGTTGAAATGCAGATTTTCAGGCCCTACCTCACAATACTGATTCAGAAGCTCTGGGGCTGGACCCAGCCATCCATGGTTCATCAAGCCCTCCAGCTGATGTGGATGCATGCTCAGTTTGAGAACCGCTGGTCTACGTTTAAAAGCACAGGCTCTGCAGCCAGATTGCATGGGCTCCTTGCTGAAACCCCACTGACACCCTCCAAAGGTGTTCTATAACAGGGAGAAAACAATCAAGACTTTTTACTAAGAGCTTTAAACCCCCGTAAGATTTTGTCCTTGGCTAATTTTTCCAACTCCGTCTCCTACCACCACTCTCCCCTGGATGCATCCCACTAGCCACAATGGCCCTTTTCTTGTCCCTTGAACACACCAAACCCATTGCAGCCTTGGGATCCTGTTACTATTTTCTTTGCCTGGAATACACTTCCTCACTTCGCTCCCCCGTTTTTCTAGGCCTCTGCTGGAATGTCACCTGTTCAGAAGGTTATGTCAGCTATTTTTACTTTCTTTTCCTTTAACTGTCCTTTAAGGGGTAGATCTTTTCAGGACAAATTCTTTTAGTTTTTCTTCATCCGCGAATGTCCTTTTTCCTCCATTCCTGAATGACAGTTTTGCCAGATACAGAATTTAAGTCGTTTTCGTTCAGCACTTGGAAAAATGTGATGTACTACTTTCTTCTGGCCTCCATGGTTACAAACAAGAAAGAAATGCGTTGTCATGTGAATTGGTGTTCCTCTGTAGGTAATGTGTTTTTTCTAGCTGCTTTCAAGTTTGTTTCTTTGTCTTTAGTTTTCAGAAGTTTAATTTAGAATGTGGCTTGCTGTGGATTTTCTTGGCTTTATCCTGTTCAGGATTTTCTCAGCTTCTTGATTCTGTCTTTTGCCAAATTTGGGAAGTTTTTAGCTATTATTTCTTCAAAACCTCATCCCCGTTCTCTCTCTTCTTTCCTAAGACTCTGATACCATAAATGTTGGATCTTTTGTTATGGTCCCAAAGGTCCCTGAGGCTTTGTTAATTTTTGTTCAGATTATTAAATTCTCTTGTTCTGTCCTCAAGTTCGCTGATTTGGTCCTGTCATTTCCATCTGCTACTGAACCCTTCCAGTAAGGTGTTTTTGTTTTGTTTTGTTTTTTAATTTCTGTTAACGTATTTTTAGTTGTATAATATCTATTTGGTTTTTTTGTTGTAACTTCCCTTTCTTTGCTGAAATTTCTATATTGTCATTATTTCAAGAAGATTTGGTATTGATTACCAAAGGCTTTGTAGGATGCTGTCTTCAATTCTTTCTGGATAATTCCAACATTTGATTCATCTTGCTGTTAGCATCAGTTCATGGTCTCTTCTCATTCTGGTGTTCCTTCTCTGGTTCTGGGTCTGCCAGGTGATTTTTCCATTGAATGCTGAATATTTTGGCTATTATGTTAGGAGACTCTAGGTCCTATTTAAATCTTTAATTTTATCAGGTAGTCACCTGGCTTAGGTTTAGAATGCAGAACCTGGCCTATTTTCGTGGGATGAGGTTCCAATGACAATTTAATGTTCAGAGGCTTTTCAGTGCTACTTTGATCTGCTTAGTTTTTTTGGTGCCACTGGGGCTCCCAAGCCTCCAGCAGTGCTGCCTGAAGGAGCCGGAGATTCCCCAGGCTAGAGCCATTTGGTGCATCTAGGTGTGAGAGGGAATCTCTGGCCAACTTCCACTAGCCACTGACTGTCAGGAGGCTCCCACACTGTCCGCCTTGCCACTGGGCTAGCCTGGGCTTGTCAGCAGGACTCGCATTAAATCCAGGGAGAATGAACCCTCCAGAGCCACCCTCTGTTGCTGGATTCAGAGTTGGAGAACATCGGGCCTGGGCTACCTTCTTCTGTCCTGATGCTATACTGCTCATCCAGGCCTAGGGTCCCTAACCAGTTTGCTTTCCTCTTTCCAACATTCACAGTGCTCCTTCGTTTGACCTTTGTTGTGTTTTCTTTTGTTTTTTACCTCAGGTATTACAGTTATTCTTTGCAGAGAGGAGCAGGGAGAAACAAATCTAAGCTTTCTTGTCTGTATCTGGAGTCTCCTCATTTAATGTTACTAGATTGGCTGGGTATGAGTACCTTAAATCATATACACTTGACTTAGAACAGGTATTCTATTCAACTTTCATTTTTGTAACCCTTTTAACTATAAAGTATGAAAATCTTGCAATGTCCATGAGCATATATGCTTGAATCCTAGTAAATGGCTCTGTATTATTTCATTGTGTAGCTAACATAAAGTCGTCTATAATTGAACTCTTAAGTGTAAGACTATTTTTAATCTCCCCATTTCTATCTTTTTCCTTTATTTGTTAAATTATAATTTTAAATCCTTAAGATTATCGTGAGGGAAATAAGACCTGGAAAGTTAAAGACTTAGAATTAAGTGATTCAAAATAGTGTATCTATTTCATGGGGGCTAAAATATACCTACACATGGAACCAAATTCAGAACTCCGTGAAAGAGCTGGTGTCCAGAGAGCTGATGTCACAGAGCCTATGGCCTGATAGGCATACAAGTTGGAGCTGGACAGAGGCTGTGCTTCTAAAATGAGCTCTTCAACCCTGGACCTTAATTCCTCCTAACAGGGATGATTCGATCCCTGTTTCTCAAATTACAGGTTTGATAAAATATCTGGTTCCCTAAAGTAAGATGTTTGACCTCAAGATCATGATGACCATTGGTGGCGGCTTACTGATGACTGCATTGGTGCTGATAGGTGGTGTCACCTGTCTTTACTTCAAAGTAGCTGACACATTAAAGTGAGTGATGTGGGTAAGAGTGGCTAACACCCCCCCAAATGGGATCCTGGGGCTCTGTGCTGAGCAGGGTCATCCCTTGCCCTGTGGCCGCCGCACCCTGGGTGAGGTTAGGAACAGCAGGAGGGTTTGACATGACAAAGGCAGTGCGTGTAGAATCTTGGCTTCTTCCCCTTCTGGTTTGGGGCTGTGAGCTCATAAGTAGAATGTTCTCAGCCAGGTGGCTCTGTGCTGCCTTGTCACTTAACCTCATTGAGTTTACCCTCAGCTGGTTGATTGCACACTGGCTGGCCCAGCTCTATTCAGGCTCTGCAGACTGGGGACTGTCAGGGAGACTGTGTGAATGAGTCTCTGCCTCTGTTCACCCAGAGGATGGGCTGAGCTGACCTCCTCTTGCCTGAGTTGGGGAGCTCTCAGGGTGTCCTCTCACTTGTGGCCTTGGGGATGGTGAGGGGGGCCTACAGGACTCTGGGGAAGCTGACAGGAGAGTGTAGATCAGACAAAAGAGCATTAACTTGGGGGGAAAGAAACCTTCAAACATGGAAGAGATTGGTTGTCAGAAGCAGTGGTTTTCCCATTCTAGGGAAGTTAGGCCTGTGTGCTGGAAGGTGAATCCCAGCACCCAGGGGACGGCTGACTTTGGCACCTGTCATGCTCTGCACTTGGAGGACTTGCGGTGATCATCTCGTGACCCACACTTGCAATTCACTCTCCCTTATTTGCTGTAACCTGATTATACATTTCTGGCAATGTTAGGAGAGAAAGGGATTAGACAGGACCTTGGGACGGGGGCGGAGCACTTTAGTCTTGGGCTGGTGTCATGTGTCTGATTGGCTCCAGCCCCAAACTGTCCAGATACCCCCGACAATTGTAACAGATGGACTGAGAAGAAAAATTCTAATTCCATGCTTTGTGTATATTTTTCTGAAGTGCTGCAAAGGACCTTGTTGCTATGACCATAACCAAGAGTAATCAAGACGAGGTTGCCAAGGCTACAACCTCCATCTCTGAGTCTTATTCCAGCCTCCAGTGCTGCGAAGAATGTAGATTGCCTGTCGACTTTGACCCCCTGCCATCGTGCTTCTGTGACATAAACGATGGACTCTGAATACAGAATGAGTAGTAGAAGCTGTTTATAAATACCAACTGCTACCATCTGACCAGTTAAAGAAACAAGGATTCTGTCATATTTCCTCCTTATTTGTTATGAATATATTATGTGTGTATTTACATATATTAAGCAAATATCTTTGTTTTCTTTCCTCTCTTATTTCCATATCATGTAACATAAGCTATATTGACTTTATATCAGCATTTAGTATTTAATTTTACATCATAGAATTTAAGTTACAGGATATCAGGAAAATAGTGAACATCACTCAAGAACTTCCCTGCTCTTCTGGAGAATGAATTAGTGTGTTTTGGGCTGCACGCAGAATAGCTGTATCATGTTAGGTGGAATTATGACCTTATTATTGCCTTTATCTGGAGATTAAGTATGCTTTACGAAGATGCATACGAGTGCCACGTTGACTAAGGGTGGACTTGTGGTGGTTAATTTTATGAGTAAACTCTACTGAGCTAAGGGATGCCCAGATCGCTACTAAACCATTATTTATGGGTGTGTTTGTGCGGATGTTTTCAGAAGATATTAGCATGTGAATCAGAGACTGAGTAAAGATCTGTCCTCACCCGTGTGGGTGGGCGTCATCCAATCCCTTGAGAAACTGAATAGAACAAAAGGCAGAGGAAGAGCAAATTCATTCTCTCTCTTCTTGAGCTGGGACATCAATCTTCTGCCCTCAGACATCGGAGCTCCTCTTGGACTCGGGGACTCACACTAGCAACCCCGCCACCTCATCCCCCCTCCCGTGGTTCTTAGTGGCCTCGGACTGGGAGTTACACCACTGGCTCCCCTGGTTCTCAGGCCTTCAGACTCAGACTGAATTACACCATGGGCTTTCCTGGTTCTCCAGCTTGCATCAGGCATATTGTGTCATATCTCATTCTCCATAATTGGGTGAGGCAATTCCATTATACGTGTCCTCTTATATATCCTATTAGTTCTGTTTCTCTGGAGAACCCTGACTAATAGAGTTGGATAGGACATGAAAAGCACTTGGAAACTAAAGCATTTTTAAGTAATATGAAAAGCAAACAAACAAAATCCCCTTAATTCTTCTCAGTGTATATTTTCTTGAGCACCTCCTGCGTCTAAAATAGTGGGTTCAGCAAGACAAAGTACAGACACAGAAGCTTTGGTTCCTGAACTCAAGTATCTGTCCACAGTGTAAAATCATACCCTGGAAAACTGTAGGTCAAACAAAATTCAAGTTTCATTAGAGGCACAAGCAAAGGGCATGGAGATCCAGTGGAAGGAGTAATTAATGGTGGGGGAGGGGGGACAGGTGAGAGCCTCAGGGGAGGCTTCCTGGAGAGAAGACATTAGGATTCCAGCAACTGGAGGAGGGGATGGAGGGCAGGCCCAGCAGCCAGAGGAAGCGGCCCAGGCTCAGAGGTTTGAACATGCGTGGGCTGTGGGATGTACAGTGGGAGGTGAGGCCGGATAATAAGCTAGGCTGAGACAGAGATGGTGTTGGAGGCCATGCTAAGGGGTGTGCCTTCCATCCTGCCCTGTAGAGCTCCAGCTTCAAGCTCCTGGGGGCTCTCCACTGAGTTGAGGGTGCATCTGTTAGGGGAACCACAGACCAAAACCACCCGCCCTGGCCAGAGTTATGAGTTATCTTACAACAGGAGGGCCTGGTAAGAAACGTGGAACTAACACCCCTTACCCACCCACCCACAGGAAGAATTCGGGAAAGGTCAAAAGGAGAGAGGAGACGCCAGTCCATGTGTCCTACCAGGCTCCCAGAATCCTTCTCGCTGGAATCCATCCCGGATGAGCAATGCGCGCACCACCAGGAAGGACCCTGAGTCAGACCCGAAATGGGCCAAGCAACATGATTGGCCAGAGACCACCCCGAAACTAACCCCAGCACCACAAACCCCGAGACTGGGAGCCACGTAGCAGAGCAGTCTTCCTGGGCTCCCTCACCCCGCCGCTCTCCGCCCGGGCGCCCCTTCCCAATAAAGCCTCCTGCGTTGTCAGCACGTGTGTCTCCTCGGACTATCCATTTCCGAGTGTTAGACAAGACCCCACTCTCGGGCCCTGGAAGGGGTCTCCCTTCCTGCAACAGATCCAACACTCCCACACGAACATTCCTCCATCTACATCTCCTGCAGCTCTGAGTTAGCAGGTCTGGCTTTGGCTCCACCTTGCTTACCCTTGTGTGTGGCATATAATTCCTCCAAACCCGATTTTTCTTGTCTGTAAAATGGAGGTAATAGGAGCCACTTGATAGGGTTGTTCTGAAGATTCAATGGGATGTTGAAGAGGAAAGATCTTTATTTAGAGACAAATACGGTAAAAATATAAGTTTCTCCTGAGAGGATAAGCCTCTAAGCAATACAGTGTTTACCACTAAGACCGAATTTGCAATAACTTTCAGGGCAGTCTTTTTCTCAGGCTTCTAAAATATATTTTCTTGAAAATAAGAATTCTTCTAGTAGTCTGCATGACATTAAACTCTTTTGTCATTTTAGTGTTTGCTTTTGAATCACATCACATAATTGTATACATAAAATTACAGTGAATATGAAAATTCGCTAAAGTTGCACTTTTGATATAAAAGATTCAGGAGTGTCTAAAGCTTTTCTTAAGAAGACATTTTCTGGGCTTCCCTGGTGGAGCAGTGGTTGAGAGGCCGCCTGCCGATGCAGAGGACATGGGTTCATGCCCCGGTCCGGGAAGATCCCACATGCCACAGAGCGGCTGGGCCCATGAGCCATGGCCATTGAGCCTGTGTGTCCAGAGCCTGTGCTTCGCAACAGGAGAGTCCACAACAGCGTGAGGCCCACATACCGCAAAAAAAAAAAAAAAAAAAAGACATTTTCTTCAAACCTTGTACAGACTTCCGGGAAAGATGGCGGAAGAGTAAGATGCGGAGATCACCTTCCTCCCCACAGGTACACCAGAAATACAGCTACACGTGGAACAACTCCTACAGAACACCTACTGTACAATGGCAGAACACCTCAGACCTCCCAAAAGGCAAGAAACTCCCCCACGTACCTGGGTAGGGGAAAGCGGAGAGATTCACACACAGAGGATCAGTGCCAACCGGCACTCACCAGCCCGAGAGGCTTGTCTGCTCGCCCGCCGTGGTGGGCGGCACTGGGAGCTGAGGCTCGGGCTTCAGTCGGAGCGCAGGGAAAGGACTGGGGTTGGCGGCGTGAACACAGCCTGAAGGGGCTAATGCGCCACAGCTAGCCGGGAGGGAGTCCGGGAAAAAGTTTGGACCTGCCGAAGAGGCAAGAGACTTTTTCTTCCTTCTGTGTTTCCTGGTGCACGAGGAGAGGGGATTAAGAGCGCTGCTAGGAGGAGCTCCAGAGACGGGCGCGAGCCACGGCTGAAAGCGCGGACCCCAGAGACGGGCGTGGGACGCTGGGGCTGCTGCCACCGCCGCGAGGCCTGTGTGCGAGCGCAGGTCACTGTCCACGCCCCCCTTCCGGGGAGACTGTGCAGCCCGTCACGGCCGGGGTCCCGGGATCCAGGGACGGCTTCCCTGGGAGAATGCACGGCGCGCCTCGGGCTGGTGCAACGTCACGCCGGTCTCTGCCGCTGCAGGCTCCACCCACACTCCGTGCCCCTCGCTGCCCCCCGGCCTGAGTGCGCCAGAGTCCCCGAAGGGGCTGCTCTTTTAACCCTGTCCTATCTGAGCGAAGAACAGATGCCCTCCGGTGACCTACACGGAGAGGTGGGGCCAAATCCAAAGCTGAGACCCGGGAGCTGTGAGAACAAAGACGAGAAAGGGAAATCTCTCCCAGCAACCTCAGAAGCAGCGGATTAAAGCTCCACAATCAACTTGATGTACCCTGCATCTGTGGAATACATGAATAGAAAACAAATCATCCCAAATTGAGGAGCCAGGAGTCAGTGCTGTGCCTCTGAGGTGGGAGAGCCAACTTCAGGACACTGGTCCACAAGAGACCTCCCAGCTCCACATAATATCAAATGGCAAAAATCTTCCAGAGATCTCCATCTCAACACCAGCACCCAGATTCACTCAACGACCAGCAAGCTACAGTGCTGGACACCCTATGCCAAATAACTAGCAAGACAGGAACACAACGCCACCCATTAGCAGAGAGGCTGCCTAAAATCATAAAAAGTCCACAGACACCCAAAAATACACCACCAGACGTGGACCTGTCCACCAGAAAGACAAGATCCAGCCTCATCCACCAGAACACAGGCACTAGTCCCCTCCACCTGGAAGCCTACACAACCCACTGAACCAACCTTAGCCACTGGGGACAGACACCAAAAACAATGGGAACTACGAACCTGCAGCCTGCAAAAAGGAGACCCCAAACACAGTAAGATAAGCAAAATGAGAAGACAGAAAAACACACAGCAGGAGAAGGAGCAAGATAAAAACCCACCAGACCTAACAAATGAAGAGGAAATAGGCAGTCTACCTGAAAAAGAATTCAGAATAATGATAGTAAAGATGATCCAAGATTCTATTTCCAAGATCCAAAATCTTGGAAATAGAATAGACAAAATGCAAGAAACAGTTAACAAGGACCTAGAAGAACTAAAGATGAATCAAGCATCGATTAAAAACACAATAGATGAAATAAAAAATACTCTAGATGGGATCAATAGCAGAATAACTGAGGCAGAAGAATGGATAAGTGAGGTGGAAGATAAAATAGTGGAAATAACTACTGCAGAGCAAAATAAAGAAAAAAGAATGAAAAGAACAGAGGACAGTCTCAGAGACCTCTGGGACAACACTAAACGCACCAACATTCGAATTATAGGGGTTCCAGAAGAAGAAGAGAAAAAGAAAGGGACTGAGAAAATATTTGAAGAGATTGTAGTTGAAAACTTCCCTAATATAGGAAAGGAAATAGTTAATCAAGTCCAGGAGGCACAGAGAGTCCCATACAGAATAAATCCAAGGAGAAATACGCCAAGACACATATTAATCAAACTGTCAAAAATTAAACACAAAGAAATCATATTAAAAGCAGCAAGGCAAAAACAACAAATAACACACAAGGGAATCCCCATCAGGTTAACAGCTGATCTCTCAGCAGAAACTCTACAAGCCAGAAGGGAGTGGCAGGACATAATTAAAGTGATGAAGGAGAAAAACCTGCAACCAAGACTACTCTACCCAGCAAGGATCTCATTCAGATTTGATGGAGAAATTAAAACCTTTACAGACAAGCAAAAGCTGAGAGAGTTCAGCACCACCAAACCAGCTTTACAACAAATGCTAAAGGAACTTCTCTAGGCAAGAAACACAACAGAAGGAAAAGACCTACAATAATGAACCCAAAACAATTAAGGAAATGGGAATAGGAACATACATATCAATAATTAACTTAGGGCTTCCCTGGTGGCGCAGTGGTTGGGAGTCCGCCTGCCGATGCAGGGGACATGGGTTCGTGCCCCGGTCCGGGAAGATCCCACATGCCGTGGAGTGGCTGGGCCCGTGAGCCATGGCCGCTGAGCCTGCGCGTCCGGAGCCTGTGCTCCGCAACGGGAGAGGCCACAACAGTGAGGGGCCCGCGTACCACAAAAAAAAAAAAAAAAAAAAAAAAAAAAAAAAATTACCTTAAATGTAAATGGACTAAATGCTCCCACCAAAAGACACAGATTGGCTGAATGGATACAAAAACAAGACCCATATATATGCTGTCTACAAGAGACCCACTTCAGACCTAGAAACACATACAGACTGAAAGTAAGGGGATGGAAAAAGATATTCCATGCAAATGGAAATCAAAAGAAAGCTGGAGTAGCAATTCTTATATCAGACAAAATAGACTTTAAAATAAAGACTATTAGAAGAGACAAAGAAGGACACTACATAATGATCAAGGGATCGATCCAAGAAGAAGATATAACAATTGTAAATATTTATGCACCCAACATAGGAGCACCTCAATACATAAAGCAAATACTAACAGCCATAAAAGGGGAAATCGACAGTAACACACTCATAGTAGGGGACTTTAACACCCCACTTTCACCAATGGACAGATCATCCAAAATGAAAATAAAAAAGGAAACACAAGCTTTAAATGATACATTAAACAAGATGGACTTAATTGATATTTATAGGACATTCCATCCAAAAACAACAGAATACACATTTTTCTCAAGTGCTCATGGAACATTCTCCAGGATAGATCATATCTTGGGTCACAAATCAAGCCTTGGTAAATTTAAGAAAATTGAAATTGTATCAAGTATCTTTTCCGACCACAATGCTATGAGACTAGACCTCAATTACAGGAAAAGATCTGTAAAAAATACAAACACATGGAGGCTAAACAATACACTACTCAATAACGAAGTGATCACTGAAGAAATCAAAGAGGAAATCAAAAAATACCTAGAAACAAATGACAATGGAGACACGACGACCCAAAACCTATGGGACGCAGCAAAAGCAGTTCTAAGGGGGAAGTTTATAGCAATACAATCCCACCTTAAGAAACAGGAAACATCTCGAGTAAACAACCTGACCCTGCACCTAAAGCAATTAGAGAAAGAAGAACAAAAACATCCCAAAGTTAGCAGAAGGAAAGAAATCATAAAAATCAGATCAGAAATAAATGAAAAAGAAATGAAGGAAATGATAGCAAAGATCAATAAAACTAAAAGCTGGTTCTTTGAGAAGATAAACAAAATTGATAAACCATTAGCCAGACTCATCAAGAAAAAAAGGGAGAAGACTCAAATCAATAGAATTAGAAATGAAAAAGGAGAAGTAACAACTGACACTGCAGAAATACAAAATATCATGAGAGATTACTACAAACAACTCTATGCCAATAAAATGGACAACCTGGAAGAAATGGACAAATTCTTAGAAATGCACAACCTGCCAAGACTGAATCAGGAAGAAATAGAAAATATGAACAGACCAATCACAAGCACTGAAATTGAAACTGTGATAAAAAATCTTCCAACAAACAAAAGCCCAGGACCAGATGGCTTCACAGGCGAATTCTATCAAGCATTTAGAGAAGAGCTAACACCTATCCTTCTCAAACTCTTCCAAAATATAGCAGAGGGAGGAACACTCCCAAACTCATTTTACAAGGCCACCATCACCTTGATACCAAAACCAGACAAGGATGTCACAAAGAAAGAAAACTACAGGCCAATATCACTGATGAACATAGATACAATCCTCAACAAAATACTAGCAAACAGAATCCAACAGCACATTAAAAGGATCATACACCATGATCAAGTGGGATTTATTCCAGGAATGCAAGGATTCTTCAATATACGCAAATCAATCAATGTGATACACCATATTAACAAATTGAAGAAGAAAAACCATATGATCATCTCAATAGATGCAGAGAAACTTTCGACAAAATTCAACACCCATTTATGATAAAAACCCTGCAGAAAGTAGGCATAGAGGGAACTTTCCTCAACATAATAAAGGCCATATATGACAAACCCACAGTCAACATCGTCCTCAATGGTGAAAAACTGAAACCATTTCCACTAAGATCAGGAACAAGACAAGGCTGCCCACTCTCACCACTCTTATTCAACTTAGTTTTGGAAGTTTTAGCCACAGCAATCAGAGAAGAAAAGGAAATAAAAGGAATCCAAATTGGAAAAGAAGAAGTAAAGCTGTCACTGTTTGCAGATGACTTGATACTATACATAGAGAATCCTAAAGATGCTACCAGAAAACTACTAGAGCTAATCAATGAATTTGGTAAAGTAGCAGGATACAAAATTAATGCACAGAAATCTCTGGCATTCCTGTACACTAATGATGAAAAATCTGAAAATGAAATCAAGAAAACACTCCCATTTACCATTGCCACAAAAAGAATAAAATATCTAGGAATAAACCTACCTAAGGAGACAAAAGACCTGTATGCAGAAAATTATAAGACACTGATGAAAGAAATTAAAGATGATACAAATAGATGGAGAGATGTACCATGCTCCTGGATTGGAAGAATCAATATTGTGAAAATGACTCTACTACCCAAAGCAATCTACAGATTCAATGCAATCCCTATCAAACTACCACTGGCATTTTTCACAGAACTAGAACAAAAAATTTCAAAATTTGTTTGGAAAAACAAAAGACCCCGAATAGCCAAAGCAATCTTGAGAACGAAAAACGGAGCTGGAGGAATCAGGCTCCCTGACTTCAGACTATACTACAAAGCTACAGTAATCAAGACAGTGTGGTACTGGCACAAAAACAGAAAGATAGATCAATGGAACAGGATAGAAAGCCCAGAGATAAACCCACGCACATATGGTCAACTTATCTTTGATAAAGGAGGCAGGAATGTGCAGTGGAGAAAGGACAGCCTCTTCAATAAGTGGTGCTGGGAAAACTGGACAGGGACATGTAAAAGTATGAGATTAGATCATTCCCTAACACCATACACAAAAATAAGCTCAAAATGTATTAAAGACCTAAATGTAAGGCCAGAAACTATCAAACTCTTAGAGGAAAACATAGGCAGAACACTCTATGACATAAATCACAGCAAGATCCTTTTGGACCCACCTCCTAGAGAAATGGAAATAAAAACAAAGATAAACAAATGGGACCTAATGAAACTTCAAAGCTTTTGCACGGCAAAGGAAACCATAAACAAGACCAAAAGACAACCCTCAGAATGGGAGAAATATTTGCAAATGAAGCAACTGACAAAGGATTAATCTCCAAAATTTATAAACAGCTCATGCAGCTCAATAGCAAAAAAACAAACAACCCAATCCAAAAATGGGCAGAAGACTTAAATAGGCATTTCTCCAAAGAAGATATACAGACTGCTAACAAACACATGAAAGAATGCTCAACATCATTAATCATTAGAGAAATGCAAATCAAAACTACAATGAGATATCATCTCACACCAGTCAGAATGGCCATCATCAAGAAATCTAGAAACAATAAATGCTGGAGAGGGTGTGGAGAAAAGGGAACACTCTTGCACTGCTGGTGGGAATGTGAATTGGTACAGCCACTATGGAGAACAGTATGGACGTTCCTTAAAAAACTAAAAATAGAACTACCATATGACCCAGCAATCCCACTACTAGGCATATACCCTGAGAAAACCATAATTCAAAAAGAGACATGTGGGCTTCCCTAGTGGCGCAGTGGTTGAGAGTCTGCCTGCCGATGCAGGGGACATGGGTTCGAGCCCTGGTCTGGGAGGATCCCACATGCCGTGGAGCGACTAGGCCCGTGAGCCACAACTGCTGAGCCTCCGCGTCTGGAGCTTGTGCTCCGCAACAGGAGAGGCCGCGATAGTGAGAGGCCCGTGCACCGCGATGAAGAGTGGTCCCCACTTGCCACAACTAGGGGAAGCCCTCGCACAGAAACGAAGACCCAACACAGCAAAAATTAATTAATTAATTAATAAACTCCTACCCCCAACATCTAAAAAAAAAAAAAAGAAAGAAAAATCTCCCCTTATAAAAAAAAAAAAAAAGAGAGAGACATGTACCAAAATGTTCATTGCAGCTCTATTCACAGTAGCCCGGAGGTGGAAACAACCTAAGTGTCCATCATCGGATGAATGGATAAAGAAGATGTGGCACATATATACAATGGAATATTACTCAGCCATAAAAAGAAACGAAACTGAGCTATTTGTAATGAGGTGGATAGACCTAGAGTCTGTCATACAGAGTGAAGTAAGTCAGAAAGAGAAAGACAAATACCGTATGCTAACACATATATATGGAATTTTAAAAAAATGTCATGAAGAACCTAGAGGTAAAACAGGAATAAAGACACAGACCTACTTGAGAATGGACTTGAGGATATGGGGAGCGGGAAGGGTAAGCTGTGACAAAGCGAAAGAGAGGCATGGACATATATACAGTACCAAACGTAAGGTAGATAGCTAGTGGGAAGCAGCCGCATAGCACAGGGAGATCAGCTTGGTGCTTTGTGACCGCCTGGAGGGGTGGGATAGGGAGGGTGGGAGGGAGGGAGACGCAAGAGGGAAGGGATGGGGCAACAGATGTATATGTATGACTGATTCACTTTGTTATAAAGCAGAAACTAATAAAAAAATAAAAATCCAAAAAAAAAAAAAAGAGAACTTTGGGGATTGACATGTATACACTGATGTGTATAAAATGGGTGACTAATAAAAAAAAAACTTGTAAAAGCTCGGTTTTTCTTTTCCATGTTAAGTTGACCAAACCACTTGACTATTTTGTCACTTAAGATTAGGTGTGATTATAACAAAATCTCAAAATAGCAGTGGCTTGAACAAGTAAGAATTTGATTTTTCTCCTCTTCAAGATGCCCAGCATCAGACAGGCTGGCTGCCTTTCCCATGTCAGGGGCCATGGTGCTCTACTGTGGTGTGTTGGGGTTTTTTTTTCCCAAAGTCATATCATGGTCCAGGATCACTGGTGGTTCTCTAACCTTCATGTCCAAATTCTAGACAAAGAGGAAGGAGGTTGAAAAAAGCTGTGCGTTCCATTTCTCTTTAAGTCCCCTGTGCTAGATAGAACTGAATCACATAGTCTCCCCTAGCTGCAAGGGAAGCTCATAAACGTAGTTTTTATTCCAGTTGTGAATGTGCCCAGTAAACATCAACGTGGTAATAGACATTGCATGTAATGAGCTATCTTCACCTCAATCATGAAGTGATTTCTGACAGTTTATCTTCTAAATATTCATATAAAACACGTTTTGATTATGTTAATTCACATCTTTGCAGTAAAGCATTAACATTTAATATAATCCTTATCATCAGAGTCATTATTTTTCCCCATCAGTGAGCTATTACATCTCATAAGTGAGTGAAGGCATGTAACACTTAGAACAGTGCCTGAGGATATGTTCCATAAATGTTAGCCTGACTAACACACATTCTGTGTTAGCACAGAAATGGGCAGCAAGATGCACCCTTGACTGTTCTGGTGCCTTCCACTGAGTCTCTAGCACCCATTTCTAAGCACAGACTCCCCATCTGTAACCACAATTTGTACTTCCTGTGATAACAGAATGCTTGCTTTATAAGCATCACATGTTTACTTAGAGTTAACTAGTGACAGGTGATTACCTACTAAAAGGGGTAAAAAAGATAACTTGGAAATGAAGGAAACAGCTACTCCCTCTGGGATGAACATAGAACTCAGCATCTTCCAAAGGCCCCCTCTCTGCTGAGTTTCAGTCCTCTCAGCACAGGGCTTGGCTGATGGAATAGTCAGCATTTCAGTGATGCTGAAATTTGCCAGAAGGGCTGATGGGGACAAACTTCCTAGAGGGTGAGTGCTCCCAGCCCCAGTACAAGTTTTAAGAAGCAAGTTTAGAATTGCATCTTCCCTGGAGGCTGCTCTGAAACGCTCCACTTTGAAATGACCTGTCCATCTTGAGTTCCAGGACACTTTCTCTGCTCCTCTCCTGGCATCTATTCCCAGGTTCATCTTAGGTGTTCATATGCCTTCCAATTTTCTCTTGCTGCCAGGAAGTTCCGTATCAGACATGAAGGCAGGACTGTGTATCATATTCAATTCTGTATTTCCAGGCCCTAAAACAGTAACTAATGGATATTTTTTGAATGAATGAAAGACAGAAAAAAAAGAAGGCAACAACACACACACACTTGTTCTTTTTAGTCTCACCTTGGACACCAGGATTCCTTTCTATCATCCACAAAATGTAGTGCCTGAGGGACTTTAATGTGCCTTCGTCAGGCTCTCTGGACATAGTAGTTTGAAATTCCTCCAAACTGAACCTGGATCTGCATTTTCTTTTTCCTCCTGATCCTGTGCCACCTCCCTACCCCCTCCCCCTCAGGGTCAGCACCCTGGCAGGCTCAGAGGAACCCAGCTGGACCCAGAGTTCGCCCAGCTGCCACACTTCCTGCCTCACATGGCTAATCCCTTAGACTCCGAAGGCTTTAATTTTGCAGAAGAGCAGTGAAGGCTTAAGAGGTCAATGGTGCTACCCTCTTCATGATCTGAACAAACAGTAAGGCAAAGGCACAGTCCCAAGTCAGTGCCACGAGGAATTATTTGTGCCTACTGTGTGCCAGGTGTTGGAGATCCCCTGTGAAGAGCTTTAGCTGGGCTCCTCCTGCAAACCTTCCAGGAAAAAAATTGGGGAGAGCAGACACTCACTGTTTGGGATCGCTGATAATAAACCAGTCACACAGAAGCTATATTCTCACATAAATCTACCCTTTGCATAGTCAGACTGACACACTTCCCTAGAGGTGGCCAGGAGGCTTATGAAACTAGATAGTTATGAAATACAGAAAAGTATAAAAGTCTGCTTACCTTCAAGGCTGCCTCCTCACAAAGATGGAGGCTGTGAGAAGGGTCATCCCTTTGGCCCTTTTAACTGAATCATGTTTGGTGGAGTTGGATTTGACCAAGTCTGAAGGTAAGAAAATTGAACCAGGTTTTTCAAACAAAACAGGGCCATTCAAGAGGCACCTGCCAGAGACTTAAAAAAATTTTTTAACGTTCTGCTGCCCGCAGTGTGGAAAAATTTACTCATATATACTTAGTGGAAGATTAATTTAGTACCAGCTTTATTCAAGGTGATATAACAATATTTATAAAAATATACAAAGCACAAGGAATTTTACCAGGTATATTACTTCTAAAATTTTAATCTTTAAAGAATTAATACCAATCCTTCCAGAAAATAGAAAAGGAAAGAACACTTCCAAACGCATTTTACAAGGCTAGCATTACCCTGATCCCAGATGTAGACAACACAAGAAGAAAAAGTAACAGGCCAATATCCCAGATGAACATAGATGCAAAAATCCTCAATAAAAAATACTAGTAAACTGAATTCAACAGTACGTAAAAAGGATCATGCACCATGTTCAAGTGGAATTTATCCTTCGGATGCAAGGATGGTTCAGCATACGTAAATCAATCTATGTGAGACAACACATTAACAGAATGAAGGATAAAAATCATATGGTTATCTCAATAAATGCAGAAAAAGCATTAGACAAAATACAACATCCTTTCATGACAAAAGCTCTCAACAAATTGGGTATAGAAGGAACATATCTCAACATAATAAAGGCTATATATGACAAGCCCACAGCTAACATCATACTCAGTATGAAAAGCTGAAGGTTTTTCCTCTAAGATCAGGAACAACACAAGTATGTCCACTCTTGCCACTTTTATTCAACATAGTACTGGAAGTCTTAGCTAGAGCAATTAGGCAAGAAAAGGAAATAAAAAGCATCCAAATCAGAAAGGAAGAAATAAACTTGTCTCTGTTTGCAGATTATATGATGTAATATATAGAAATCTCTCAAGACTCCACAAAAAACTGTTAGAACTAATAAATTCAGTAAAGTTGCAGGATACAAAATCAACATACAAAATCATTTGCATTCCTTATACATAAACTACCACAGAAATTAAGAAAACCCATTTACAATAGCATCAAAAAGAATAAAATATTTAGGAATAAACTTAACCAAGGAGATGAAAAATCTGTACACTGCAACCTATAAAACACTAATGAAAGAAACTAAGGAAGACAAAATAAATGGTAAGATATTCCCATGTTCATGGACTCCAAGAATTAATTATGTTAAAATGTCTATACTATCTCCAAGCAATATACAGATTCAATTCAATCCCTATTAAAATTCTAATGACATTTTTCACAAAAATAGAAAAAAGAATTCTAAAATCCATGTGGAACCCTGAAAGACCCCAAATAGTCAAGGCAATCTAGAGAGGAACAAAGCTGGAGGCATCATGCTTCCTGAGTTCAAACTATATTACAAAGCTGTTGTAATCAAAACAGTAAAGTATTAGCATAAAAACCAATGAAACTAATAGATAGCCCAGAAATAAACATACATATATTTAATTAATTTTTGACAAAAGAGCCAAGAATAAACAATGCGGAATGTATAATCTCTTCAATAAATGGTTTTGGGAAAACTGGATATCCACTTCCAAAAAAATGAAACTGGACCCCTATCTTACACCATATACAGAAATCAACTCAAAATGTAGTAAAGAGTTGAATATAAGACCTGAAACTAGGGCTTCCCTGGTGGCGCAGTGGTTGAGAGTCAGCCTGCCGATGCAGGGGACACGGGTTTGTGCCCTGGTCCGGGAAGATCCCACATGCCGCGGAGCGGCTGGGCCCGTGAGCCATGGCTGCTGAGCCTGCACATCTGGAGCCTGTGCTCCACAACAGCAGAGGCCACAACACTGAGAGGCCCACATACCAAAAAAAAAAAAAAAAAAAAAGACCTGAAACTATAAAGGCCTAGAAGAAAACACAGGGGGTAAGCTCCTTGGCATTTGTCTTGACATTTTTTTTTTTTTTTGGATTTGACACCTAAAGCAACAGCAAAAAAAAAGCAAACAAGTAGGACTACATAAAACTAAAAAAAATTATTCACATAAAACAAGTCAAAATGAAAAGGCAACCTATTAAATGGGAGAAAAATATCTGCAAGCTACACACACAATAACGGATTAATATTCAAAATATACAAGGAACTCATACAACTCAATGGCACAAAAACAAACAACCCAATCAAAAAATGGACAAGGGCCTGAATAGACATTTTCCTAAATACTATATACAAATGGCCAACAGTTATATGCAAAGGTGCTCAACATTACTAATCATTAGAGAAATGCAAATCAAAACCACAGTGAGATGTCACCTCACACCTGTTAGGATGGCTATTATCAAAAAGTCAAGAGAAAAAAAAGAATCTTATTTTAAAAAATGTCAAAAGATAACAAGTGTTGGCCAAGATGTGGAGAACAGAGGACCCTTGTACAATGTTGGTGGGAATGTAAATTGGTACAATTAGGGAAAACTATATAGATGTTCCTCAAAAAATTAAAAATAGAACTACCATATGATACAATAATCCCACTTTTGGGTATACATCCAAAGGAAATAAAACCTTAAAGAGACATCTGTACTCTCATGTTCATTGCAGCATTATTCAGAGTAGTCAAGATATGGAAACAACGTACATGTCTGTCAACAGATGAATGAATAAAACAATGTGAGATATATTTATATATATAAAATGGAATATTATCCAGCCTTAAATAGGCTATTTGTGATATGAATAAACTAGGATAACATTATGCTAAATGAAATAAGCCAGACACAGAATGACAAATATGGAATGATCTCACTTATGTGTAGTACAAAAAAGTCAAATTCATTGCAACAGAGAGTAGAATGGTGTTTACTAGGGGTAGGTGTGGGGGAAATGGGGAGATATTAGTCAAAGGGTACAAACTTACAGTTACAAGATGAATAAATTCTGGAAACCTAATACACAGCATGGTGATTACAGTTAATAGTGCATAGTATGTACTTGAATTTTGCTAAGTGAGTAGATATCAAGTGTTCTTGCTACACACACAAACACATACACACACACACAAATGGTAGCTGTGTGAGTGGTAGATATGTTATCAGCTTGATTTTGGTAATCATTTCATGATGTATATGTATATTAAAATATCATGTTGTATACCTTACATATATACAATTCTTATTTGTCAATCATACCTCAATGAATAAAATAATACAAGTAAAAGTGTTATCTTTATTAAAAACCTATAAAATACTATTTTTATAAGGATATCACTCATCAGCCACAGAGAAGAAAAATAAGTTTTGTTCCTCTACAAGTGGAGTTACTAACCATTAGATTCCATTGTAAAGTATGTGTTTGTTCACATTCAATTAAAGTTTCTTTTTAAAACCATCGTTCTTCAGGTCCTAAGAGATTTTTACTCTTTATGAATGCTATGTAGAGGAGTCATAAATGTTTTTCTCCCCAGAGCTTCACATTGGGACGTAAAGTCCTGGTAGCTAACTGTGATGAGAGAAATACAGTTCACTTTTAACAACATGGCTGAATGGGGATCTCACGTGGGTAGGGCAGGCCCACAAAGCCCTGATCCTGAAACTTGGCCCCAGTGAGGATTGCACCTGAACACTAAAAGACCAGAAAGCAAAGCATCAGAATCATCTTTGCCCACTTTCAGCAAGTAGAGACTTTGGTCTCCTAACAAGGGTGGTTGAAGTCTCTGGCCATATTGAAAACTGTTGGAAAGTCAGCTGCTTCTAGATGATGATGATAGTCATGGCTGATAGTCACTGACTGATGGCTGTGCCCCCAGCTTGGGCTCACGGGGACATTGAGAATTTGTCTCAGGTCATACAGTTTGTAAATGGAATGACTGGAGTTAGTACCCAACTAGTTCCAGATTCTAGGCCCTAAGACACTAAACTTCTAGTTCAGGACTTTGCTACGCATTATAATCAGCCAGGGAGCTTCCCCAAACCCAGATCTGCAGGCTAAACACAATAGAATTAGATCACAACCTCTGCGGGTGGGACCCAAGCATCAGTGGATTATTTTCAACTTTTTATTTTGAAATAAATATACACTCACTGGTGTTTTTGTTGTTTTTGTTTTGTAAGTGCCCGGGTGATCTCAGTGTGAGGCCAAGCTGAGAACAGGGCACTGAACTGCAAGACTATCTCGGGGCCTCATGAGAACTGCCCCAGTTAATCCTCTGAACAGCCAATGAATAAGAAAGTCCAGAGAAGTCACTTAACACAACCAAAGTCACATGCTAATGGAAGTGGGAGAGGATATCAGAAGCACCTGGAGAGTTTAAAAGTACAATTGCTGTGCCCTACCCCTCAATTCGCTGATTCAAATAAGGTGGTTGGGGCCTGAGAATTTGCATAGGTTAACAACTTCCCAGGTGATACTGATGCTGCTGGTCGAAGAACTGCATATTGAGAATCATGGCTCTACAGCATTGATATTAAATTCACTTCTCTTTATCTCTCAAAGAAATAAAAGAAGGGGGACTTTCAAATTTCCTAGAATTCTAGGGTTATTAAGAATCATATACATTATTCCTGATGTGGAAAGAGAAAGAATAAAGCATGGAAAGAGTGAGGGGAGAGGAAGATTAACAAGTAACATTTATTGGCCACCTCCTGTGTGCCTGGCCTGTGCTAGTTGCTTCATGTTCAGAATATTATAAACCTCACACAAGATGGAAACTGTGATAGACCCATTTTACAGAAGGGAAAACTGAGGTTATAAAATATTAAATCACTCACCCAAAGTTATACAGCAGTTAAGTGACCAAGATGGAAGAACTCAGATTTATCTATCCTTGTGTTTTTTCCTCTAAGTCATCTTGGAAATATGTTCTCCAAGAACATTTGGAGAGAAAATGTCAAAATGGTAAAAAACTTAAATCCTGGGCTGCTGTCCAATGCAGGGCATAGGACTGTCCTTAAGAAGGAGGAAGTAGTGATGTGAGGAAAGGAAGGGACAACTAGGAAGATGCTGTACTTGCTTTACCTTGAGAGAGGTGGCCATGGAAGAGGAGTCACTTCTCCTTTCAACAGCCTTGGATTTCAAATGTCAAAGGGGATCAGTTCCAAGTAAGAAGGTTCTATACCAAAATCCACATGGGCACGGGGAACAGAGAATGGAAGTAAGGGGAAGGAAGGGAGTCCTGGATTCCAGGCCCATCTTCCCCACTTACTTAATAGAATGGTTGGCAAAGCAGTTCAGCTCCCTGAGCCTGTCGCTTCTTCTTGAAAGTGAAAAGATAATGAATAATGTGTGGCTTGACAATGGGGGTGGTGGCTATTAATGTCTGAGAGGTTTCTGTGAGAACAGAGGTGTCGCCACTTTGTAAACTGTGATGCCAATGTGAGCAGTTGATCCCTTTGATGGTGGCTCTTCTCCAAGCACAGATGTGTTCTGTTCACAGGCTTGAACCAGATGCAAAGTGTGAAAGTGAAAACATTAAGTTTTTGATAGAAACTCTAAAAAGGGGTCTCTAGTTAGTGAAAATCTGCAGTAAAAATGACTGCATTCTGTTTGAATCATTTTGTTTCATCGTATTTCAAGAATTCTGACTCTGAAGAAGTCAAAGAATTGCCTTTATCTTCTACTACTTCTCTTCTGGAACCCATAGTTCTTGTTTAAAATTAAAACTTCAGGAGATACAGAAGGACACGGTTTTTTTTTCCCCTCCCCCTCATTTTTTTTGTGTTAAAATAAACATAATAACATCTTAACAATTTTTAAGTGTACAATTCAGTCGTATTAAATACACTCATAATATTGTGCAAACATTACCCTCATCTATCTCTGTAACTTTGACCTTGTGAAACTGAAACTGTATACCCATTAAATGGTGACTCCCATCACACTCCCCCCAACCCCTGGCAACTACCATTCTACTTTCTGTCTCTGTAATTTTAACTCTAAGTACCTATAATGGCTGGCTTCTTTTTCTTAGTATAATGTTCTCAAGGTTCATCCATGTTGTAGCATGTGATAAAATTTCCTTTCTTTTCAAGGCTGACTAATCTTTCATTCTCTGTATATACCACATTTTGCTTATCCATTCATCCATGGATGGACACTTGGGTTGCTTTCACCTTTTGGCAATTGTGAACAATGCTGATATGAACATGGGGGCACAATATCTCTTTGAGACACTGCTTTCAATTCTTTTGGGTATATACCCAGAAGTGGAACTGCTAGATCATATGGTAAATCTCTTTTTAATTTTGGGGGAAACCTCCATATTGTTTTCCATAGTGACTATACCATTTTACCATTTTACTGTGTACCAAAAGTGCACGAGGGTTCCAATTTCTCCACATCCTCATCACTTTCTGTTTTTTCAATAGTAGCCATCCTAATCAGTGTGAGGTCATATCTCATTGTACTCTTGATTTGCATTTCTCTAACGATTAATGACATAGAGCATCTTTTCATGTGCTTATTGGTCATTTGTATATCTTCTTTGGAGAAACATCTACTCAAGTCCTTTGCCCATTTTTGAATTGGGTTGTTTGTTTTGTACCATTAGGTGTTCTCCATATATTCTGAATATTAATCCTTTATCATATATATCATTTGAAAATACTTTCTCCCATTGTGTGAGTTGCATGTTTACTGTGGATAGTGTCTTCTGATGCACAAAATTTTTAAATTTTCATGAAGTCAAATTTATCTATTTTTTCTTCTGTTACCCATGGGTTTTATGTCATATCAAAGAAACCACTGCCAAATCCAATGTCGTGAAGTTTTTTCCTATGTTTCTTTCTGAGAGTTTTCCTGTTTTAGATTTACATATAGGTCTTTGATCTATTTTTTTTAAATGTCATGTTAGATAACAGTCCAACTTCATTCTTTTGCATGTGGATATCTAGTTTTCTCATAACTATTTTTTGAAAAGATTGTCCTTTTCCCATTGAATAGTCTTGGCATCCTTGTCAAAATTCATTTGACCATATACTTGAATGTTTTTCTGGGCTCTCTATTCAATTCCATTGATTTCTGCATCTGTCTCTATAACAGTACCCCATTGCATTGATTACTATAGCTTTATTTTTTTTCCTTTAAATAAATTTATTTATTTATTTATTGGCTGTGTTGGGTCTTTGTTGCTGTGCGTGGCCTTTTTATAGTTGCAGTGAGCGGGAGCTACTCTTCATTGCGGTGCACGGGCTGCTCACTGCGGTGGCTTCTCTTCCCGTGGAGCATGGGCTCTAGGTGCGTTGGCTCAGTACTTGTGGCTTGTGGGCTCCAGAGTACTGGTGCAGTTGCTCCGCGGCATATGGGATCTTCCCAGACCAGGGCTGGAACCCATGTCCCCTGCATTGGCAGGCGGATTCTTAACCGCTGAGCTACCAGAGAAGTCCTGCCATCAGGTCTTTTTCAACACACACACACACAAAGACAGATACATAGGTGATAGACAGGCAGAAATAATGTAATTTAGATCTTCAGAACTTGGAAAGATTAACAAGATGAAAGAGAAATTAATGTTCATCTGAATTATTTTTAGTATTATAATCATAGAATGTTATAAAATTTACTTTTATTATTTTACAAAACGTGTACAGATTACAATAGAACATTTCTATAACCACAGCCATAACTACTAGAATTTTAAAGTGTATTTTAATTTTTATAAAGAAGGCTCTATTTGTGTTTTCTGGTGTTTTACTTTAAAAAAAAACATTTTCATTGTTTTCAAAAGAAACCAGGACAATTCATTTGTGCTATATTTTGGTAATAAACAGAATGTCATCAATCTACAAAATATATGTGGCATTCTAAAAAAAAAGAGGCGGAATATTTCTTTTAAAGTGGTTTCATTGTTTTCTAAAGCTAATGGATTTTTTTTCTTTTCTTAAAATGTATCTCGCTAGAGTGCAAGGGGAGCATTCAAATCTGGCCAGTCACTCTGTAATTAGGAATGGATCCTAGAAAAAAAAGTCAAAAAATATGAGTTTAAAGAATTTTTCTTTTTGAATTTTATTTTATTTATTTTTTTATACAGGTCATTATTAGTCATCAATTATATACATATTAGTGTATACATGTCAAACCCAATCTCCCAATTCATCCCACCACCACCACCACCCCCTGCTGCTTTCCCCCTTGGTGTCCATACGTTTGTTCTCTACATCTGTGTCTCAACTTCTGCCCTGCAAACCGGTTCATCTGTACCATTTTTTTAGGTTCCACATATATGCGTTAATATATGATATTAGTTTTTCTCTTTCTGACTTACTTCACTCTGTGAACAGTGTCTAGATCCATCCATGTCTCAACAAATGACCCAATTTCGTTCCTTTTTATGGCTGAGTAATATTCCATTGTATATACGTACCACAACTTCTTTATCCATTCGTCTGTCAATGGGCATTTAGGTTGCTTCCATGACCTTGCTATTGTAAATAGTGCTGCAATGAACATGGGGTGCATGTGTCTTTTTGAATTATGGTTTTCTCTGGGTATATGCCCAGGAGTGGGATTGCTGGGTCATACGGTAATTCTATTTTTAGTTTACTAAGGAACATCCATACTGTTCTCCATAGTGGCTGTATCAATTTACATTCGCACCAACAGTGCAAGACGGTTCCCTTTTCTCCACACCCTCTCCAGCATTTGTTGTTTGCAGATTTTCTGATGATGCCCATTCTAACTGGTGTGAGGTGATACCTCACTGTAGTTTTGATTTGCATTTCTCTAATAATTAGTGATGTTGAGCAGCTTTTCATGTGCTTCTTGGCCATCTGTATGTCTCCTTTGGAGAAATGTCTATTTAGGCCTTCTGCCCATTTCTGGATTGGGTTGCTTGGTTTTTTAATATTGAGCTGCATGAGCTGTTTATATATTTTGGAGATTAATCCTTTGTCCGTTGATTTGTTTGCAAATATTTTCTCCCATTCAGAGGGTTGTCTTTTCGTCTTGTTTATGGTTTCCTTTGCTGTGCAAAAGCTTTTAAGTTTCATTAGGTCCCATTTGTTTATTTTTGTTTTTATGTCCATTACTCTAGGAGGTGGATAAAAAAAGATCTTGCTGTGATTTATGTCAAGGAGTGTTCTTCCTATGTTTTCCTCTAAGAGTTTTATAGTGTCCGGGCTTACATTTAGGTCTCTAATCCATTTTGAGTTTATTTTTGTGTATGGTGTTAGGGAGTGTTCTAATTTCATTCTTTTACATGTAGCTGTCCAGCTTTCCCAGCACCACTTATTTATTTATTTTTTGCGGTACACGGGCCTCTCACTGTCGTGGCCTCTCCCGTTGCGGAGCACAGGCTCCGGACGCGCAGGCTCAGTGGCCATGGCTCACGGGCCCAGCCGCTCTGCGGCATGTGGGATCTTCCTGGACCGGGGCACGAACTTGTGTCCCCTGCATCAGCAGGTGGACTCTCAACCACTGCGACACCAGGGAAGCCCTCAGCACCACTTACTGAAGAGACTGTCTTTTCTCCATTGTATATCTTTGCCACCTTTGTCATAGATTAGTTGACCATAGGTGTGTGGGTTTATCTCTGGGCTTTCTACCTTGTTCCATTGATCTATGTTTCTGTTTTTGTGCCAGTACCATATTGTCTTGATTACTGTAGCTTTGTAGTATAGTCTGAAGTCAGGGAGTCTGATTCCTCCACCTCCACTTTTTGCCCTCAAGACTGCTTTAGCTATTCGGGGTCTTTTGTGTCTCCATACAAATTTTAAGATTTTTTGTTCTAGTTCTGTAAAAAACGCCATTGGTAATTTGATAGTGATTACATTGAATCTGTAGATTGCTTTGGGTAGTATAGTCATTTTCACAATACTGATTCTTCCAATCCAGGAACATGGTATATCTCTCCATCTGTTGGTATCATCTTTAATTTCTTTCATCAGGGTCTTATAGTTTTCTGCATACAGGTCTTTTGTCTCCCTACGTAGGTTTATTCCTAGGTATTTTGTTCTTTTTGTTGCAAAGGTAAATGGGAGTGTTCCTTAATTTCTCTTTCAGATTTTTCATCATTAGCATATAGGAATGCAAGAGATTTCTGTGCATTAATTTTGTATCCTGAAACTTTACCAAATTCATTGATTAGCTCTAGTAGTTTTCTGGTGGCATCTTTAGGATTCTCTATGTATAGTATCATGTCATCTGCAAACAGTGACCGTTTTACTTCTTCTTTTCCAATTTGTATTCCTTTTCTTTTTCTTCTCTGATTGCCATGGCTAGGACTTTCAAAACTATCTTGAATAATAGGAGTGAGGGTGGACATCCTTGTCTTTTTCCTGATCTTAGAAGAAATGCTTTCAGTTTTTCACCATTGAGAATGATGTTTGCTGTGTGTTTGTTGTATATGGCCTTTATTATGTTGAGGTAGGTTCCCTCTATGCCCACTTTCTGGAGAGTTTTTATCATAAATGGGTGTTGAATTTTGTCAAAAGCTTTTTCTGCATCTATTGAGATGATCATGTGGGTTTTATTCTTCAATTTGTTAATATGGTGTATCACATTGATTGATTTGCATATATTGAAGAATCCTTGCATCCCTGGGATAAATCCCACTTGATCATGGTGTATGATCCTTTTAATGTGTTGTTGGATTCTGTTTGCTAGTATTTTGTTGAGGATTTTTGCATCTATACTCATCAGTGATATTGGTCTGTAATTTTCTTTTTTTGTAGTATCTTTGTCTGGTTTTGGTATCAGGGTGACGGTGACCTCATAGAATGAGTTTGGGTGTGTTCATTCCTCTGCAATATTTTGGAAGAGTTTGAGATGGATGGGTGTTAGCTCTTCTCTACATGTTTGATAGAATTCACCTGTGAAGCCATCTGGTCCTGCACTTTTGTTTGTTGGAAGATTTTAAATCACAGTTTCAATTTCATTACTTGTGATTGGTCTGTTCATATTTTCTATTTCTTCCTGGTTCAGTCTTGGAAGGTTATACCTTTTTAAGAATTTGTCCATTTCTTCCAGGTTGTCCATTTTATTGGCATAGAGTTGCTTGTAGTAGTCTCTTAGGATGCTTTGTATTTCTGCAGTGTCTATTGTAACTTCTCCTTTTCCATTTCTATTTTTATTGAGTCCTCTCCCTCTTTTTCTTGATGAGTCTGGCTAATGGTTTATCAATTTTGTTTATCTTCTCAAAGAACCAGCTTTTAGTTTTATTGATCTTTTCTACTGTTTTGTTTTTTACTATTTCATTTATTTCTGCTCTTTTATGATTTCTTTCCCTCTGCTAACTTTGGGTTTTGTTTTTTCTTCTTTCTCTAGTTCTTTAGGTGTAAGGTTACATTGTTTATTTGAGATTTTTCTTGATTCTTGAGGTAGGCTTGTATAGCTATAAACTTCCCTCTTAGAACTGCTTTTGCCGCATCTCATAGGTTTTGGATCGTCGTGTTTTCATAGTCGTTTGTCTCTAGGTATTTTTTGATCTCCCCTTTGATTTCTTCAATGATCTCCTGGTTATTTAGTAACGTATTGTTTAGCCTCCATGTGTTTGTGTTTTTTACGTTTTTTCCCCTGTAATTCATTTCTAATCTTATAGTGTTGCGGTCAGAAAACATGCTTGAGATGATTGCAATTTTCTTAAATTTACTGTGGCTTGATTTGTGACCCAAGATGTGATCTATCCTGGAGAATGTTCCGTGCGCACTTGCGAAGAAAGTGTAATCTGCTGTTTTTGGATGGAATGTCCTATAAATATCAATTAAATCTATCTGGTCTATTGTGTCATTTAAAGCTTCTGTTTCCTTATTTATTTTCATTTTGGATGATCTGTCCACTGGTGTAAGTGAGGTGTTGAAGTCCCCCATTATTTTTTTGTTACTGTCAATTTCCTATTTTATAGCTGTTAGCAGTTGCCTTATGTACTGAGGTGCTCCTATGTTGGGTGCATATATATTTATAATTGTTTTATCTTCTTCTTGGATTGATCCCTTGATCATTATGTAGTGTCCTTCCTTGTCTCTTGTAATATTCTTTAAAGTCTATTTTATCTGATATGAGTACTGTTACTCCAGCTTTCGTTTGATTTCCATTTGCATGGAATATCTTTTTCCATCCCCTCACTTTCTGTCTGTATGTGTCCCTAGATCTGAAGTGGGTCTCTTGTAGACAGCATAGAGATGGGTCTTGTTTTTGTATCCATTCAGCAAGCCTGTGACTTTTGGTTGGAGCATTTAACCCATTCACGTTTAAGGTAATTATTGATATGTGTGTTCCTAAGACCATTTTCTTAATTGTTTTGAGTTTGTTTTTGTAGGTCCTTTTTTTCTCTTGTGTTTCCCACTTAGAGAAGTTCCTTTAGCATTTGTTGTAGAGCTGGTTTGGTGGTGCTGAATTGTCTTAGCTTTTGCTTGTCTGTAAAGCTTTTGATTTCTCCATCGAATGAGATCCTTGCCGGGTAGAGTAATCTTGGTTGCAGGTCCTTCCCTTTCATCACTTTAAGTATATCATGCCACTCCCTTTTGGCTTGTAGAGTTTCTGCTGAGAAATCAGCTGTTAAGCTTATGGGAGTTCCCTTGTATGTCATTTGTCGTTTTCCCCTTGTTGCTTTCAATAATTTTTCTTTGTCTTTAATTTTTGCCAATTTGATTACTATGTGTCTCAGTGTGTTTCTCCTTGGGTTTATCCTGTATGGGTCTCTCTGCGCTTCCTGGACTTAGGTGGCTATTTCCTTTCCCATGTTAGGGAAGTTTTCGACTATAATCTCTTCAAATATTTTCTTGGCTCCTTCCTCTCTCTCCTCTTTCTGGGACCTCTATAATGTGAATGTTATTGCATTTAATGTTGTCCCAGAGGTCTCTTAGGCTGTCTTCATTTCTTTTCATTCTTTTTTCTTTATTCTGTTCCACAGCAGTGAATTCCACCATTCTGTCTTCCAGGTCACTTATCCATTCTTCTGTCTCAGTTATTCTGCTATTGATTCCTTCTAGTGTAGTTTTCATTTCAGTTATTGTATTGTTCACCTGTTTGTTTGTTCTTTAATTTTTCTAGGTCTTTGTTAAACAGTTCTTGCATCTTTTCGATCTTTGCCTCCATTCTTTTTCCGAGGTCCTGGATCACCTTCACTATCATTTTTCTGAATTCTTTTTCTGGAAGGTTGCCTATCTCCAGTTCATTTAGTTGTTTTTCTGGAGTTTTATCTTGTTCCTTCATCTGGTACATATCCCTCTGCATTTTCATCTTGTCTATCTTTCTGTGAAAGTGGTTTTTGTTCCACAGGCTGCAGGATTGTAGTTCTTCTTGCTTCTGCTGTCTGACCTCTGGTGGATGAGGCTATCTAAGAGGTTTGTGCAAGTTTCCTGATAGGAGGGACTGGTGGTGGGTAGAGCTGACTGTTTAACCTAATGGATTTTAACTGCACCACCATACTGCACATTAATAATGGCAAGTAGGTGAGGAAAAGTATTCAAATTCTAATATAGGTATCATTTTTAAAATTAATTCACGTGGACTCAGAAATTTAGGCTTAAGGGAATTTTGCTATCTTGCAAATCCAAAGTCTTAGCTTACATTAGTCTGAACTGAAGACTCTGTCTCTTTAGAGAGATTTTGGATTCTACAAACTGAAAAATTTAATTGAAGAATATTTTGTATCATCTCTTTTCAATATTGTACCTTTATACATCTTTTTGACATGACCATATTTCTGTTTCAGATGTAATCAAGATGAGACTTGTAAGATGAATCATGCATCTGGAAGGGGGCATTTTGTAAATCAACAGACTACAACTACCAGAAGCTGTAAAACATAACTAAAGGGTTCAGCTTGCAGTGAGACAGATTTCTCCTGAACAAAAAAGGAAATACTATCTTACAGCTATGTATGTTGTGAATGTCCCATAAATTAGAAAAGACTAGAAAAATATGCAGATTTTTAAGTGGCTGTAGTTAGAGTATGTTCTATATACTGTGTCACCTTTGTAGTATGATACAAATGAACAAAGAGTATATAAATTAGCCCTCATTTTAAAGAATGACCAAAATATCAATTGTGAAACACCCCTTTTCATAAAAATACAGCATTTTAAGCAAAGATTAGTTGAAAATTAAAAATTTTTATTTACTTAGACAAGTAGTTTCCAGAGTGGATACATTTATTTTTTAAATGCAAATACATCACCCTTTAACACATATACAATAGTTATAATTTCCAAAAATTAAGTCTGCCTGAGAGAAATGCAGTCTCCTTGATTCATATGCCTAACCCTTCAAAGCAGAACCTCAGAATTTCACACTTTAAACGTATAGAAGAAGGTTCTGGAAAGAGGAACCTGTATCAGCTCAGAAAGGGAAATAGTTCCTTATATTTTCTGGGTTGACTGAGATAAAACAAGATGACTTCTCTCATTTTACATCAAACATTAAATCTAAAATAATATTCCTAACAAGGAATAGGCTAGTTGTGATTTTTACTTCCCTATCTACTGCTACACTGTACTGAAACAAATAATATTAACCTCAGTGTAAACTCATTTTACACATGCCAAACAGTGCACCTTGTTCATTATCTGAGATAAACAATACAAAATGTAAACTAGTGATTTGAATTAAAGGTCTTAAGTATCCAATTTTCCAAAAACAATTGATTAGAAAAAGAAAAATTATCAAATACTCTAAGCATTATTTTTCAGACGCCTAAGACTTTAAAGTCTTTGTATAAATAAAAAATGTACTTCTATGAAACACATATACAATACGAACTAATGAACTGCTTTAGAAATCCTTAAAATCTTAAACAGTTAATCCAGAAGTATACATAAATTTCAATGAGAGTGAAAAATATTGCAAACAAAAATAACTTATGATCCTATCATGTTAACTCAGTGTACAGTACTGGATTCACGAGTGCAGTAAAAATGAACACTGAGGTCACTTTAAGTAAGTGGTGATATTTCAAACGACATTAAATACCTGCTTTTCATAAACTTTTTTGGCGGGTTCGGCTTTGTAATAAATATGTAATAAATATCTGTAGTACTTTGAACATGTTCAGTGCTATCTTTCTCCATTTGAAAGTCTTTCTCCAGAGTCATAATGCCTTAGAGGCATGCCAGAGGGTGGGGAGTTGGGACTTTGCAGCAAGTCCACTAACAAAGCAATCTTATTATCTATGTGCTCCTGGAGTTTATATATTCGCTGATCAATGTAGTCCATAAGTTTCTTTTCCATCAGTTCCATATTTTTAGAAAGAATCTTTTCCAAGTAGGAACAAATGGATTGCTCTTCCATTCTAAAAATAAATTAAAAAAATAATAATAGAACAATTTTCCCTAATA
This sequence comes from Mesoplodon densirostris, assembly GCF_025265405.1. NCBI lineage: Eukaryota > Metazoa > Chordata > Mammalia > Artiodactyla > Ziphiidae > Mesoplodon > Mesoplodon densirostris. The sequence continues at coordinate 9,447,586 of NC_082661.1, forward strand.
TTATAACAAAACAACCAAACTATAGTACAATAAGCAGCCAACACACATTGCTAAAATTTGTCTCCACAACTATACTCTGTCTCCTTACAACATATTTCCAGGTTCTAAAATACATATGCAACAGGCAACCACAATCCTGAATGCCCAAGGGATTCTTACTTCTTAAATTCTTTAAACATTTAAGCATAAATTGAAATGAGAATATAAAAATGAAGATGATAGAATTTCTACCCTCAAAGAGCAGGTCTTTAGACAGAAAGGGTCTTTTTGGTTTTGAGCCTCAAATCAAAAGCGATCTTACTGACTTTTTTTAAGGTCTCCATGTTTGTGTTCCAAGTGCTTCCCCAAGCAGCCCTACAATTTAAAGAGTTTTCTCTTTTTTCATCCAAACAACCTTACTAAAGCAGTGGAAGGACAAGGAGAGTGAATTTCAGAGTGTGGTCCACAAAACCCTGGGGTCTCCATGACTTTTTCCAGGGGTTCCATGAGGTCAAAAGTATTTTTATAATAATAATAAAATATTATTTGAACATGAATCGTACAATGAATGTACAATGAATTATCCAGAGGTTATACCATGTATAATGTCATTACTCTGATAACTAATAGCATGTATGGTCGTATATTCTGTTTCCTAGAATTCCTTAAGGTAGTAGGTTTACGGTACAAATAAATGTTTTTCTCAGAGGTAACTCAATTTGTCCTCAGTATTTCTACTGTGGCCTTACTAGCTATTTATGTTTATACATGCTATAATGCAACATATATGAGAATACAATCCAAAGCTAATAAAGTTTTACATAAGTTTAAAACAATACCGAACTTCCTTGGTGGCGCAGTGTTTAAGGATCTGCCTGCCAATGTAGGGGACACAGGTTCAATCCCTGGTCTGGGAAGAGCCCACATGCCATGGAGCAACTAAGCTTGTGAGCCACAACTACTGAAGCCTGCGTGCTCTAGGGCCCGCATGCCACAACTATTGAGCCAACATGCTGCAGCTACTGAAGCCCGCGTACCTACAGCCCATGCTCTGCAAAAAGAGGTCACCGCAGTGAGAAGCCCGTGCACCGCAACGAAGAGGAGCCCCCACTCCCCGCAACTAGAGAAAGCCGGCGCACAGCAACAGAGACCCAATGCAGCCAAATAAATAAATAAATAAATAAAACTATACAATTCTCACTAAACTTTTAAAAAGAAAATATGGGGCTTCCCTGGTGGCGCAGTGGTTGAGAGTCCGCCTGCCAATGCAGGGGACACGGGTTTGTGCCCCGGTCCGGGAAGATCCCACGTCGCAGAGCGGCTGGGCCCATGAGCTATGGCCTCTGGGCCTGCGCGTCCGGAGCCTGTGCTCCGCAACGGGAGAGGCCCCAGTACCGCAAAAAAAAAAAAAAAAAAAAGAAAATATGGTATTTTTTCATAAAAATGTTTATGTTACTAGGTAATGATCTTATTGTTATTTCTAAACTAATAAATATTTTTATATAGCCTACATAAATAAAAGTTCTTTGGAGTGCTCAATTATTTTTAAGAGGGTAAAGACCAAAAAATTTGAGAACCACTACTCTAGAATATACAAGGAGCTTTTTATTTTTCTCTTTATTTTCAAATAATTATAGATTCACAGGGGTTGTAAAGATACTATATTCCCCAATGGTCCCAATCGTTACATCTTACTTAGCTATGGTATGATATCAAAACCAGGAATTTGATGTTAGTACAGTGTGTGTGTATGCTATTTTATCACATGTACACACATTCATGTAAACATCACGTTCTTGACAGAATCAAGTTCTGTCTCGATTGTAAAAACCACAATAAAGAGACAGAACTATTCCTTAACTACAAAGATCTCCCTTCTGCTACCCTTTTATTGTCACATCCATTCCCCTAATCTCCTCTATCCTTAACACCTGGTAATCACTAATACAGTCTTCATCTCTATTATTTTGAGAATGTTACACAAACAGAATCATATAGTATGTGACCTCTTGAGATTCTCTTTTGTCAATCAGCGTAATGCCTTTGATAGATAACCAAGTTGTTGCGCGTATCAACAGGTCATTCCTTTTTATTGCAGATAGCATCCCATGATATGGATATACCTGGGTTAATTTAACCACCCATCTATTATTTTAAGACATACTGGTAGTTTTTGGCTTTTACAAATAAAGATCCTATGAACAATTGTGTACTGGTTTTTATGTGGAAAGAAGTTTTCATTTCTCTGGGATAAATGCTCAGGAGTATGACTGCTGAGTCACATGTAACTAAATGTTTAGCTATTAGAAACTGCCAAACTTATTTAGAGTGGCTGTACCACTTTAAATTGCCATGAGCAATGTATGAGAGATCCAGTTTCTCCACATCCTCATTGGTATTTGGTTTTGTTATCATTTTTAAACTTTTTATTTTAGCCATTCTGTGTAGCAGTTTCTTGTGGTTTCAATGTGTGTTTCCTTAATAGCCATGAGGTCAACAGCACTTATATTCATGTGCTTATTTGCTTTTTGTACATTCTCTCTGGTATAATATCTCTTTATGTCTTTTGCCCATGTTCTAATTGGATTTTTTTCATGTTGAGTTTTGAGAGTTCTTTCTATATTTTAGATATAAGTCATTTGTTGGATATGTATTTGCAAATATTTTCCCTCACTTTGTAATCTGTATTTTATTCCTCTTAACAGAGAAGAGCAAAAGTTTTACATTTTCATGGCATCTAATATATCAAATTTTCGATTACCCTGCTTTTGGTGTCATATCTAAGAAGTCTTGTCTTGTCTTAGGTCCCTAAAGGTTGTTTCCTATGTATTATTAGAAAAATTTTATAGCTTTATGTTTTACATTTAAGTCTATGATCCATTTTGAGCTAATTTTTATATAAGGTATGAGGTTTGGGTCATGGTTCACTTTTTGCCCTTTGGATATCCAATTGCTCCATCACCATGTGTTAAAAAGACTATTTTTCCTTCATTGAATTGCTGTTGCACCTTTGTCAAAAATCAGTTGAGCATATTTTTGTGGGTCTATTTCTGAGCCCTCTATTATGTTCCATTGACCTATGTGTCTGTCCCTCTGCCATCACTACATCATCTTGAATACTCTAACTACATAAGACTCGACACTGGGAAGAGTGATTCCTCCCACTTCATTCTTCTTTTTCAAAGTTGTTTTAGCTCTTCTACCGCTTTTGTTTTTCATATAATTTTTAAAATGATCCTGCTTATGTCTGCCAAATATTGTGGTGGGATTTCAATATGCATAATATTAAGCTTGCATATAATGGGGAGAACTGACAACTTTACTATGTTAGAAATTGAATTGGTAATTTAACAGTTTCCAGGAAAGAAATAACCAGGCCCAGCTGCTTTCCTTAGAGACTTCTACCAAACATCTTAAGAAGAGATAATACCAATTTTACACAATCTCTTCTAAGATGTAGAACTCATCTTATGAGGCCAGTATTACCCTCATGAAAACCAGACAAAGACAGTATAAGAAAAATACAGACCAGTATCTCTAATGAATTAGATGTAAGAATACTCAACAATATATTAGCAAATCAGATCCAGCATTGTATAAAAAAGAATTACAGCCCACAACCAAGTGGGATTTATTCTAGGTATATAAGGCACGTTCAGTTTCTGAAATGAATGTAATTCACCATATGAACAGACTACAGAAGAAAATTCATGATCATATGAATGGCCATAGGAAAATATTTGACAAAATCCTATACCCATCTATGATGAAAGAAACGCTCAGATAAGTAGGAACTAAGGAACACTAAGCCTCACAGTCCCTGAGCAATCTGACTTCTTTCCACCTTTTATAGTCTTTGTATGTTTGCTGTATTATGTCCAGGGATTTTTATTGGTAAAAAGGGGGATCTGAGAGAAATGGGGACATTCCATCTCAGCTGGACCCAGGAGCAGTTTTTAAATCTGTTTAGGTTTTTTTTTTCTTTGGGTTTTATTGTTTGTTTGTTTTGTTTTGCTATATTACAAGTTAACACTGATTAGACTATCAACAACTAAAGACTGGAACGTCCCTGGTGGTCCAGTGCTTAAGACTCTGCACTTCCAGTGCAGGGGCACGGGTTCAATCCCTGGTTGGGAAACTAAGAATTAAGATCCCGCATGCCACGCAGCACGGCCAAAACAAAAAACAAAATAAAACAACTAAAGACTATTGTTATCTTTCCTTATCCTTCCCAAATAAGAACCACTTGTTCAATAACGTCAACTCCTCAAATTGAATGCTATTGGAGACATTAAGAAAGCTTCAACCAATACAACTCCCTCATTTGACATGGGAAAAAAGGCTAAGCCAAAAGATTTAAACAGTAAGGCAAAATAGTTAAGCTAGAACTATGATTAGAGTCCTGAATTCCAATCTAGTGTGAAATTTGGACACATTACGTCTATATAAAGGATGGAGAACATACTAAACACTTAGCCACCCCTCAATCAAAGCAGGACTGGAAAAAATGGAATTATGAGATCAGGGGATAAGGGCCTGTACACTAGAAATAATTTAGAGCTGAAAAAGGTTTGGATGACTCCGAAATTAGCCTGGGTCACACACGATCTACAGAGGAAATCTGTTCCAATGGCTCACTTCATACAATCGGGCACAAAATGTCCATATCATGGTCCCCAGAGCTCCTCTCCACTCACGCAGACACCTCTCTACTCTGACCCTACCTGCTGCCTGTACCCCTTCCATCAGATGCCTGAGAAGTGCTCGGTACCTCCAGTTTTACCCACTTCTTTCAAAGCAATCCGTCCTACTCTGCTGAGTATTTCCTTCCTATAGTGTGTTAATGGTGAAATGTAAAAGCTCCTAAAATCCTCTCTGGAAACATTTTCAGGCAGTAGTTATTGAAACAAACCTGTTTTCCTCCACCTGCCTCCCCCCTCCTGCCCCCAATCTAAACCACACTTGTCTTAAGTACTCACGTAACGCCAACAGCGCCTTCGCCGGGCTTGGTGATGCTTTCCTGCCACTTGCTGTTGGGTCCCACACGGAGATGGTTCACTTGACTACACAGATTCTGCAGAACAGGCAGCAACTCAGAGTTAGGTATATGTGAGTTGTCACTTGCTTTCTTTGGTAACAAAGAAGATATTGCATTCTTAAGATCATTCTCAGGAAGAGAATGGTTTTGTGGCACAAGTTTACACTCTTGGAGGCTTGTCATATTTCCTCCACCAGCTGGCTGTGTACTTTGATCAATGTAAGCTTTTAAGTCTTCAGTCATGTTTCCAGATGTCAATCCAGTTCTGGAAGGGAAAGGTGTGGAGGATGACTTGTTGAAGGCTCCTGAAGTAGAAGATGATTGCAGTCCGATCATGTGCTTGTATCCAGTGCTCTCCAAAACTGCCTGAAGCTGCTCTCCAGTGGGAATACAATTCTAAGCCAGGTAAATAAAAAAATGTTATTATTAACATGAATCATAATGACAGGTAACCTCTGGAGTATCTCAGAGTCAGGCAATGTGCCTTCTTTCATTTGATCCTCAAAACTTTCACATGGAGTAGGCTATAGCTACTATCCCAATATTAAGTTAGGAAACCAAGACTAAAGTTAACTTGGCCAAGGTAACACAACTAGTCAGTGGCAGAAGCAGGACTGGAACCCAGGCCACCGAACTCCAGAGTCAGGACTTCTAATCATTTCACTAGTTTTGCTAAGGAAAATATTCAAATAAATACAAGCATACTTAGTCAAATTGCATGGGCATATTTTAATGTTTCCACTACAAAGGCCTCCTTAATATATGGTAATAAAATGTAGTATTCTCAGCTGAGTCACAGTAATTGATAACTTTCATAGAATTAAAAATCATCTGCCCATCGTCACATATGGTAAGCCAACCTAAGGATATGCAACTTATTTTCATTGGAAGATAGACCAGATAGTTACATATTTAAGGTATGATGTTATATGAGTACTTCTGTGACATTTTCAATGACTAAAACGAGCTACCTTTTGGCTAAGTCTGCCTTAATAATTTGTAGGATAGTGATTATGTTTTGTGGCCTCAACTCAACCAGCTATGCTATATTATTTCCTGAGAAGACTCAGGCTCACCTTTTTTTTTTTTTTTTTTTTTTTTTTTTTTTTTGCTGTACGCGGGCCTCTCACCGTTGTGGCCTCTCCCGTTGTGGAGCACAGGCTCCGGACGCGCAGGCTCAGTGGCCATGGCTCACGGGCCCAGCCGCTCTGCGGCATGTGGGATCTTCCTGGACCGGGGCACGAACCCGTGTCCCCTGCATTGGCAGGCAGACTCTCAAGCACTGCGCCACCAGGGAAGCCCTACTTTTTTTTTTTTTTTTTTTTTTCAGGCTCACCTTTGAGAACAGGTTACACTGTCTCCTATACAGGGCCGTGATCTTGCTATGCTCTTCATTTTTTCCACAAGAGAAAACCAAAACAACCTCTAGCCTATCTAACTGTTAAGTTATACACCTCCATCTTAACTTCTAAACACAGAACTCTACTAGGGATTCTTATAGGGGATATCATCTCATACTTACTGTTGCTCAGTATCTAGTGAGAGAGACTGAGAAAATTATACAAGAATAGGTGAAGACACTCAGTCCGTATATTGTCTGGATATTCTAAAAAATGCTTCTTGGATTAAGCCAGCCCCAAACTCATTCATTCAACAAATATTTACCAGAAATCTGCTCTGTGTTAGGTACTGTCTCAGGCACTGGTAATAAGCCAGTGAACAAAACAAATGAAAATTGCCGATCTGTGGACACTACAGTCTAGGGAGCAGGGAGAGACAAACAACAAAGAAAAAAAGAAAGAAAGACAATACATCCTGTGAATAGAGATGGTGATAAATACTTTAGGGAAAAGATAGCAGGAAAGGGGAATGACGGGAGCAGGGACGTTGGTAGGGTGGGAACAACAAAGGCCCCACGGAACTTCTACTGAACTGCCTGTTGGAGAAACTCTCTTTATAAAGAAATCTTACCTTCTTCTATTGAATGCAAGTTTTGAAAAAACCTTAAATTATTGCTAAAAACGAGGATTATATACAATTATATTTACAAAATTTAAAAATTAGACAACTCTCCTTAGGTGAAAAGGAGCTTTACTCAGTCCTAAAGGAAAAACTCAATTATTTTTGGTAGTGGCAAAATTCTGGTACTGCAAAAAAACTTTATGATAGAAAATTGAAAATTCTACAAAACAGCAATCACATAAATAGTGGAATCAATGTCAAAATTAATTTGGCAGAAACAATTAATTTAACAACAATTAATTTGGCAGAAATTTTAATTAGAAAAATCCAAATGCAATTAAGACATATGCTATATGAGTTTTTCTATTTTGATATACAGTAATATTTTATTATAAGAAATTCACTGATTATAAAAATTAGTCATATTTTTCTCAGATAAAAACTCTTACGGTGATTATTTTTCACTTTGAATTAAATGTTAAGAAATTCACAGGTTAATCTATATGGCAGTGCAGTAAATGACCCAACCTTAGTTGCTGATGACTATTCTTCTCCTTCTTTTGTTTGACTTTATTCAATTCTTAATTTTCTTGAGCTGTCATATATTGTCTTGCAAGGCACCTCAAACCCTTTTCAAAGTAGGCAGAAGAATATGTATAAAATAATTCATATGTACTTACTGTTTAGGTTCCGTGTCATATTTTATGTGAAAAAAAAAATTACAGAGCAGCCTAAAAAAACATGAAAGCATTTATGGAGAATTGTGTCCACATACTTGTACATGTGTATACTTAATTTCATATAAGTACACATATACCCCCAGATTTTTGAAAAACTGTTTATCTCTGAACATCTTGAAAGATTTCTCAAGACACTGTCTTTAACTTTTTTAATTATAAAGAATTTGAACAAGTATCACCTTGAAAATCCAAGAAAAAGGATCTTTTTACTTTTTTAAGATGAAAAAGGTAAACAGTGAAAACCTTGAATAACTGAATATATTTTCTTTGAGAAAGTCGGTGCAGCTTTCCCTCAGATAACATTAAATGACAACTATATGCCAGGCACTTTGATTCAGAATTCCTACTCAATTATTCTAAATTGCTAAAGCAAAAACAAATGAAACTCAGCACATATGAACTTCAAATACGAGGAAATAAGAAATCACTTTAAGAAACTTTCCAGAAAACAAGGAACCACAAGGCAAAGGTGAAGCAGGGAGTCTAGAAAGCTGTTCCCCAGGTCCTTTCTTTCCTCATCAGAACAGGCCCTGCCCCAATTAACATATGAAGGTTGCAAACGGTGTGGGTTTACGCCCCTTCCATAGAAGGAGACATTCTGATCATGAACCATCCCTACTTTATACTCAACAGATAGTTACAGAGCTTATATGACACTTTCCAGGAAGACATTCCATGGATTCCTTGTTTGTGGACAAAAGCAATCCTAGAGAACCAGGTGTATCCTGTGAGAATCATTCATAAGTATAGCCTCCCCACGAGAAAGAAGACTTTTATTAGCATGTTTAAAAGACGATTTAACAGGATCACCTTCTTTCTTCCCCAGGGGGTTTCCCAAATGTCCCCACAGATAATGATTTAGCACGTGTGTTGGGGGGTTACAACACACGTGCTGTTGGTTGGAGGACTTGTTTTCTATATGATAGAAAATGTGACAAGGACACACACCAAGCTGGGGAACAGGATGAGAGCTGGGTGAGCACTCTTACAATACACCTTACGTACTTGCGAGTGGACGGAAGTTCATAGCAAAGAAAATGTATTATTTTGGGAATTAAACAAAAAACCCTCAAAATATGGGCAAAACCCCCCACAAACTACTATTCATGTCATTTCTTTCCCAAAGTCAAGGTTTTAAAACATAAAAATCAGTCCATGAACTGATTTTACTGAATTCATTAACCCTCTCTAATGTTTCCAACATGTTCCACACACAAAAAATTTCTTCTGTTTTTAACTGTTTAATCTCTATGTCCACTGGATCCTTCCCCTCAAACATCTGTTCTTAAACTATGCTATGCATAAGACTCATCTGGCATTGCCTGTATAAGATAGGTGAGTCCTGAATCACAGCCTCAGTGTTTCAGGTCACCGGTGAGGGCCAGGATTCTGCACTTTATAAACATTCCAAGGGATTCTGATACCGGCAGGTTCCTTATCTCTATCATTCTTGAAACAACCCACTTTACCCTGGCTACCTCCACATTCTGACTACCCATCAAAATCCCTCAAAATCAGGTTTTCATCTCATCACTATTCAAACTGACCCCTGAAGATCTCCAAGGAGTACTTAGTTGATAATCCAAAGGGCATACATATTATATAAAATTTACTCGGAGCCATAAACTAGACAGACAGGTCCTCTTTGCACAAAGCTTATATTTTAATGAGATACACAAAACAACACATAAACAAAAACAGGCAAGAAAGCGCTGATGAAAATATATGATACAGATCTGGAGGAAAAGGCTAATAATATTCTAATCAGGGTGGTTAGCGGAGGTGCCATTCAAGATGGAATGTTTAAGATGAGGTTGAAATAACAAGAAAAAGGCACACTTGCAAAGACCAGGAAGAGAGGATTCTGGCCAAAGAGAACAGTTAAGAGGGCAAAGGTCCTGAGGTGGGAGCACGTCTGGATATGTGTGGAATACCCACATCAGAATGTCTAGAGCAAGGCATCTAAGGAGATGCAGCAGGAGATGAGGCTGAGGAGACAACGTGGGCCCAGACCTCAGATGAGAGCGTGAGGAATCTGGATCAGTTCTGAGTGTCAAGGGAAGCAGTCAGGGGGCTTGGCACAGGGGATGTCGAGTCTGATGTACCCTTTGAGATCATGCTGGCTGCACTGTGGAGAGGGAGCGTGGAGCAGGAGGACCAGCTAGGAGCCTCCTGAGGTATGGAGGTGAGACACCAGTGCCAGAGCAAGAAGAGTGTGGACGCTGTTCAGTTCACAGCTCTGCTCTCCATGCTGTCCAAGATCATCAGCAACTCCCCTGCTCTCCTATGTCTGCCTGTTGATCCAACGATACCCGTCCTAAATTAATACTGGCAAATCTCACAAAAGTTATGTAAGTTTTTTAACTCACGTTATTGGTTTTAAACTTTCATCCTATGATCTTACCAGTATTATCGTTTAGATTGTAAACACGAAGAAATTTATCCTCAAAAAGAGGAAGCGACGCCAAATAACACAGAACTAATAGCTTTGAATTCAGGTCTCCTGACATCGGATCTCTTGTGACTCTGAAGCACTGCTGTGTCCTGCTCTTCTGGTTCCTTTTTCCTCTCCCCGTATTCTTAGCAAACGCACCTACTCTCCCAGGGTCTTCCTTCCTGGCTCCGGTCTCTCCCCTCACCCCCTTCCCCATCATCTACCAGGCATGCTCCTCCCAAACCTCCCTACACTCCACTAGCCCCACCTGTGTTTCCAAAGCCTCGAATCATCATCCCAGGGCATGTGTTATTCACACCTAAAACTCAACACTCCCAAATTAAACTCCTGTTTCCCCCAAGTCGCTTCCCCGCTTGGGTTCCATGTATATTATGGTATCACCATTTTCAAAACTTTAGTTTCACGTTTGATTCTGTTTTTCTCCCACAAAACCCACATTAAATTAGTTGTCAAGTCCCAATGGCCCCACTGTTGTAGCCTCTCACAATCCAGCATCAGGTTGCTCCTTCCAAGTTTAGACTCTCATTAACTATCCCCTGGATGACGGAAATAACAGAGCTGCTTTCCTTCTTGTAGCCTCACTTTCTGCTGATGCATCTTTCCTACTGACTCATCTTACACATAATAGTGGATTAAATTTATTAAAACAGAGCTAAAAAACACCCACAAACTCTATAACATCATTCAAAATCCTCTAAGATCCAGCCCCAGTCTACCTGAAACTTCCCCTGTCACTTATTCACTCCAGAGAAATTAACTTGTATTCATTTCCTAGCTACATCCTATTCCTCTAGCACTGAAGATTTAATCCATACTGTTCTCTACCTCTCAAGTTGCATCCCTCCAAGTTTACTTGCCTAATCCCACCCTTCCTCTTTAAAGGCCAAGATAAAACGTTGCTTCCTTTAATAAGCCTTTCCTAGCATTCCTCATCATTCCCCACCTAGATGCCCTGACTCCCCTAACAAGACCACAGAGATCCTTAACGACAGGTTATCGACTAATTCATCTTTGAATCTTCTAAGGTAACCAAAACTGTGGTATTCACTAAGAAGGGGCTAAATAAATACTTGCTGAATGAATAAATGAGTGAATTCATGGAAAATTGTGAAGTCTATAATAGAAATATGTTTTTGCAAGAGAGTAGGTCTACAGAATGTTATTTTTAGAAAAGTTAGTAAAACTAATAGTTAAGTCAATAACAAAAGTTGAAATAAAAAGATTTATGTTTCTCCATGTCCTTATAAGAAGACATCATTTAAAGAATTTTAACAGTATCTGGAAAGAAATCCATTTCTACTCACCTGTTGCTGGAAAATAACCATATTCATCAATTGCTGAGCTCCAGATGACAACTTTGACCCCATGGACTCCATGATGGTTTGGACCCTCTCCAGGTCTATCCTTGATCCTAGAGCAGGAGAGCCTGCTGAAGAATTTGCTGAAAGTGGCCTCACGTGTACCACAACTTTACTGATGAACACACACTGCTTTTCACCAAAGGAGAGCAGCTATTATAATACAAAAATTCAGCAAAATTAATGATAATAAAAATAATCATCATTTAAGCTCATTTCTTGTTAATACTGAAGAGTGAAGCATTCAAGAATCTAAAAATTAACTTCAAGTACATTTTAAAGGTTTCTGTAGAACAAGTCATAATAAAAAAAAGACTCAAGAAAACAAGGTAAATGCAAAAAGTCCTTTTTAAATAAAAGATTATGTATAAATAATGTTCTACTTACTTACTTTAGGGAATTAAAGATAAACTATACCAATCTGAGATCGTAACATACTGAAACTTGCTATAGTATTATTTAATACAAAATAAGACTGTCCAGTGTCACATGCAAAGTGATTGTGAAATACTAAGTATAAAGAAGTCAGGATTTTAGAATTTAGAACTGTAGGGAGTATCAATACAACCTAAGAGAGCTCAACAGTTTACACATAAAAAGACGAGTTCAGGGTGTTTTTTTTAACTTGCAAAAGACACCCAATTAGCAAGCTTGAGCTCTGAGCTTGTTTCTTCTGGCTTCTATCCCAGTAGCTTTTCCAATGCTTTATGCTTCTTCACGTTGTCCATGCTTCTAAACCAAAAGACATTTCATGTGTGGTGTAGGACAACAAAGCAGCAGAGTGGAACGAAAACAGCATTTAGAATCAGAGAGGCCTGAGTTCAGTGATGGCTCTGCCTGGGTGACCATGGGCAAATACCAAACTTGAATCAGGAGTAAAATGAGTTCACACGGTTGTTATGAGGGTTATGTGTTAAAATTTCCAGTACATATCATTGAGTAAGTGCTCAAACATATGCATCAGTAACTATTACTTTTAACTTACATATACTATTGGCCCAGAAGAAGCTTTCATACAAACCCAAGGATGTCCCTAAATGAAACACTCTTTCACTCCCTGGTACTTCCACAGCACAGTTTCAAACACCATTCACCTTCAGAGATATAACAAACCCATATATCACACAAAGACACAGGCGAATACAGACCCATGATCTAAAAACTCAGTGTGGCACCAAAGATCATCAGTAAGTAAGTAAATACCTCATGAAGTGTAAACACCCACATTCCAACCTCCATATTATCCCTGTTCCGCTTTTTAACCCCCAAGCCCTTCTCAGTAGCGAATGTAGTACCTATTTTGCACACTGAGTCAACCTATTATCTGTCTTGCCCGCTTTAATGTTTGCGATGTGAGGCCTTCGTTCCAATTTATTTCATAACTGCCAATTCCTGAATGCCAAGTACAGTATCTGGCATCAATAGGCACTCCAGTATTTGTTGGATGAATGAATGGTCTTATTTAAATGAATTTAGAAACTATTAGTATATACACCTAAAACAACATCTTGGGATAATCAGTTGTGTGCTCTTCTGTAAGTAATAATCAGCACAGAATTTGAGAAATTAAAAATAATCAATGCAAGAATTTTCTTCAGTTCCCTAATATTACCCATAAGGTAGGTCGAAAAAGGTGAAGGAACTTGCCCAAGGTTATTGTGTTAGTCAGCAAGAGAGCTCATTTAACAGTCAGGGCTTATGTAAAAAAGAGTGGATACATGTATATGTACAACCGATTCACTCTGCTGTGCACCTGAAACTAACACAACACTGTACATCAAATCGACTCCAATAAAAATTTTTTTAAAATAGGGCTTTCGATTTCCAGCTCAGTACCATTTCCTTAGATCTGATGACCTTAGTAAAGTTCATGTGAATACTATTTTTCAGGCTAAAGACACCAATCCAAACTCCTTTAACTTTGTGGTACCCATGTCTGAATCCTCCCTGATTGTGCTCTATCCTTCTAGATTTGGGGACGAAAACTGCTTGTGGTTTTCTTGGCACCTACGTTTTATATAAAGATAAAAAATGTTTTTAACTCCGTTCTTTTAAGGCTCAAAAGTACTATACTGCTGTACTAACAACAGTACATGACATGACTAGGAAATGGAGCAGGACCCTATGGTCCTTGCCCCACCTTGTCCTCAGCCTGCCTTTGGTCTGTGGAAAAACTTTAGCCAAACAATAAGTTTAATCAGAGAAGTGCAAAAATGGAGAAGCAAAGAGAAGCAGTCAACAGGACAAAACAGTAATAGTTTAGTCATAAAGCAAAGTCAAGGACCTTTAGTTCCTCCTCAAGGGCTATAGATCATGTTCTGAGCCACATCCTGCGAGCTGTCTTATAGATACTGAAACCCTCACCAGGTGGAGGAAGTTAACTACATGATGACCAGACTGTAGCCACAACATAAGCTGCCACAATTCCGAAAACTGGCCTCAAGGAAAAGGGAACAAACCAACCCTGGAACTGAAGAACAATCAAGATGATGCTGGTCAGGCCACCACATGACCAATTTCAAGATGACTGTCAGAGCTGGCTGTGCTGTTTCTGCATGCAGCCCCCTCCCTCTGTCTATAGAAGCTCTTGTCCCCTGATGGTCAGTGCGTGGAGTTGGCCTTCAGACAGGAGTCCAGCACCCCCAACGCCCCACCCCTGCTGTTGCCGGCATTCTAAACAAAGCAAACTTTCCTGTCCACCAACCTGGCCTCTTTATTGGCTTTTGAGTGGCGAGCAGCTGAACACCACTTTTGGTTACAATCGTAGCTAATAAATGGTCAAATTTTAACAGAAGAATGTTGAAAATTTTTGAGAAAAGAATTTCTTTTTACATGTTTACGGAGTATTTCTGACCTAAAACCAGGGACCAAGTTGGACTCACTACATTACCAAACCTACAGATAATAAGTATATATAATAGGAAGACAACTGTAGTTTTTAAATTAGCTTAGGCATGACTATGTGACATTTAGGAATGACTTACCTTTATTTTACAAGCATGTGTGGAAGACTCCAATTTTAGATATTTTTTGTACAAAATAATCTTTTCATGTTCACTAAAAATAAAAAGGAATTAACTTATAAAAAATTTCACACACTATCACTTTTAATAGTTACATTTAAAAATAAAGGTTTCCGGGACAATATTTAAATCCTGAGATTCAGTTTTCCTTGTGAGGCATAAACAGCTGGGACTTGCTACTGAAGTGCACTGGCTACAAAGACAACATCTGCCACTTACAAGCTATATGAGAAAATGAAATTAGATATCAAATGTATACTCATGCAGCACAGAGTACACTGTAAAGCTCAATAACATACCCGTTGTATCCAACATGCACGGTATATAAAACACTTCGTATTTTGATTCGTATTAAGGAGAGATTAGGTCAGAATCTTTGAAAGAAATCAGAAAAAAAAATCAAGAAGTATAATAATGGGTTAAATAAGTATACGGGTATGGCACAGTGTTGGGCTCAGGCACTATCTGTAAAGAGTTTCCTACAGGAAAATGTTCAAAGTGCCAGACTGATAGACAACTTAATTTTTGGAAAACAGATTGTTGTGAGTTAAAGAAAACAGACAAGAAACACTTACCAGAACTTCATCTGATCAGTCTGCCACGAACTAGCTATGATCTTTTACCAACTTCTCTCTCTTCCACTAGCTCTCAACTTCCACGTTTATAAAAACAACTAGGCTGATCTAGACTGTCTTTAAGATCCCTAAAGGTCTAAACTTTTATGTCTGCTGGTATGTTTTTATCTTCTCTCCCCTAGTATCTGGCACCAATGTCAGAGAATCAATAAATACTGCAAAAGCTCAAGAAAATAAAACACTACTTCAGAAGAACACTTCCACACGCATAGGTCACAAACCTGTTATCCAGAACATTACAAACATTCTTGCCCCTACTGGTTCCACAGTACTCCTCTCCTGAGTATACTTCCATATTTCTTGCTGAACTTAAAAGGCCAATAGAAACGATTTCTTCACCTCCAGGAGGGTCACATCTCAGGTAAAGGAAGCAGGGGTTTTCATCTTGGCTGTTCACGTTCCTTTTCAAAATCACCAGATCCTCGCTGAAAAGAAAATGAAGAATATTATACAGTTCTCTGAACACTGTCATTAACCCACTTAATGGGCCACAGGGGTTGACATGTTATCCTATTCATTTACATTTGGAGACCAAGCGCCTTGCAAAGCACTGACGAAATGCCCAATACAGAATTCCTAAGGAAATGATGCTTTAGACGTGAGGGCTCTCCACTCTCTTTTCCCTTGACTTCTGTAATACATTCTAAGCGACTTCCTATAATTGCCTGTCCAGTTAATGAAATATATGTACTGGGCAGCTAGTGTACATTAAAAAACAGTTCAGAAGTGGGGGTGGGGCGGGGTGCAGAATGCAATAAAGGACCAAAGTGTGCCATTTTCAAAGCTAAGCTGATGAAGATTTTCGACATCTGGATTTTTTTTTTTTAATGCCTATTTTGGTCGACAGTAAGTTTTTGTTTCGGGATAGAAAGGAGGTTCTGATCCCGACAGGGGGCCTCAGGAGCCAACGTGACGGACACAAGGGGGATGGGAGTGAAACGCCGAGTCTTCAGGTCACCTGCCCCCCGTCCCCTGCGCCCAGCGCTCACGCGGGAGTCTCCTCCTCTTTCCCGCGGGCCCGCCACCCGGGACCTGCCCCCTTGCCCTCGCCGCCCGCACAGACCGTCACCGGCTCGGCTCCGGGCCCAGACCCTCTCCCCTCACGGCCCCCGCCTCCCCTCCCGGCTCCCCCAGGAGCGTGGCTGGCACCGAGCACAACCCCAGTCCCCGCCGGCCCGGCGCACCCGGTTGCAGGCGGCGCCAGCAGCTCCTCCCAGTCGGCGTCCCGGGCGCCGAGACCAGACCGGCTGAGATGGAGACTCTGGGCCAGGGCTCCGCACGCGGCATCCCAGGAAGAGGCCAGCGGCGGGCGGCGGGTCAGTGGCGGGTGTACGGTCTCGGTCTCCATCTGGCCACCTACACACCAGGCCAGCTCCGGAACCTCTCTTACAGCTCTTTAATTTCCACCAGACTGAGGGACTGTAAAGGAACAGAGCGACTTCCGCCTCGTCCGGCTGCAAACCCTAGAGCCGCGGCTTCTCGCCGGGGTCGAGAGAGACCAACTACCGTAAACGCGCATGCGCGCGCCGGCCGGTTTGGGCGGAGGGTTCAAAATCTGCGAGGGGGGGCGGGGAGCTGGAGTCCGGCGCATGCGCACTGACAGCCTGGTCCAGCTGCTGGGCTGTGCGCAGGCGTGGTGCTGTGCGCGTGGGAACCCAGTGGTGGTTTGACGTTGGCCCCGGAGATGTCTTGTGGATGCCGGTGGCTGGGCGACCCGCAGGGTCGGTCCGGTGAGGAGAGTACGTCGTGAGGTAGGTGTGGTGTCGTGGCTCTCGAGACCTGAAGGACCTCGTCCCGACCCTCGGGTCTGTGGCGCGGACGCCGAGCCTTTCCGCGGGCTGCGGTGGGGTGCGTGGGGCTGGGGACGCGGCGGCCAGGCGGTGGAGTCGGCTTTTCAGAAAGTCCTCAGCCCGCTCCGTACACGCGTTCTCTCCTCCGAGGGTGTCAGGTGGGTGCCGGTCGTTCGGCTTTAGCTGAGGAGGAGGTTGGGACGGTGTTGCCCTTGGTGTGGGGCCAGGGCGGGTGGTGTGTGAGGAAGGTGTGTGGCCCTGGGGCTTCGCCCTGTCAGGTGGCCCGGGCCGCCCTCGTGTCCCCCGGGCCGGGTGGAAGGTGGAGAAAGGCCTGCGCCCGAAGGGGTGTGGGGTCTGCCCTCCCGGCCCCCAGAAGAGCGAGCAGGACGGCGGCCTTGGGTCTGCGGTGGAGCAGAATGCGAGCTGGACCTGAAGGACCCTGAAGCTTTGGGTCCGGGGAAGTGGGGGCGGGTGGCTCTTTCCAGATGTCCCCGGGATAGGAAGGCCTATGATGCCTTTCTGCCCCTTTCAACCGCACCTTGCGAAGAAGTGCAAAGTAGAGTAAAATACACTTGTAACGTCAGCATTCTCCAAATTTGGCCCGTCACTTCTGTAGTTCTGGTGGTGTTCTGTGTAGGAAATAGACGTCGAACTCTGCTATGGCAATTCCCTGGCCGTACAGTGGTTAGAACTCAGCGCTTTCACTGTGGTGGCCTGGGTTCCATCCCGGGCCGGGGACTAAGATCGCAGAAGCCGTGTGGCATGGCCAAAAAAAGAAAAAAAAAAAAAAAAAAAAAAGAAAAAGAAATCTTGCCCCACGTTAGTTTTGTCTTAGTACTTCCTACTATGGGTTTTCTGGGCAAAGTAATTTTTATTTTCTTTTTCTTAAGTTTTCATCTGAGTTGTTATGTTGGAATATTTACCTAATGAGAATACCGTGCTCTTTTGCCTTCTTTTTACGTACTTGTGGAGTGGTCTCGAAAAATTATTAATGTATTTTTCTATAAGTAATTATCCAGAGTGTTTGTTAGATGGACTTAGGAAGATTGAAAGAGAAACCTACCACAGATCTGATAGGTACAGAATTTATAAAGTTAAAAGTCCTTAACTGTAAATGTTCTGGTTTTAATGATTGCAAAGATTAGTCCCCCAGACTTAACGGTAAGCAGTGTATTTGTCATGTATGTCCTGCCTCTTGTGGTCGTAAGGTAACTTTGATCCATGTTAGAGTGTTTGCACAGTCCAAAGAAAACTGGCTCTTCTTCAGAAATACCAATCTGCAATTTATGAGCAAGATCAATATTAACAACTGGATGTTGACTTCCTTAAATAAAGCTGAAAGACCATAGGTCAGAAAACTAAAGACTTCAGTGGTCCTCCCTCTTTTATTCCTATATATCCAATAAATCACTGTCTTGATTTCGCCCCTCCTTTTTTTTTTTTTTTTTTAAGGAAAACTTTCCTCTTTTTCTCCATCTCTGCCTTTTCTGTTTTCCAGCACCGACTTTCAGCTGAAAAGTTCCAGGATTTTCTTTTTCTTTCTTTTTTTTTTTTTTTTTTTGCTGTACGCGGGCCTCTCACTGCTGTGGCCTCTCCCGTTGCGGAGCACAGGCTCCGGACACACAGGCTCCGCGGCCATGGCTCGCGGGCCCAGCCGCTCCGCGGCATGTGGGATCTTCCGGGATCGGGGCACGAACCCGTGTCCCCTGCATCGGCAGGCGGACTCTCAACCACTGCGCCACCAGGGAAGCCCCCAGGATTTTCTTTGTTGGTCTTTTAGCCTTTTTTTTTTTTTTTGGCCGCATCACACGGCTTGCAGGACCTTAGTTCCCCGACCAGGGCTCGAACCCAGGCGCCGGCGGTGAAAGCGGGGAGTCCTAATCACGGGACTGCCAGGGAATTCCCTAGCCTTCATTTTAATTACCTCCATTTCAACCTCTGCATTGCCCTCTGATCCTTCTGGTGTTTGCTGCGCCATACTGAGTCACATCACTCATTAGCATGGCATACAAAGCCTTTGGTACTCTTACTCCTGCCTGCCTCCCATTCTCCTCTACCTTTGCACATGCTTTTCCCTCTACAATGCTTTTCCTTTTGGATAACAGGGAAAATTCTGTTCATATTCCAAAGCAAGTACAGACCTCCACTGTGCTACAGAATTAATCACTAATTCCTCTGAACTACACTTTTTAGGTACTATAATCTCTTGTGGTTTGGGACTTTATAAAATAATTCTCACATTTGTGTTTCCTTCCATGTGTATACTTATGGAAATTAGGAAGTATTTTACACCTGGTAGAGGGTTTTTGTATGGAATTGATAGGGATAACAATAGAAGCCCTTCCTTGTTGGCCCAACACCCCCGCATCACTTTTATGCCCGTTGTTTCCACTGACTCCTTACTGGACTATGGGACGGTGGGGTTTGGGGAAGGATATGGTCCTAGACTGAACCAGGAGGATCCATTCCTAGTTGTAGCCAGGTGTTTGGCCGCATGCTTGGTGTTGCCATGGCAAAGCTAGCACCTGTGATACAGGGGAATGTCATGCCCATGAAGAACTTGGGAGCTTGGAAGTAGACCTCTGTAACTTCTCTTGGTTCTTTACTGTTGGAGAATTCTTGGGCTGGCTGTATACAAGTTGAGGACTGGATGTCCTCGTGAGAGTAAGTAAGCAGGAGGCATGACTATGGCATGCAGACCCTTCTGATTCCTAAGGGCTGCTTATCCTCAGCTATGTCCACAGATACTCTGTTTATCTCTGCTCTGCAAGTAGTCTCACTACTCTCTAGTCTCACTACCTTCTGTGTACTGTGTGTATACATTCCGTGTATATATTTCATGGGGGCCATCAACCCAAATTGGGAAAGATATTCCCATCTTTATTTTTGTTAACCTCCTACTGAAATGTAACAGTTTAATGATTAGTAAAGCTAGCCACAGTAGACTTAGTAGACTCAGAAACACCTATCACCTTGTCACTAAAATAAATGACATTTTCACATCACATTAGTATTCTTAGAGCTGTCTCAAAATTTTATCAAAACCTCAAACTTATAGTTATTAGACTACCACTATAAATTTTTATTTTTATAAGTCAGCTTCATTAAGGTATAGTCAACATAAAGAGTCACAAATTTTAGTGTATAATTCTTTGCCTTTTGACAAATACATATAGTTATATAATGAACTCTACAGTGCCATGATTTGTGTGTGGTAGTTATTAGACCCATCAGTATTCTGGGCATTGAATCTAATTGTAAAGAAGCACATATACTACTATATTATACATTTGGTTTTTAAAATATTTCAGTTTGCTTGATTTCATTTGTAATCCTGTGTATTTTATGTTAAATACTTAAATGTGTTATTCTGAAAGGGTCCATAGGATTCACCAGACTAGGTTTCTCCATGACACAAAAAGATTAAGAGCTTCTTATTACTGTCCATCTTCCCACCACTATCTTAGGGTATGGTAGAATATAGGCACCTTTTAAGCCTTTAAGGTCTAGTTGGTTAGTCACTGACGAGGTCAGAAAGTGGCAATATGGTGACAAGTTTGCAGTTTGTTCTCCTTGATTTATTACAGCCTCATTGCATTTTATAAAACAGGGGAGGAAGGGACTGGATAGGAATTGAGAGAGGTCACATGGTATGATTTGCCTCAGTAGAAAACTTCCAGACAGAACCCCCTGATGAATGTAACAAATGGACTTAGAAAAAACTCCACAGATCTAATTTTTAAAAATATATCTTTAGAGCATTGAAGAAAAATATTGAAAGCAATGACTTTGACACAAAAGGCATATAACAGAGTTTGGAAGAAGATAATCCTGAAAAATCTGATATCTCCTAACCCTTTAGTTGTTAGATACTTGTTATGTAGCCTTAGAGAATAATATTGTGGCAGTTCACCAAATACAGGTGAACTCCCTTGTGCCACCCCCTGCCACAATTCATTTGTGTGAAGGATGTACTGTCTATGCCAGGCTCCATTACCTCTTGACATGCTTCTGTGACCAAAGTGAAGGAGTCTAACCTGGAAATGCTGGGAACAGATATCTTTATAATATCTTTATGGTTTACATTTAATTTCTTTTGAGTAAAATTTTTTAGAATTTCAGTTAAAGTATATTCTTATTTCTTCATTTGCTTTAGAAGGTCATATTTACATTACCTCTGATGTATTTTTCAGTAAATATGCAATTATGGAAAAAATTTCTTTGACTCTTGTATCCTTTTCTGGTGACGTTTCTTTTACTTTTTTATTTAAAAAGTTTTTATATTATCCACTATGGGACTTGAGACAGCTGGTTTATTTATTTATTTATTTTTTCATATGTATATGAAGCTGGTTTTTTATTTTTTTAATTTTTATTGGAATATATTTGCTTTACAATGTTGTGTTAGTTTCTGCTGTACAGCAAAGTGAATCAGTTATACATAGACATATTGACATATCCCCTCTTTTTTAGATTTCCTTCCCATTTAGGTCACCACAGAGCATTAAGTAGAGTTCCCTGTGCTATACAGTAGGTTCTCATTATTTATCTGTTTTATACATAGTAGCGTATATATGAGACAGCTGGTTTAAAATCACAACAAAAGAACAGGTTGAATAGAAATTAAAGGAGGAGGTGTAGCAATTTGAGAAGATATATCTGGTGCTAGATAGGGATTGGCACACTTTGTCTGTAAAGGGCCAGATAATCTTTTAAGCTTTGTAGGCCACTTTCTATTGACACTACTCAATTCTGCTGTTGTAGCATGAAAGCAAAAATAGACAATTTCTAAACAAATGAGTATCACTGTGTTCCAAAATCTTTATGGACACTGACATTTGAATTTCATGTAATTTCCATGTCATGAAATATTATTTTGAATTTTAGCTCAACCATTCTTAGCTCATGGACCATACTAAACAGCGGGCTTGTACTTACAAATGGAATTTGTACTAAAAAGAATTTTTACTATTCTGTACTATTAACTTTGTACTATTACAATTTGTACTATTAAAGAGAAAATTAAACAACAATCCCACTGTCATTGTGTCTTGGCATCCTTGCACCTTTCCACATAGGCCGTGCCAGCAAAGGCTCTTCTAAGTTTTGGCGGAACGCTTCGTACTCCGAGATCAAGAGACGATGAGAGGCTTGTAAGGAGTCGTTACAGGACCTTCTGTCGCTTCCGTCTCCTCTGGGAGGTTGTCGTGAGACAGTTTCTCATTGTCTCTGGATTCTGATGAGTTCTGAGGCTTTCTGCCTTGCCCCCTCCCCGCCCCTTTCCCCCCTCCAAAATAAAACTTCAGAATATAAAACCACTTAGCTACAGGCTAGAACTGACTCCTCAGTATCGAAATACTCCACAACTTGCACTGCGGGCATTCAGCCCCTCTTGCTTTGGTCTCATCCTTTTTGGGGTGTGGAACAGGGATTTGGCACATCTTTCACTGTCTCTGTAAATAATAAACTGTCTGAATCTAGAAGTGGCTTGTTTTATCTTTATCAGCAGAATCAGTCGGGTCTCACCCTGTCTTACGGGTGTGTGACAGTGCCCTGCTACTCACCTTCATCCAGGTCAGTCCTTTGACTCTTAAGAATTTGCATTTTGGGGGAAGAGCAGAGAAGGTTTAATCAACTCATTTATGATCTTAACACAGAACTGCAAAGCAAGAATGTCGTATCAATTCCACGAGTAATTAATTACTCAGTGCCTACTCTGTGCTGTGTATTGAGATACCCCAGTGAAGGGCTTTAGTTATAGTACTCTCTATAAACCTTCTGTGAACGAGTGGGGTAAAGGGAACACTCCCTCTTTGGGAATTGCTGATAATAAACCAGTCATACAGCTGCAATATTCTCACATAAATCTGTATATGGCTGGAATTGATATGTATCCCTGGAGGCCAGCAGGAAACTTATTCATCAGATGGTGTGAGAGACCAGAATTATAAGACTGCTGACCCTCAGAGCTGCCAAGCCATTTGCCATGATGGAGGCATTAAGAAGCCTTGTCCCTTTGCCCCTTTTCATTTTACTATGTTGGGCAAATGAATTTGACTGAGGCTGAGGGGAAAAAAATTGAACCAGGGTTTCAAATGAAATCAGTTAAGTTCTCCTTTCAAAAGGCCACAGCCAGAAATTTTAAAATTAAATTATCCACTGCTGGAGATAACATGGAGAAACATTTGCTGTTATACACTCTTAAGTGGAAGATTATGTTAGTACCACATTTCTTTAGAGCAGTTCGACACTATATAAATATGTGGAACTTGACCTGGTAATTCTAGTTCTGAGAACTTACTTTTATGAAATAATCAGATATATGCATAAACTTGTGTATCAAAGTGTTAATTATGGCATGCTCATTATTGTAAAATATTAAAGAGAACACACATTTGTAAACCCATACAACCCATACAAAGGATTACTCCACAGTTAATTCTTTTTTTTTTTTTGCGGTACGCGGGCCTCTCACTGCTGTGGCCTCTCCCGTTGTGGAGCACAGGCTCCGGACGTGCAGGCTCAGTGGCCACGGCTCACGGGCCCAGCCGCTCTGCGGCATGTGGGATCTTCCCGGACCGGGGCACAAACCCGCTTCCCCTGCATCGGCAGGTGGACTCCCAACCACTGCGCCACCAGGGAAGCCCCAAAGTTAATTCTTTAATTGAGGCATATCTATAGGAAAGATACCCATGATTTTATGTGTATATATATATATATATATATATATATATATATATATATATACACACATATATATGTGTGTGTGTGTGTGTGTGTGTGTGAAGTTGTTAACAGCTATTTTTCATAAGTAGATTGGATTATGGAATTTTTTTCTTTTAATTGTCTTTGCTTTCTTATTTTTCTGTAACAGACATGTATTGCTCTTATGATAAGAGTTGATTTTAAGTAAGTAAATAATTTAAAAGCCCTTATCTTCAAGGCATTACCCTTCAGCCAAAAATAAGAAAGAAAAATAAAATGGGGGGACTTCCTTGGTGGTCCAGTGGATAAGATCCCATGCTTCCAAGGCAGGGGCACGGGTTAGATCCCCGGTTGGGGAACTAGGATCCCACATGCCGCGTGGTGCGGCCCAAAAATAAAAATAAAAATAAAAGAAAATGATTGTTTTTTTATATGTGGTGATTACAAATCACAAGTTAGGTTTCATTACAGATTTTTTTTAATGCAATTAAAGAATCTTCTAGTAAAGTCATCTTTTCTTCTTCTTTTTTTTTTTTCCTTTGGCTGTGCGGCATGTGGGATCTTAACCACTGGACCGCCAGGGAAGTCCCAAACTTATCTTTCTTTACAGAGAATCATAAATGCTTTTCTCCCCAAGGGCTCCAGGAAGGAGAAATCAGTTTTGGTGGCTTACTGTGTGAGGACATAAGTACACTTCAACATTAGCTGCGTGGTTGTTAGGCTGTGCCCTCCAGACCTGCAGACCTTGTAATTGCCCAGCCGAGAGACTGAAGAAAGAGCCCGGAGACAGAGACACAGAGACATTAATGGTTTTTTGGATAGGGAGTCTTACAAGTCTTACAATTCAGTAGATGTGAAAATTGATGACCAGAGGAGTCACTTAAGACACGGTTACATAGTAATGAAAAGTGGAAGAGGAATCAAATCTTAGCATCTTGGCTCCAGAGTCCATGTTCTTAAACATAGATCAGTGGTTCCTTAAATAAGCTTGCATTCCAGTGAGCTAGAGGGCTTGATGAAACACAGATGGCTGGGTCCCACTTCAGAGTTTCTGACTCAGAAGTTCTGAGCTGAGGCCTGAGAATTTGCATGTCTAACAAGTTCCAGATACTGCTCCTGATGCTGCTGGCCTCAGGCACACTTTGAGAACCACTATATTATTATCTTAATTAAATGTTATTGAAGTGACCTCCATTTGACTCTCAAACTAGGAAATAGAAGAGGGGCTTCCAAATATTCTGGAATGGTGATGTTATTAGGGACAATACAAAATATTTTTGCTGTTTAAGTAGAGGAGAGAGATCAGAGCACGGGAAGAGCAAGGGAAGAAGAAATTGACACTTAGCATCTACTGGGCACCTCTTTTGTGCCAAGCCTGTGCCAGGTGCTTCATGTCCAGAATACCATCATGCCATAGTATGAAGTAGGCTGTGATATCCCCATTTTACAGACTAGAAAACTGAAGTCGAGTGATGTTAAGTCACTTAGCTAAAGTTATAGAGTGACTAAGGTAGGATAAGAATTCAGCTTTGTCTACGCTTGTGGTTTTTCCTCAAAACCACCTTGGAAATGTGTCTTCGGAGGGCATTTGGAGAGACCCTGTCAGAACAAGTAGAAAACTAAAATTCTGGGTTAATTGTCTAATACATGGCATGGAACTATCTTTAAGAATGTGAAAGTGGTGATGTGGGAACTGGGGAGACGCTAAGTCTTGCTTTACCTATATTTGGATGAAAATGGCCTATTTAAATGATTTACCTCTCAGGTATTAACCTGGGCAAGGGAATTGCAAGAGTCTCAGGGTAGCCATGCAAGAAGAGTTACTTCACCTGACAACAGCTTTGGATTTCAAATGACAAAGGAGGTCAGTTACCCATGAAAATACCTGTTTGGGGCCGAATTGTGCCCCCTCTCTCCCAATTCACTTGTTGAAGTCCTCACCCCCAGTATCTCAGAATATTATGTATTTGAAGATAGGGCCTTTAAAGAGGTAATCGAGTTAAAATGAGGGCATTAGGGTGGGCCATAATCCAATAAGACTGGTGTTCTTATAAGAAGAGATTGGGACAAACACCGAGAAAGGAATACATGAAGATACAGGGAGAAGGCTGCTGATTTTTTTTTTTTTTTTTTGCACTACTGTTATCCCCATCTTAAAAGTGTTGACCCATTGTAGGAGTTCAATAAACATTTATCCTTAAGCTAAATTAAAATGAATTAAACAAAAAATGGAATGGAAAAATCTACACGAGTTAAGTTTTACCTCATGGAAAAATATGTTGCACCAAAAACTCCCTGGTCTTGGACTCCTCCATTGCTCGTTAATATACCCGTCATCTTGTTTGTGGACAGGATGATGCAGCATGAGCAAGGCCCTCAGCCATGCAGGTGTCTGGAGGTCAAGATGAGAATCCCAGGAGCAGAGTAGAAGGAGCTGTGGAAGGGGCACAGAGCTGCACTTGGGCCAAGTAAGGGGGCCTCACAGGGCTACTCCCAGGAGACTGGCATCTGGGCTGCTTTCTTCCACCATAGATACAATTTGCAGGTATGAGGGTGTGCAACCACCTGACCCAGGTGTTAGTCACAGGATGGGCACTTGGCAAAATAACTGACCTGGGTAAAAGGCCTTGAGTGTGAATTACAAAGAATCTCCCACAGAGAGAAAACAAGCCCCTGTAATCACATCACAGAGTTCAGCTCACTGATTCTGAATACAGCTACTGCTTACCTTTTGTCATCTGGAACACATGGCCCCTGGTCCCCATCAGTCCCAGGACTCTTGACTAGTCATGCCACGTGAATTGCCAATGAGATAGCTCTTAGGATGAAAACATAATGATAATAACCAGCCCCTTTCCCTACATGAAATGCAGCTGGATTTCTTTGCCATCTTTCAGCTCAGAGTCAAAATCAAAGTCTCTGGATATAGAGTTGGGGGGACTGGAAATAGTAAACAGTATATCATTTCAAACGGCTTCAGAAGGCAGGGGGCTGGAAAGGTGTTGGACCTGGGAGGACGGGGGCTGGAGGGAAAAATCACAGAACCAGGCCCTAGTTCCAGTCCTGCCAGTGACTTGCTAAGTGATCCAAGGGAGTCATTTGTTCTCTGAGCTTCAGTTTCCTCATCTGCCAAACAGAGGTTTTAGCTATTTCCTCCTAGTCATCTCTAGAAAGCTGTTACTAAAACACGTTAGAAATGGTCAGGCCAATAGTTTAATGTTGGTAACACAATGTGAAATATCCTTATCAATAAATGAAATAATACTGGTCAGGGCTTACTGCTATGTCCGAATTTATTGCTCTGTCTGAATTTAGAGGCTCAGGTGGGGAAAGGTGTTACCACATTGATAAAATTCATATTTGAGTCATCGTCCATGACATGTGCTAGCACCTAATGGGTTCTGGGCTCTCTTTTTGATACTTGGGGATCCAGAGTTCGTTCCTCATGAAACTTACACCTTGAAAAAACACACTTTAAACGTACAGAGTCATCAAGTAACTCAACAGTCAAGTAACTACAGGAATAGAAGGAAACCAAGAGATGAAGTGGTCAGCTCTGTAAGGAAAGTCAACATAGCCTACCTCCTTAATCATGACTTACCATATTCAAGACTGTGTCCCTCAGAATCGTTGCTGCTTCAATAGGAAGGAATAGAAAAGAAACTTGGAAAAATAAAACATTTTTGAGTGAGATAAAAAGCAGAAGGAAACCCACAGTTAATTTAACTCAAAGTACTGGGTTCAGTGAGTGTGAGCATAGTAGGTTCCTTTACTCAAGACAAATGTCTGTTCAGAGTTAAAGCAGGAGCTGGAGAACCTTAAGGCAAACAGAAGTCAAATTTTCAGAGAGGTACAAACAAAGGTCATGGATACAGAGGGAAAGGAGCAATTAACATGGGATGGGGGGCAGATGGGAGTCAGTGAAAAGTTTACAGAGGAGATGGCATTTTAGTGAAGCTTTGCAGGATTCGTATTTCAGCCGATAGAGGAGGAGAGAGACTGGTGAGCCATCTAGCCAAAACTCAGGCATGACAATACATTGGGTGTGGGGAAATGCAGTGGGGAATGAGGCTGGAAAGATAAGCTATGATGAGATGACAGGGCCCAGTCTAGGATGACACACGTGAGGTGCCTGGGGTGCACAATTTAAGGAGGCATTCACTCTCAGGGTTGGACAAGCAGGGTTGGCACAGTGGCTCTGGTCATTAAGTAGAGGGTTGATGTCAAAGTCTCCCACATGAGAGACTTCTGCTTCTGGTAAGATGGAGTAGATGGACCTTTCCCTATGCTTCCCACTAACTGCAGCTGAAAACCCTGAACATATAAAACAAACATAAGACTCTGACAGATGGAGAGATGAAAACAGACAAGCTTAGTAATCTTGAGATCCAAGGAAACATGGTGGTGGGTCCCCTGGATTTTGTTTTCACTTCATATTTCCAGACTTGGAGCCGAAGAAGCTGGCAACCTGGAAACACCAGTGCGTGCAGACAGAAAAAGCCCAACCAAAGCCTGCTGTTTCTAGCCAAAGGACCAGGAAACAGGCAGCCTAGAAAGAAGGAAATAACTGCTGTGTTCCAGCCACATGCCACAGAAAAAACTGTGGTCCCACTTCTCCTCCCCTTCCTGTCTCCCACAGCAGAGACTACATGCAGAAACTAGACTTCCATTTTCACCAGGCTCTAAAGAGGTGTCCCAACCCCCTCTCTCAGGTTAGTGCCTGAGAAGCCTGAGTAGAGCTGAGACCTTCATCCCTTCCCAGCCCCTGTGGTGTCAGTGGAGACCTTGGGAAGTCTGGACTTCCACCCTCATCTGGTGGAGATGAGGCACTGTTCCACCTAACTGACGCGGTGATACTAGAAGAAGCCTAGTGGAAATTCAGGACTTTATCTCCCAGCAGTAACAAAGCCACCTCCAATGTGGTGTCATTGGAGACCAAAGCATGAGGGGTTTTTTCTAAAGTCTTTACCATAAGAACCTAATTGAGTTCCTATAGGTAACAATCATGAAAGTGTGCCCCCCACCACCAAAAACAAAACAAAACAAAACTCAGCCTCCAGGAGGATTTTGGTTTTGTTTTGTTGTTTTTGTTTTGTTTTTTTGGTTTGTTTTCTCTCTCAAGCTAGTCCTCATTCAGCCTCCAGCAATTCATCAATTACTATTTAATTGTTCCTACCCATTGCTGGCTCCAGCAGTGACTTCTTCTCCTGGTGTACTGTATGCCATGATTCTCTGTATTCACCTGTCTCTTAACTTTTGGGGGTGGCTATTTTCCATGTGACTTCAATTCTCTTGTTAACTTAAGAAGACTTGTTGATTTTGTTTGTTCCAATTTTTTTTTCTTGTTTTGAGGATGACAGTTCCCGAGCTGTTTACATTTTGGAGTGGAAATTGGAAGGTCCGTGTTCATTTTTATTTACTTTTTCTTTCGGTTCCTTAGACTGGATAATCTCAATTGACCTGTCTTCACTTTCTTCTCCCTGCTCAAATCTGTTGTTAAGCCCCTCCAGTGAATTTTTTTTTCAGTTATTGTACTTTCGAACTCCAGAATTTCCATTTGGTTCTTTTAAAAAATAATTTCTCTCTCTATTGATCTTCTCTATTGGAGACATTATTCTCATACTTCCCTTTAGTTCTTTAGAAGTGGTTTACTTGGGGAATTTCCCTGGTTGTCCAGTGGTTAAGATTCCGTGCTCCCAATGCAGGGGTCCCGGGTTTGATCCCTGGTCAGGGAATTAGATCCCGCATGCCTCAACTAAGAGCCCACATGCTACAACTAAAAGATCGTGCACGTGGCAATGAAGATCCCATGTGCTGCAGTTAAGACCCAGTACAGCCAAATAAATAAATAAATAAATATTAAAATAAAAAGAAGTGGTTTACTTTGGACATGTTTAAAATAGCTGATTTAAAGTCTTTGTCTAGTAGAGCCAACATCTGGGCTTCTTCAGGGAAAGTTTTTTTTTTTTTAATTTTTATTGGAGTATAGTTGATTTACAATGTTGTGTTTCAGGTATACAGCAAAGTGAATCAGTTAGACATATACATACATCCACTCTTTTTTCTTTTCTTTTCTTTATTTTTAGATTTCTTTTCCCATATAGGCCATTACAGAGTATTGAGTACAGTTCCCTGTGCTATACCACAGGTTCTTAATAGTTATCTATTTTATATAAGGTAGTGGGTATATATCAGTCCCAATCTCCCAGTTTATCCCCCACCCCAGGGAAAGTTTTTATTGACTGCTTCCCTCCTCCCCCTTTTTATGGGCCATGCTTTCTTGTTCCTTTGCATATCTTTCATTCTTTTGTTGAGAACTGCACATTTAAAATAATATAGATAATATAGAGTTCCCTGGTGGCCTAGTGGTTAGGATTCCGGGCTTTCACTGTCATAGCCTGGGTTCAGTCCCTGGTTGGGGAGCTGAGATCCTGCAAGTCACACACCACGGCCAAAAAAAAAAGCAAGAAAAAATAATATAACATAGCAACTCTAGAAATCAGGTTCTCCCCATTCTCCAGGGTTTGTTTTTGTTGTTTGTTTAGTGACTTTTCTCAACTAATTCATTGTAAAGTCTGTATTCTTTATTGTGTGGACAGTGAAGTCTCTGTTGATTAGCTTAGTAGTCAGCTAATGATTGGCTACTAAGCATTTAAGATTACCTTAAATGCCTGGACCCAGTATACCTCCCAGTCTTTCATGAGGGGTTCTGTGTGCCTACTGGGGCATGCCTTCAACAGTATCAGCCAAGCAGTTGAAAACTCTCCCTTTGCCTTCACTTCCTGCTTGGGAAAAGCTTCAAGATCAGCCAGGGTTGAATGCATAGGGCCATCTCATGTCTTTCTTGAGCATGCTCACAACCCTGCATGCACACAGCTCTATACATGTGCATGGACTTCTAGACTCCCACAGATATGTCAGAGCTGTTCAAAACCCCTATGAACATCTAATTTACCAGCTTTTCCTTTAAGCTTTTTGGCTAGTCTGTCAGTTGCCCCAAATAATCCAATGCCTCAAAGAGCCAGGAAGTTAAAACATTTTGTCAAAAGTTCTGTGAGGAGAAGACTTTTTGCACTGAGTGGACTCCAAGTTAGGTCAAATGCAAATAGCTTTGCAAGCAAGTGACGTCTTCCAGAAAACCAGCAGATGAGTCAGATAATGACAGTTCTTTGGGAATGAGACTCTGAAAGGGCTCTACCTCTGTTCTGCTCCCTCTGGTGACTGCGTTGGAATCTAGGCTATTGAAAATAAGGCTACCATAGAGCTGGAGAGTGAATGATGGAACAGTGCCACAAAGCATGCTGTTCAATACTGAGATTCAGTTCTTAAATAAATGTTTCCTGAGCTGCTGAAAGCTTATAGTTAGTATCCAGAGTCAGAAAAACCTGATTCTGACAATTTCTTTTTTTGCCAGATTTTTCATTGCTTTTACAGAGGAGAGAATTTTCAGAGATCTTATGCCACCATTTTGGGTTATATCTCCCCTGCAGTTTGTAACCTCACCCAGGGTTTGGCCAGAGCAGCAAGGAATAACCCTTTGTAGTTAAAGTAATTCCCTCATTTAATGGAACCAGCTTTGCTGGTGTGAGTACCTTGAAATCACAGAAACCCGATTTAGAACAGATATCCTCTTCAAATTGCTTTTTGAAATCTTTTTGTCTTAACTCTAAATTATGATAATATTCTGAAGTCAGTGAACCTATATCCAAATCCTGTTCAAAGCTACAAGTATATACTATTTCATTGTGTTGCTAAGACATAAAGTCTAACCAGTCTTCTATGACTGTACTTTTAGATATGGGTATTTTCAGATATTAGCCTCCCCACATCACTGTCTTTTTATTTTATTGAAATCCCAAATTCGCTTTCCCACCCCCCAAATTTGCTTTTGATTAACAGTCAAACCTTAAATGGTCCTCTGAGAGAAACAAAATCTGAAAAGGTGAGATTGAAATTAAATGATTTAAAATAGTATTGGGGCATTCACATTTCCATTGGTGCTAAAATATATCTGAACATGGAATGGAATTCAGAACTCCATGAAAGAGAGCTGGTGACAAAAGAGGTGATGTCACACAGCCTAAGGCCTGATAGGCATACAAGTTGGAGATGGACAGTGGTTGTCCATTCTGGTCGCACTGGTGGAGACTGTGCTTCTAAAAGCGAGCTCTTCAAACTTACATCTCAATTACTCCTAACAGGATAATTAGAATTTTCTTTCTCAAATTAAGGGTTTGAGAAATTCCTGATAAGATGCACTGTTCCCTGAAGTTGATTTTAATTGTAATTTTTTTAAACTGTCAGCATTTATCCAGCGTTGATGGCTTAGATGCTCGTAAGTATGCTTTGGCAGTTCGATTGTTTATTCCTCTCTTCTGGCTAACTTTTCCCCAGTTTCAGGGAGTCAGATTAAACAAATTGCTTCTTCCACACAAATGGGACTTCCTGGAAAGATTTAGCGTTTAGGAGGAAAAATGGCAGTTGTCAGAGGGAGAATTGAAAGCTTCCTTTTCCTGAAACACATATCACTTACAAAATAGATTAGTATATTCTTAGTATTTTTGAACATAACATTTTAAAAAAGTCATTCCCTTAATAATTGCCATAGAAGATTTTTAAGCCTGATGTACAGGCAAGGGTTTAATTCTGACTCTGAAAGGGAACATTTCAGGAGGCCCAGGTGTTCGGGAATAAAACCATTTGCTCAAGCGCAGGCTGGTTATTTACAGCTGCACTTTACTGCATGTGAAAGAGAGAAAAAGATTCTTCCCACTTTCTTTCCTTCCTTCTCTCTGGACTTTGCATTTCAGTCCCATCTCATTTAGAAATGAACCCTTTCCCCCGTCTTTGGGCCAGCTTAGAGTCCTGCCCCCCCCCCCCCAAGAAGACACATTTGTGTTTTACACGCATAAGGATCTGTGGTTTGAGTTCATTCTTCCTCCACTGAAGGAAGCATATTGAGGTTGCTAGGTGGCTGTGGGGAGGGAAACCACATTCACTGCTTGCCTGCACTTCTCTGCCTAGGTAAAACTTCTCAAGTTAACACAATTATGTTCTGCATTTGTGGCGGTATCTTTTGGCTGTGCTTGTGCTGACGGCTGCTGTCTTCTGTCTTTACTACAAAGTAACCAATGCATTGAAGTGAGTGATGTGGGTAAGAGTGGCTAACACTCCCTCAGATGGGATCCTGGGGTTCTGTGCTTGAGTAGGGTCATTCCTTGCCCCATGGCCGCACCCTGGGTGAGGTCAGGAACTGCGGGAGGGTTTTCTTCGCCTTCCTGTTTGGGGCTGTGAGCTCATAAGTAGAATGTTCTCAGCCAGGTGGCTCTGTGTTGCTTTGCTGTCACTTGGCCTCATTGAGTTTACCCTTGCTGGCTAATTCCACAGCACTGCAGACTGAAGACTGTGTGAATGAGTCTCTCTGCCTGTGTTCACTCAGAGGACGGGCTGAGTTGATCTCTTGCCTGAGTTGGGGAGCTCTCAGTGTGTCCTTGGCCTTGGGAACAGTGAGGTGGGCCTATAGGACTTTGGGGAAGCTGAGTTGTGTGAAGATCCTGGGGTTTGCCTAACAAGGGAGTGTAGATCAGAAAAGTGAGCATTAGATTTTGGGGAAAGGAACCTTCAAATATGGGAGAGATTGGTTGTCAGAAGCAGTGGTGTTCCCATTCATTAACGTTCCAAGGAGGCAGCGTAAGTTGTTGAACAGAGTCCTGCATCAAGCTTTCAATGACCTGCCTTTTATTTACAGCTCCTCCTCTGCTTGTATGTGTTTGATCAAGGCACTGTGTTTCTCCATGTCTCAGATTCCTTATCTAATAATGCGGAGAAAAAACAAACAAAAAAGAAGCAGTGGTGTTCCCATTTTAGGGAAGTTAGGCCTGTGTGCTGGAAGGTGAATCCCAGCACCCAGGGGACGGCTGACTTTGGCACCTGTCATGCTCTGCACTTGGAGGACTTGCAGTGATCATCTCGTGACCCACACTTACAATTCACTCTCCCTTATTTGCTGTAACCTGATTATACATTTCTGGCAATGTTAGGAGAGAAAGGGATCAGACAGGACCTTGGGATGGGGGCGGAGCACTTTAGTCTTGGGCTGGTGTCATGTGTCTGATTGGCTCCAGCCCCAAACTGTCCAGATACCCCTGACAATTGTAACAGATGGACTGAGAAGAAAAATTCTAATCCTATGCTCTGTGTATGTCTTTTCCTAAGAGTTCCAAAGGAACCTACTTGTTCAGACTTAGAAAATGATCCAGCCATGGTCACCCAGGACAAGGTCACTGCGGCCATCACCAATGGGCCTTATCCCAACCTCCGATGCTGTGATGAATGTAACTTGTATGCTGGCTTTGATCCCCTGCCACGGTGCTTCTGTGATGCATACGAGGGAATCTGACTTGGGTGGGCACATATATCTTTGTGAGCAGTATTTCTTTCTTAGTAGAATGTTTTATTATTCAAGTCAAGTTCTGTCTCTTTGGTTTACATTATATGATGTACTATGTAACATATTTATGTACTTTTGAATAAATAAAATATTGAAAATAATCCTCTCTGCCTCCAGTATTGCTGTTGTTTGTTATAAAAGTACTTAAATTTGTGTAGTACCCACTTTGGGACTTGGGGCAGCTAGCTTATAAAGTTATACTGCAATATAAGGAGAGTTAGAGTAGAAAATACACCTATATATCCAACCCCAGAAAAAAAATATTGATCTTAGAGTGTTTCTAGTTTCAGACCCTGCTCAACTTCCCACGCTCGGCCCTCCTCCTTCTAAGGGTTTCATTCACTCTCATCCAGCTACTCTACCATGGGCAGTTGTTTCACTGCCCTGGAGGGAAACTCCATTCATCCCAGAGGGAGAACAGCCAGATGGGCTACCTCTGGGTTGAGGTTGCCTGATCTGTGCAGTCATGGGGTTGAGCTCTGTGGTGTCAAAAGGACATTTTAAAAACCTGAGATTCCTCCTCCTGCTATCCTCCAAATCTTCAGAAGCAGATTTTTTTCTTCTTTTTGGATCACTGTAACACTGATTATTGGTGACTCAGCTGTCAGTGTCTTTAACTGCAAACAGGAGCCTCTCGCCGAATGGTGAGGTCCGGATCCTCCTGGTCTCAGCAGTCGGCAGGAGGGTTGCGCCCCTTGTCACTCCTGCTCGTCCGCTCCCTTCTGTTCCTGCTCTTTCCTCTGAGCCTCTGGAACCCCCTTCTAACTGTAGACTCTCCATTTGTAACCACAATTTGTGCTTTTTAAAAAAAATTTTTTTTGAAATGTTGATAGCACATATTTAATTTTTTTTTGTGTGTGTGTGGTACGCGGGCGTCTCACTGTTGTGGCCTCTCCCATTGCGGAGCACAGGCTCCGGATGCGCAGGCTCAGCGGCCATGGCTCACGGGCCCAGCCGCTCCGTGGCATGTGGAATCTTCCTGGACCGGGGCACGAACCTGTGTCCCCTGCATCAGCAGGCGGACTCTCAACCGCTGTGCCACCAGGGAAGCCCCTATGCGGAATTTTTTATCCACGTGGATCTCCCAAACACACTGGATGTCTGTTGGGTAGTCTCCTGGATGCAGCGGACTGGAAAATGAGCCGGAGAGACTAGAAATGACCCCTCCACAAGAGTTACTTCCTCCTGAAATGACAGGAAAAAGGACGCCAGGATGTGCCTCCATGGCATCACTTATGTGGTCCCACTAACGACTGCCTCACAGCCAGCGGCCTGGTGGAGTCAGGCTGCCGTCGGATGGATCTTTAGCCTAAACGTCTCCTGGGAAGGAGAGTCCATTCAATCTAATTCTTATGGGTCCAAAAGTATTAATGCATGAGAGCTCCCTGCCTTCCTCCCTCTATCATCTGATGAAGAAAACATTATCTTTGTCCTGTCTGTTTACTCTCTCCTCGCTCTTTCTAAAGTGGAAGGGTGCTCGCTTGCTGGGACGGGGGCAGAGCAGATGGACATGAGGGTTTGGGACAGAGAGACAGAGGCCGAGGCTGGATGTGCCTGGGGAAGGGGTGAGTCTGATGAGGTTTGGCTCTGAGGAATCGGAGATGGAGGCAATGGGGGTGGGATGGACTGTTTGGGGAGGTTATGACTGGGACCGCCCTTTAACTACTTTGTCATCACTTTTTCTGGGTAGATTGTGTTTCCTTCAACTCAATAGCTACTGCAACTGGAACTTACAGGTTTTGGATTTATAAGAATTAAACAAGGGGCTTTCCTGTTGGCGCAGTGGTTAAGAATCCGCCTGCCAATGCAGGGGACACGCGTTCGAGCCCTGGTCCAGGAAGATCCCACATGCCGTGGAGCAACTAAGCCCATGCACCACAACTACTGAGCCTGCACTCTAGAGCCCGTGAGCCACAACTACTGAGCCCACGTGCCACAACTACTGAAGCCTGCGCGCCTAGAGCCTGCGCTCTGCAACAAGAGAAGCCACCGCAATGAGAAGCCTGTGCACTGGAACAAAGAGTAGTCTCCGCTCACCGCAACTAGAGAAAGCCCGCGTGCAGCAACGAAGACCCAACGCAACCAAAAATAAATAAATAAATAAATAAATAAATTTTATTTAAAAAAAAAGAATTAAAGAAGTAAAATCTGGGCCTCCCTGGTGGCGCAGTGGTTAAGAGTCCGCCTGCCGATGCAGGGGATACGGGTTCGTGCCCTGGTCTGGGAGGATCCCATATGCCGCGGAGCGGCTGGGCCCGTGAGCCATGGCCGCTGG
This sequence comes from Mesoplodon densirostris, assembly GCF_025265405.1. Taxonomy (NCBI): domain Eukaryota; kingdom Metazoa; phylum Chordata; class Mammalia; order Artiodactyla; family Ziphiidae; genus Mesoplodon; species Mesoplodon densirostris. The sequence goes on from NC_082661.1 coordinate 9,483,996, forward strand.
GCCTGCGCATCCGGAGCCTGTGCTCCGCAACGGGAGAGGCCACAACAGTGAGAGGCCCGCATACCGCAAAAAGAAAAAAAAAAAAAAAAAAAAAGAAGAAGTAAAATCTAATTCTTCCATACTAGTCATATTAATATCAATTGATACACACACACAAACATACATATGTAAAGCAGCATGCCACACAAAAAAGTAGAAAACTTAGAATTGTCAAATTATTTTAGAGGAAATTTGAAAACATAATGTTTTATTGACCTTGTGGCCAAATTATGACGATGCTTAACTTTCTTCTTTCTGTTCTCCCGTGACCACCTTGTAATCCTCCCAGAATCGCACAGATTCCTGGCCTTTCCCGTGATGGATGGTGGGAAGTGGTGACGGTCACAGAGTGCTAGTGTTGACTGCGCTTGTAGGTTACAATAACTCGGCCTCGTCACGCTGACGCTGAAACCCTGGGGAGCTGGCAGGGGGTGATGAGCTGGTGCCCATCATGGGGGTCCACTGCTGGATGGTGCCCAGAGGAGGCAGGCTGAGAACAGCCAGACGGACCGAGCCACATTCCCTTCAAGTCCCTTGTCACCCTCCTGCCTACTCTGACCTGGGCAAATCCACATGCCCCCTTCCCAGCCTGAGAGTCAGCATTTACAATTTTATACAAAACTTATTGTTCCCTTTTATTATATATGGATGTCGGCCAATATTTCATAATAACTATAAATGGAGTATAACCTTTAAAAATTGTAAATCACTCTATCATATACCTGTATCATAATATTGTGCATCAACTAAACTTTAACAATTTTTTTTTAAACATAAAACAACAAGAAGTCAGCATTTACAGGCATTAGAAGTACTAATGCCACGCCCCTCGGCAAGGCTGCAGTGAGGACAGGGACGCCCCTCCGATTGAGTCCTGGCTGCCCTGCCTTCTCGTGGAAAGGGCTGCAGCAGGATGGGCTTGAGCAGCAGAGAAGCAGCCCCTCAGCCACGCTGCACGAGCCTCTTTGTGCCTTGTCCTGAGCACACCGCCTGGCATCTCCTATGATGGTTCTCTTGGCATGGAGTTATTACCATGTCAATTTAAAACAAGCGGCTACCTGTTACGCAATCCTGAGAAGCTGTGGAAAGACCCAGAAGGAAAAAAAGAGATAGTGATGACCTCCAGGGGAAAATAGTCTCATCTACTAGGTTAGCAAAATGTAAAGGGTCTCCTTAGAAATGTCCATGTACTTAGTGCAAACTGAGAAAAGTCTGAAGGTGCTGAGAGGATTCCTGTGGTAGGTTAAAGAAGGCCACAGATTCTCGGACATGCGTCTCATCACAAGGTGGGTCCCCTCCTTTGAACCTGGGTGGGTTCTGTGACAGCTCTAACCAGCAGAGTATGGCAGAAGCGATGCTGTGCCTTAAGACACTGGCAGCTTCCACTTCCTGTCTCTGGGAACCGTGGCTTGCTTGTGGCACCCTGAGCCACCCCGTAAGATGTCTAATTACCTGGAGAGACCTTGGGAATATGAAGAGGCCCCAAGACCACCTGGAAAGGAAGAGGGCCCTTGGCTGAGCCCATCCATCCAGCTGTCTCCACCAGGACCCCAGGCATGTGAGTACAGCTGTCCTGGACTCTCCAAACCAGCCACTAGGTGACCCTGCTCAGTGCTATGTGAAGTGGAAGACTCTCCCAGCCAAGCCCTGCCCCACAAAACCGGGACAGACAACTAAGTGGTTGTTGTTTTCAACCAGTACGTTTTGGAGCAGCAGCATACGACCAGGATGGCTCCTTTCATGCAGTATGGCCTTTGTCATTTCCCCATCATCCAGGTAATTTTCAGCTTAGCTGAGTTACATTAAGTGAGAAAACTACAGATGAGCCTTTATTTGAATATCCACTGCCCTTGACCCCAATGCTGGCCCTTTAACTTTAGATGATCTTTCCCCTCTCACTCATGACCCTAACACATAAGGCTGGCCGTCCCCCCAGGAACGCTCAGAACACATCAAGGTCTTCTCCAGGCAAGTGACCGACACAGGTGCTTCTGCAAATGACTTGTGATGTGTGGTGTTTTCTGAGGCTGTGTGGGGACAGCCAGCTGCATTCAAAGGGCAAGAGGTGGGGTTTGAAGATTCCTGTTCTATTACTTTCTACTAACTGAGTTATCCTGGACAGGCTTCTTGATCTCCCTAATCCTCAACTGTAAGGATTAAATAAATTAACTTATGCAGAAACCATAACATCATGCCTGCTGCTGTGCAGATGCTTAGAAGTGTCTGTTGCAATGAAACAAAATGCCTTTTCATTTACCTTCAGCATCATTTCAGAATTTACATCATGTGCCGTCTGATTTTTCTAATCTTTGGTTTTTATTACAGAGGAATATCCTTCAATCATTAACTTAAAAGATCTTTGAAAACAGGCAAAAGATTCCCAAGAGTATGTACTCTGAGGTCAAACTGATTAGTGTCAAAGCTTGGTTCCACCATTAACTGGCTGAGTGATCCCAGGAAAGTTACTTAACCTCTCTGCATCTCAAATTACTCTTTCTGTAAAATACAATACAAGGTGCCTTTTTGCAGCATTGTCCTGAAGATTAGCAATAACCTGAGCTAAATGTCTCCCCTTCTTTGTGTTAGTTTTGCCTGGTCTTTGTGTAGTTAGGGCCAATGAACAGGTGTGGTAAGTGAGACTGGTGGTCAAGGGCCCTGACAGCTTTGGTTCAAATCCACTGGCTACCCCTGGGTATGTTACTAACCTTCTATATCTCAGTTTACCCATCTGGAAAATGGGAATAATCAAAGTACTTTAAGAGGTTATTGTGTGGATTAAATGAGTTATATATGTATTGATATATAAGGGCTTAGAACAGTACCTGAAAGCATCTATAAGTATTTGACGTTATTATTATTATAAAGTTGTCAGGACTAGAAAAAATATGGACATACCTGGAGGTGTGGGAGGAGGCAGGTCTTCTGAATCTGAATGCATAAAGAAAGGCAACAGGTCACTCTCTTTAGTGAATCCAAAGTGTGGAGGAGGTGGGGTAACAGGAGTGCAGGTGGGGATGAAGAGGAGAGGATCATGGCCTTTTTGGGCACAGGACTCAGAGCACTGCATCCTGAGTAACTCTAGCCCTCCTCTGGCAGGGTCCTTGGCCTCAGCGGGTGGGGTAGCGCAGCTGGGTCAACTCTGCCCCACGGTCGCCAGGGCTGACTTACCCACGGCCCCTCTTATGCAGGATCCCCTGGACTACTTGTTAAGAATGCAGATTCCAGAGCCCCTTCGCAAACCTAGTTCATCGTAATCTCTGGGGGTGGTCCCTGGATTCTGCATGGCGAGGCCCTGGGGGTGCTGTTTCACACCAGCATTCGAGACCTCCCATGTGCAACCCACGTGCAACCGGGGGCTGCCCGCGGCAGGGCTTGTGCCTGAGCCCAGGGCCTGGCGCGGAGTAGACGCTCGAGGATTGGTTGACGCCAGAATGAGCAGACGGATGGACGGATGGATGGGTGGATGAAAATTCCATCTGGGATGCATAGTGTCAAAATGTCTTCAACCACGACATCTGAAATTACGGCCTGAGAGGAGAGAGGATACCCGAGCAGATGACACTAGCGTCCTCGTGGTGGCCGCAGTTGTGCTCCGACCAGCAGGGAGCGCTCCACCCGGCGCACTGCAGCTTGTCCAGGAAAGTGGCCCCGGAGCCCGGGCCGAAGTGGGCCTCCCCGAGGGCGGACACAGCCCGACTGCACCCCAGCTGTCGGCACGCGACCCTGAACCTTCGTTCAGGTCCCACACGTCATCACACACGGTGCCCCAGGCCCCCCGGTGCAGGACCTCCACGCGTCCTGAGCACCATCCGGAGTCGCCCGCCAGCCGCAGCTCCGGCCAGTCCCCTGCAGACAGACAGCTGGTGACCGTGGACTCTGGGCGCGCCGCTCACGTCCCTTGAGCTGGCCGAGCTCCCTACCCCACACTGCTGTTAGGGCAGGAGAACTTGGTAAAAGGTCAGGCAAGTAGTCAGCCTCCTAGCTGGAGGTTGCTAAGTCATGAAAATCGTCCAAACATTTAGCCTAAAACGTCCATTAATATCTATTGGGCCAGAGCTGTATGCCAATCTCTGTTGGCTAAATGCAGAAAAACGTAGTAAGTAACCTGTACAGTTTTTTGTGATTCTGTGAAGTGCTTTCATGTGTGTGTGTGTGTGTGTGTGTGTGTGTGTGTGTCCCCACCTTCACCTTCATAATAACTCAGGAAGGTAAGCAGAAGAGTATCAGTGTACCAGTTTTATCTATGAGGACACTGATAGTTGGAGAAGCAAAGTGACTTACCCCAAATCCCACATCTGGTAAGTAGCTGATCTAAATTCAGTCCCCCATTTTTGTCCTTATTTCTAGAAAGGTGATGTACTTGTAAACTTGAATATATAGAATATAAAGTTTTGTTGTAAACTCAAAAAAGTTGTATTTTTTATACCTATTGGTGTTTCCTCTTCCCTAGAGGTGATGGGGGTAATCGTTATTTCAGCAGCTACAGTAAAAAGAAAACATCAGTTAGTGATGAATATACAAAACACATAAATAGAAACAAAACTAAAGCTGAGTAAAGGGAGAGCTTATCTAGCCCTCCAAACCAATGTCTAGTATCTCTTTGTGAAATATAAGAAGCCAGTTCTAAAGGGCTTGGTGAATTTCCAGCTTAAAGACATGTTTGCTCTAATCTGGAATCTAACTCTGGTTCACCACACATTACGTACAAATGAACATCAATTTCCTGATCCATAAAACTGGAAATCAGATTTGACAAAGAAGAGGAATGAGGTTTACTAAGAAGTGAATAAATTTTAAAAATTATCATAATTTTCCCAATTCAATAAATACTTCATCATTTTGGGAAAAATTAACACACCACAAAAAATATTGAAATAGGAAAAAATTTAAATGCCTTTTATAATAGCATCAAAAATCATGGAATTCTTATGGATAAGTCTGATAAGTATGTGCAAAATTTGTACATGGAAAAATCCAAACTACTGATGAGATAAATGAAAGACCTCAGTAAATGAAGGGATACATTATGTTGATGTACCAGAAGACTTGATATTGTTAAGATGCCAATTTCCTCCAACTTTATATGAGTCAATCCAAATCAAAAATCCTAGCAGACATTTTTTTGTAGAAATTGATAAATTGATTCTAAAATATTATATTTCTGAAAGGCAAAAAGCCTAGGTTAGCCAAAACGATTGTGAAAAAGTAGAAAAAAGAACAAAGTTGGAGCACTTACACTACCCGATTTCAAGAATAACTCTAAAGCTACGGTAATCAAGCCAATGTGTTATGGGCATAACAATGGTCACATAAATCAGTGCAACAAAAGAGGAAGTTTAGAAATAGACCATGTATTAATGGTTAGTTTATTTTTGACAAAAGTGCCAAGGTATTTCAGTGGAGTTAGAAGAGACTTCTCAAAGGAATAAAGACACAGACTTAGAAAATGGACTTGAGGACATGGGGAGGGGGAAGGGGAAGCTGGGACAAAGTGAGAGAGTAGCAGTGATATATATACACTACCGAATGTAAAAATAGATAGCTAGTGGGAAGCAGCTGTACAGGGAGATCAGCTCAATGCTTTGTGACCACCTAGAGGGGTGGGATAGGGAGGGTGGAAGGGAGACGCAAGAGGGAGGGGATATGGGGATATATGTATACATGTTCACTTTGTTATACAGCAGAAACTAACACACCATTGTAAAGCAATTATACTCCAATAAAGATGTTAAAAACAACAACAACTGGTGCTGCAACACAATTGAACATCAAAATGCAACAAACCAAACAAAAACCAGAACAAAAACGCTTCACCCTTACCTCTACCTTATCCAGAATTAACTTGAAGTGGAGCATAGACCTAAAAAGAAATAAAATGAGGGTGTAGGCCAAGCAGAATTTCTTGTACTACTTAAATGATTATTTTTTTTATCTCTTTTCACTGAGTGTCAAAATCTAAATTCACATAAATTGTGTACCTGATGTATGTATGCATACTTTTTTAAAAGCCTGTTTCTATTTTCCACTTCTCTCCAAATGTCACATTGTTTATATGCCACCTGGAAAGATGCCATCTGAGTGATGTGCATATGAAAAGACCCATTTAAAATATTACCATCATCTTGAGTCACAAAGAACAAGAGTCCTGCCAGAAAGACATGTTAGCAGTGTTTGCATTGAGAGGGGCTGAAGGCGCCTTCTACCTTCCTTGTCTGTTGTCTCAGACCTGCTGGACCCTAACTCTCACCTTAAGCCAAGAACAGTTCTCAAATATTTCCTGTTGTAACAAAGAATCTGCGCTTTTCAAGTCTGAGTGCCAGTGCTGTAGACGAGCACCACTTTTCATGTTCAAAATGATCCTTTTATGAAAGGTGATCCTGACACATCCCCACTCAGATACATTAAATTCCAGAGTAACGCAGGATTAGCAAATTCTGACATAGAGACAGTGCAGAGCTCTTCCTTCAGAGTTCTCCCTTCATCTGGTTCCACGGGACCCTGGATCTACCCAAATTCTGTCTCTTTAGGTTCCTGGCATAAAGTGACATACTGGATACAAAGGTGAGATTGCTCCTTCTCCACGTCAGGCTGGGAACTGGGAAGTTCAACTGTGAAGTCCCCCTGGGGTTAGAGCACTGGCCCCAGGGACTCTTCTGGAGGTTCAGGGCAGAGAGGAGCTGAGCGGCCAGACCTGGCATCTCCAGCTGAGACTGTCTGGTGCTGGGGTCCGACAGCGGTGAGTGCTCAAGAGAGGCCACCGAGCAGATGCAAGACTCTGGGATTCCAGGATGAAGGAAACCCCCGTGGGACAATGGCAAATTTTACTTCCTTCCTCCTGTTGGCAAATCTCATTCCTACTTCTGTTCTACTGCAGAAGGGAGAGGCACGTGTGAGAGATCAACACTCCCCTGTATATGCCTCAGCAGCCGGGCAGAGACCTCTCGCCAACACTGAGTCACCCCGCTCAGCAAATGCCCTCAACCTGCTTCTCTTCACCCATCTCTTCTACCGCTCCAGGCCCACTGCAGTTTGTAGAGTCTATTCCAGGCCAAAAATTAATAGAAAGCCAGGGAGGTGGATAAACTTGCATAGCCTTTCCCCAAATTCTCATGCACCTTATCTCTGAACACCCATAGTTTGCCCCATGGGAAGTTTCTCTGAGCCCCTGGCTGTTAAGAATCTTCCCAATGTTGCCAGAATACCACCTTTCTTGCACCAGTTATAATGTGCATTATATTCTACACTGACCTTCTATATACCTGTCTCACCCCATTTTGTGAGATCTTCTGCAAGAGACAGACCCTGTCCTGTCTTGTTCATCTGTGTTTCCTCAACATCTAGCAGAGTTGAGCTCATGGCGTGCTTGAGTGGAGGCATGCGTGCACACGTGAACGTATGTATGAATGTGTGAGTACCAAAGAAAGCATATCCAGAGAAAAATGTTCTCCCTTACAGAGTATTACATTTAAGTAGACATTTAAGTAGACTAAATATCCTGCTTTGATACCCCTATAACATGCATCTATAACGGGCAGTAATGTCAATACTTGCAAAATATACAGAGCAAACATTTAATGGTTAATCCACTCTCTAGGGTGCTTCTGTGGATAAGAGAAAAAAAAAAAGTGAAAAGTTTGTCCACCCACCAGTCAAATGCCAGTCTCCTGCCATCACTATATCCCGACCCTAAATGTGCCAAGTCTTTGCCTCTGTATTTGGTGGCTCCTCCTTGCCCTGGGGACTCAGCTCCGCCACTAGATCACATGACCTTGAGTAACTCCTCTTCATCCCCCCCCTTTTTTTTTAACTCTCTACAGGTCGAATGAGCGCCCTGGTGAGCCCTGCATCTGGTGAGCTAGTTGGGATGTACCTCCCAGACATGGCCAGCTCCTTTTCTCTCACATTCTCTATTTGGTTGTTTACTTCTCTATGTAGCAACCCGGACAGGGGACAGAGCTGAATAAGATGCCAGGGGGCCATGGGCACAAGACAGGAATGGAGCCCAGACTCTGCCTAGTCATACCCTTCCCCAACCTAACCCATCTCCTTTCCCATTCCTTCCCATCATGGAGGGAGAGTAACACCACAGTCCTGCAATCTTGACTTGGTGTCAAGTCAAGAAAGGACGGTCTTTTCTCCTATTTTATCTGTGTCCAGATTTCACAAGGAGTGACTGGCAGGAAGGAGCGTTCCAAATACAGGAAGCTGTCCATCCCCTTGTCTCCTGCTTTGTCTGGTTGCAGTGGGACCAGCAGAATCGTGGTCTGGTTTGCCTGGCACCATCTTTACGCCAGACTAATACAGGAAGTTGTTATTTAAAGATAAGGGAAACCGCAATTAACGCCCTCCCTCCATAATCTGATAGAGTCTTGGAAAGGCTAAGTCATTTCTGCATTAGCCTATGGAAAGGTAAGATGATCTTCAGCCTGATTCTCCACATGAGTTCAGGCATTATCGCAGCTACAAGCATAGGCAGGTACTTCCGGCTTCATGGGAAGAGGGCAGGTTTCATGAGCACGGATTTAGCAGTGACTCTAGTGGTGACAGAGGGACAACAAAAAAACCCAATGCACCCTACAGCAGAAAGCCAAGGAGGCGAGGGTAATTTGAAGCTAGAAAGGGGTCATTTTAAAAAGAAAACACTTGAATGCAAATCTGTAGAGATAGAAAGTAGACTAATGGTTGCCAGGGGATTAACTATAAATGAGCATGAGAGATCTTTTGGGGGAAATATTCCAAAACTGAATTGTGAATTATACAATTCAGCAAGTTTATTAAAAATCATTGAATTGCATGTCTAAAGCAGGAAAATTTTATGGTAGGTAAAGTATATCCTATGGCCCAGGGCTTCTTGGTTCACTTACAGCTCTATCTTAGCTATTTTTTTTTTCATTCCACAAATATTTATTGAGTGCCTCCTATGTGTCACAGACCATGCTGGGACTGCAAAATTAGCAATAAATAAGATTTTAAAAGTTCCTGGTCTCTTGGAGCTTACATTCTAATGGGAGGAGTGAGATAGTAATAAAGATAACTACAGATCGCTATAAGACAGTAATTCTTAACCCACATGGTAGGACCTCCTGGAGGGCATCCAAACATCCCAGTGCCCAGGCCACACCCTATCAGACTCTCTTGGGTAGGATCTTAATAGCAAGACAGGCAGCCAAAGGAGAATTCTCAACGCCTCCTTTCAGACTGAGAATGTGGTGTTGCACAGTGGTCTCCATTAATCAGTGAGGAAAGGGCTAGGGAAGACCCTCCTTCTTGTGCCCTGGTGTCTGTTACCTCAGCTCACCTCCGTGGGGCAGATTCCACTGGGGAGGGGGAGTCCTCCTTGGTGGGCCTGAAATTCTGGTGGGAAAAAATAAAAAACACATGCAGGCAGGGATATCATCATCCTGGCCTAGATTCTGAGGTCTGATTAGATCACCCTTTTGGGACTTGACCTTCCCCAGATAATAATCTGTTCCCCCTCAGTCAGAAAAAAAAAGAATTAGAGACCCTGCTTCTGACACCTCCATGTGACCAAGCATTCCCCAGAGGTCTAAAATGGAAACAGGCCTCGCCTTATCCATAGGTTCCACTGTTCTGGGTGGACCTCCCAAAGAGGCTCCCAAAGTGGACCTATTCCTAAGTAACTATTTGTAACAACTCTGCTTGAGCCAGCATCTGCTCAATCCTTATGCCAAGAGGAAGCAGACAGGAAGCTGGAAACTGGATTTATCTTTTAATTTTAATTTTATTGGAGTATAATTGATTTACAATATTGTGTTAGTTTCAGGTGCACAGCAAAGTGGTCCAGTTATACATATACATACAGTTGTTCTTTTTTAGATTCTTTTCTCATATAGGTTATCCCAGAATATTGAGTAGAGTTCCCTGTGCTATACAGTAGGTCCTTGTTGGTTATCTATCTTATATATGGTAGTGTGTGTATGTTCATCCCAAGCTCCTGATTTATCCCTCTCCCTCATGCTCCCGCTTTGGTAAACATGTTTGTTTTCAATATCTGTAAGTCTGGGAAACTGGATTTTAGAAACAGGTTGGTGCACAGCAGGTGAATCCTGACCACAAGTCCTCTGGGCTGACTCCATGGGGGTCCCTGTGGAGGTTGTGTGTCATCTGATTCCTCACAGGGCCAACCAGCTGCCTTTCACACTTTTCTGTGTGTGGGATTCACCTGGGGAGCTTGTTGAATTGCAGATCGTGACTCAGTTGATCTGGGACAAGGCCTGAAATTCTTCATTTCTAACCTGCTCCCGGGTTATACCACTGCTGCTGGTCCCCTAGCCACACTTTGAGTAGCACCCCGTGCTGAGTAGTCCCACACATTGAGTTGCAACTTTGTTCCTCTTGGACCAGCAGCATTGGCATCCCCTGGGAAGTTGTTAGAGATGCAGATCTTTAGGTTCCACCCCAAACCTACCGAATCTCTGCATTTTAATAAGATCTCCCCGGAGGGTTATATGCACATTAATGTCGGAGAAGCACTGACCTAGAAGACCTGTCCAGGAGGCTGGTCTGCCTAGAGCCAACGGCTTTGTAATGGGAACTATGATTTTAAGGCACACAGCTTCTCATATAAAGTCTGGATATAATGCAGTGTTAGAAAGGAGCACCATTCTCATAAACCAAGGGGGCTATCTCCATAGGGAATCTTAGCCCCGGAGTAGGGGGATGGCTGGTGGGTCTTTGCAGAGCCATCTTTCAGTGAGTGGCAAGATCCACCAGAGGGAGCCAGAGCCTAGGAGGTGACTGAAGGGACAGATGTGGCAAGGGAGGAGAAGCCCGGACGTTTTGTGTATGACTTGCACACACAAACACACACACACGCAACCACACACATGTACACATACTCCTTGATAGCCATTATAATAATAAATTGGAAAATATACTTAAAGAAAAAGAGGGAGAAAATGAACATTAAAGTTAATAAGATGAGGGTAGGAAGTTAAGAAAGTTCAAAAGAAAAATGTTTTTAGGGAATAATATAAGAGAAATCATAAATATATATGCAATATAATATAGGAGAGTATCATTCCTACCTAGGATAGGAAATGATTTCTTAAACAAGACATGAAAAGCACTAACCATCAAGGAGAAGACTCATAAACTGGAGTGCAGCTGGCATAAAAGAAATCTTTAAGAAAGGAGAGAGGCCAGTCAAGAATAGGAGCAGATATTTGCAACATAGGTTACTGGCAAAGGGCTTATATTAAGAATATGTAAAGAGGGCCTCCCTGGTGGCGCAGTGGTTGAGAGTCCGCCTGCCGATGCAGGGGATACGGGTTCGTGCCCCGGTCTGGGAGGATCCCATATGCCGCGGAGCGGCTGGGCCCGTGAGCCATGGCCGCTGGGCCTGCGCATCCGGAGCCTGTGCTCCGCAACGGGAGGGGCCACAACAGTGAGAGGCCCGCATACCGCAAAAAGAAAAAAAAAAAAAAAAAAGAATATGTAAAGAAGTTGTACATATCAATAAGAAAAAAAATATTAGAAAAAATTGACGAAAGACTTGTTGAATAGACATTTCACTAAGGGTAATCTCAATGGGCAATAGAAAAAGTGTTCAACCTCATCTGTAATCAGAAAGTGTAAATTAAAGCCACAGTGAGATATCACAAGATACCCATTAGTGTTGGCAAGAGGAAATTCTCATACTTTACTGGTGGAATGGTGAATTGTAGAGACAATTTGGAATAGAGCTGAAAATTCTCTAGGAAATCAAAGCACACATATCCTAGGGCTCAGCAATTCCACTCTTAGGTATGCACCTGACAGAATAGGTACAAGGAAACATGACAAGAATGCGCCCCAAATTTTAAAAAAACCAACCCAAATGTAAACAACAGAAGACTGATTAATAAATGAGTCTTCTCTTTGAAGAGAAGGTGGCTTCTCTTTGTTGCAGAGCACAGGCTCTAGTTGCTCGGGCTTCAGTAGTTATGGCACGTGGGCTCAGTAGTTTTGGCTCGCGGGCTCTAGAGTGCAGGCTCAGTAGTTGTGGTGCATGGGCCTAGTTGCTCCACAGCATGTGGGATTTTCCCAGACCAGGGCTCGAACCCGTGTCCCCTTCATTGGCAGGTGGATTCTTAACCTCTGTGCCACCAGGGAAATCCTATTCTGTGAAGGTGTTTTTGGACGAGATTAACATTTAAATCAGCAAACTCTGAGTAAAGCAGATTGCCCATTGCTCCATAATGGGGGTGGGTCTCATCCAGTCAGCTGAAGGCCTGAAGAGAACAAAGACTTATGTCCCCTGAACAAGAGGAAATTCCGCCAGTGGACTTGAATTTCGACATGGGCTCTCCCTGGGTCTCCAGCCTGCTGGACCACCCCTGCAGATTTTGGATATTCCAGCCCACACTCATGTAAGTTAATTCCTTAAAATAAATTTCTCTCTGTCTCCAGATCCCACCCCAAACCTATCATTGCCATGGTGACATCACTTCTGTGCAGAGTGGCAGGGTGCCCTTTCTCACTCTCCTTTTCCCTGATGCCTGGAGGAGCTGAGTCCTGACAGTGCTACCCTTTTCTACCTGGACCTGCTGGGACAAGGCCATAGCTTCTCCATCTCAATACCTGGAGGTTACCAGGCTGCTGGTACATGGCCAGCCCTAGAATATCCCCCATCAGCCCACAGTCCACTGCTGATGTCTCTGTGTATTTCCTTCTAGTCTTTTTTCCTCCTGCATATTTGTATATTGACAGCATCCAGATCATACTCTATATAAGTTTTGTATTCTATCTTTTTAAAATATCACATTACATCATAAGCATATTATTGGAAATTTGACAAAGACTTGATTTTTTGATAGGCCCATAATATTCTATCATGTATCATCCATTGGTTGTTCCACAAATATTTGTTGAGTGCTCGCAATGTGCCAGGTGTTGTGTGGCTTGTGCAAGCAGTTGACTGTAGGACAAATGTGTGAGTCAATGAATACAGGGCAGGAGGCTCAGAGGCACTTGTTGCTATTTCCAGGTTCACAGCTGTTCCAGGTAACTGAACTTGCCCAGGTAAGAGGAGCACCAATGTATTTTAGGCGGCTGACATCGGTATGAGCACTGGACCGAGCTCTAAATATCCCCATTTGGGGATGTTTCCTGGTAGAAGCAAAGGAAAGCTTTAGGACCAGTACTTGTCAGAGACAACTTCTTCCATAAGCTGTTTCTTTACTTTTTAAACTTATGTTTTCAATAGGTAATATGCTTACATTGTTCTAAAATTCAAGATGAAATAATAATGTACACAATGAAAAGGCTCATTCCCACCTCTTCCTCATCTGCCAGGTACCCACCTCTGGTAACCATTTTTATCATTTTTTTGGTATGTATTATTCTAGAGTTTCTTTATGCAAATACAAGTTTCCTTTCCAACACAAAAAAGTAGTCTACAGTTTATATACTTTTGCACCTTGCTTTTTGCATGAACAAAATTTCTCAGTGATATTTCCAAATAAAGATCTTTTTATTACTTCTATAGTCCTATTACTCCTATATAGTATCCCCTTGTATGGTCAACCATAACTCTCTAGCCAGTCACCTGTTAATGGACATTTGAGTTTCCCATTAGATTTGTCATCTCAAACAAGGCTGCACTGACAAACTTGTGTGTATTTTACTTTATACATGTAATTGCTGGGTCAAAGGGTAAACACACTTGTAACTTTTGGTATATATTGCCTAATTACTTTCTACAGGATTGTGCCAATATACATTCCCACCAGCAACACTCTTGACCCTACTTTTGGGCAGGAACCCAAGATGATTACTTATTAGGTCAACAGGCTGAACATCTGCTCTATACTAGATCCCATGATAAAACAACCCCAGTGCAAAGAACGAGATGCTATTGGCACCTGCTTTTGAGCAGAGGGAGAGACAGACCTATTGGACAACCAAGTCAATATGTGACAAAGCACTATAGCATGATACAGGAAGTGCTGTGAGAATGTGGACAAAGGGATAATTTATTCTGCAAGGAACGCTTCAGAGGAAGCAATGGTTAAGCTGGGCCCTAAAAGACAAGCAAGTTGTCTAGGGGGAGAGAGGTATTTGAGACAGGGGGGAGCATGTCTAGAAGCTGATTCCAAGAACCATAGATAGAGTTCATGGATGGAGCATGAGGAACTAAGATTGGAGCTAAGATTGGAGAGGCAAGCCAACACCAGGGAGAGACTTTAGCTGATGAACCTTCATCCTGAAAGAACTGAGCAGTCTTTACGGGCATATAAGTGGCAGTGACGTGGTCAGATCATCTCCCAGCCACACTCTCTGCCCACTCTATTCCTCTAGACTCCAACACGCCAGGAGCATGGTAGTGTGTATCCATTTCACCCCAGGGGGTCATTGTTGCCTAAACTCAGACCTCACAATAGCTCCACATAGGCCAGTTATGATGCAAGAAGTTTATGACTGTCCCTTGGGTTCCCACTAAAACTGTCTTACAAAGAAACTCCAGGCACTGACACCTCCCATCTTAGCCTATTGCTAGAGTATGATCAGAGAATGGGAGAATGGCTGTCAGAAGACTGGAAAACAGAGGGCTAGAGATTCAAGGGCCCAAGAAAGGATGACTACAGAGGGGAAGTCAAATAAGAATGGAACACCAGTCCAAGTATTCAATATAAGCGATTCCTTTCAGGATAAAGACTCCCTGTGCTGCCAGGGGGATCTATGTTCTGCTTCACCATTGGAGTGAGTATGACCTGTGCTTCTGGTCTATTCCTTCCCACCCATGTCAGAACGAGGCCAAGTGGAGGAGCCCACTCTAAGGCTGTAGAAACCCTGCTCACAGTGACACTACCCTGACTAATGTAGAATCACCCTTTGTGAGATTTCCCATTCCAAAGGGAAAACTAGGAGGACCTTTCCAAGTTCTAATACACCTCTCTGCCTTCCAGGATATGGACCAAATTCTACAAATCAGACCCACGCATTGCCCTCGGAAAATACTCCCCCTTGGAAAAAGAGATCCTAGTAAGTGCTGTGAAATTTATACACAGGGAAGCCCCATGGAAGCCAGGCAGTTAGGCTAGGGGAGCCAGAGGTTCAAAAACCACCAGCAATAGAGATGTAAGTCTCCCAAACAGCAGACTGGAGTTGGCCACTGTTTGGCCGTTGTGAGCTAGTGGCTTCCACACTTGCATAACAAAAGCAAAATACTCTCTTATTTCGAAGTCCCAAGTAGGAATATAACTACAAGTGATAACAAATCACGGAAGCTGCCTTTTCTCAAGCCCTTATCTTGCACTAGTTGCTTTCATATATGTTATCTTATGGAGACCTCACAGGGGCCTGTAAGATCAATAAAATTCTTTCAAATTCATAGTAGGTAAGAAGGAGAGTCAGGAGTTGAACCCAGGCTCGTCTGACCCCAAAGATCTGCCCTCTTTCTCACTACACAGGGGCTCGGGCACCCTCAGCGATAGAGGGTGAAGGTGTCACTAGGTAATTGTTCCTGTGGGTGCCCCCTTCTCCTGTCCCGTTGAGATTTTAACCATCCCTTTCCCGTTGTCAGCGTCTAGGTGGTGTTCACACCATAGCAGCCAGGAGGTTCCTGACTTATAAACAAGAGGAAGAACGGAAAATGCTCAAGGAACTACAGGTGCTGTCTTCAGACTATAAACGGGCGGTAGAATATAGAAAGCAACTCAGCCCTCCTTGTGCCCCCTGTGGACCCCTAGAAAAAATATGGACGGCAAAGGTGACGGTGTCCCCCGAGGAATTCAAAATGCCACAACGGGAGAGGCTGAACATCAGCAAGCACATAGAACGAATGCAGCTCGCTCGAGCCCTGAGGAATAAGCAGCTTTTACCCTACATTGAAAGATTTAGGAGCTCTTCGCTTCTGTCTGGAGGAGGCCTGGGCCTCCCGGCAAGAGGCAAAACTGGGGAAGGCAAGGATGACCGAGACGCCGATCACTGCGACGACGCCCATCAAGAGAAGAGAGATGAGGCAGAGAGCAAAACCACGGAAAGACAGGAAATAAAAACGTAATTTTCAAGTCAGAAGAACCAAAAAAATGTGTAACGTACCATCCAAATGACCTAAAACCATTCCTCCCCCGCAAAAAAGCAGAACGATCCATCGCTGGCTTAACAAACGGAAATCTTTTGCACCTGGCCGAATTCCCTGGAGACCTAATGCTGATGAATCAGGATTTTATATCACGGGGAATCCACCCCAGTGATGTGTCAAAGGCCAGCTGCCTGGAAGAAGGCAGTGCCTGGAAAGAGTACATGCACAAAGCTGCTACCCACCATTATTAAAGGTTTATTTATTCCCCATGGAAACCGAGTGTCCTGGTCCTTATTACTCCTGCAGCTCTGCCCCAGGTGGCTTCCCTCTTTCTCTTTTTTCTTTCTTTTCTTTTTTTAGCTTTAAAAAATTTATTTAAAAATTATTTTATTTATTTATTTTTAATTTATTTATTTTATTTACTTATTTTTGGCTATGTTGGGTCTTCGTTGCTGTGCACGGGCTTTCTCTAGTTGTGGCGAGCGGGGGCTACTCTTCGTTGAGGTGCACAGGCTTCTCATTGCAGTGGCTTCTCTTGTTGCTGAGCACGGGCTCTAGGCGCACGGGCTTCAGTAGTTGTGGCACGTGGGTTCAGTTACTGTGCCTTGTGGGCTCTAGAGCGCAGGCTCAGTAGTTGTGGCGCATGGGCTTTGTTGCTCCGCGGCATGTGGGATCTTCCCAGACCAGGGCTCCAACCTGTGTCCCCTGCATTGGCAGGCGGATTCTTAACCACTGCGCCACCAGGGAAGCCCCCCAATTTTTATTTTATGTTGGAGGAGAGTTGATTAACAAGGTTGTGTTAGTTTCAGGTGTCCAGCAGAGTGATTCTGTTATACGTATACATGTATCTATTCTTTTTCAAATTCTTTTCCCACTTTGGTTATTACAGAGTAGTGAGCAGAGTTCCCTGTGCTATACAGTAGGTCCTTGTTGGTTATCTATTTTAAATATAGGAGTGTGTACATGTCAGTCTCAAACTCCTTAACTATCCATCCCCCCAACCCTTCCCCCCTGGTAACCATAAGTTCATTCTCTCAGTCTGTGAGTCTATTCCTGTTTGGTGGCTTCCCTCCTTTTCTCCTTACAGGACCCGATCTCCAGGGTGTCCTTAAGGTAAGACCTAGCTGCTGAGGCTTCCTGGTGTCAGGCAACTGTTGGCTCTAAGCTGCTCCCCCTCCCCCAGCAGCCCAGGCCTTCCCAGGATGCAGGCTCCTCCTTTTCACCTACTCCCATGGGGCCTGTATCAGTTACCTGCTTCTGTGAAGCAAGTCGCCCCCAAATTTAGCAGCTTACACCAACTTTCATTAATTTAAGTTATAATTCTAATTGTGGGTCAGCAATTTGGGCTGGTCTCAGCTGAGTTTCTCCTGTGTCTGCAGTCAACGGCGGGTCATTTGGGTGGCCCTCTTTCTTGGGGGAGAGCTATCAGCTGGGTCAGTGGGAGTGAGGGGTTACATCTTTCCTCTTCCAGCAGCTGTAGCAGGCCAGCCCCAGGCTTGTTCATGGGGCCACTGCAGGAGCCGAGAGGGCAAGCAAAAGTCTGCAAGGACTCTTGAAGCCAAGACCAGAACCGGCACACCACCACTTTGCCACATTCTGTTGGCCAAAGCAAGATACACGGCCAGGTCCAGATGCAAGGGTGCGTAGATGGACTTCACCTCTTGTTGGGAGGAGGTGCAAAGTCATACTGCAAAAGGGCATGAGCTCAGGGAGGCTGGTGCAGACAGGACCGTGGCTGCAGTCAGTCTGCCCCAGAGCCCCTAGGGCTGGAGCTGGGACCAGCCTGTAGCCCAGATGAGGGGAAAGAACCCTGCTCAGTAAAGAGGCTGCCCAGGCCTAAAGGCTAGAGGTCTGTCCCGTGCTCCCCACTTCTTGCCTAGACATGCAGCTTCTACCTTGGAAGGCAGAGCCTGCCTGTTCCCGGCCTGATCTCTGCCGCCTTCCTCTTCTGTGCAGCCAGGTGACTTACACCCTCCCCATCAAGTCAAGTGCAGGCACAGGACACACAAGGCTGTAGCGGGCACAATTCCTTTGGATGTGTCAGGAGGACGGTCCAAGGTCCCTGCGGTCAGTTATTGCTACTCCCATGAAGGCCCTGCCTCGGCCCAAAGGTGGCAGATCTGGGAGATATTTCAGCGTTTGAGAAGATGACATATTCGTTTCTTGTCTGCATCTGAAACCCAGAAGGATCCCCGGTTAATCACACTCTGTCCTCAGCAACTCTGCACACAGTTGGAAAGACACTGAGCTTGTCCACAGGTACAGCTTCCGGGGACAAGGCCAGCATTCTTTCTAGATCGTTCCTCTCCGTGGATTTTTCGCAATCGGCTCTTTCAGAACCACAGCTCTCCTCCAAGCAGAGGGGGAGTCATGGGCGGGAGGCTGACCCTCTCTCATTTTCCAGGAGAACTCCACTGGCCATAGCCACAGGTTAAGAGAAAGTATTGTATCGGTAGCTGCTATTGCCAAGACAGCGATTTAGGGAGAGGTAACATAATTCCAAAGTCATCAGTGGAAGAATCAGTATAAACCAAAGGAATGCTCTAACTTTTCAACTGGGGCAAAGTTGGAAATTGGGGAGAAGGAAAATATTATTTCCAATATTGATATAACTTCTCCAATGGCTATAAAATTGTGAATATCAAAGCAACACATGAAAACTCAAACCAGTTTGAAAACATTTTAAAGCTATTTAGCTGGATCCTAAACATTGCTCAAGATCAGCTCTGCAATGTGGTAGAAAGTTCTTTGCATGAGAAGCGAGACCAGTGCTCTTCTCAGAGATCTACCACCAACCAGCTGGGAAGTGTGGGTAAACCACAAGGTTCTCTGTGACTCAACTTCCTCAGCAGTTAAATGAGCTCAACAACTAGAGCATCACCAAGGTCCAGTTCTGGGATTCATTGAACTAGCTGTTTGCAGTGGAGTTTGCATTGCTCACCATCTGCTTAGTGTCACAACCTAAGAACTGTGTTAACAGCACCAGGTGGTGCTGGTCTGGAGACATTTTCACCGAGTCCAGTAGTCACCTCTGAGAATAAATCAGGGAAGGTGTTAACAGAATGCAAGGGGTTGCTCTACTAGCTGTTGGCAGTAACAACCTTGTTGATAGTGTCATTTTAATTACAATAAACATTAATTACTTGGAGCCATCCAGAAATAACCCACAGTTAACCATACAGGTTTGTGTATCTGTGTGCCATCTTCTAGGAAGTATATATGAAAATAAACTTAGATTTATTTATTATTATAGGTTTCTGAAAAATCTCTGAATGAAGTATGTATTCCTTCTAACTGCTTACCTGGAGTTATATAAACACACCCAGATGATAATATTTGATAAAAAGATAAGTGACCTAAAGAGCCCTGCAAGAGCCTTAGGCTATGGTGGAATTTAATTAAAAATTTATTTTTTATTTTTTTAACTAAAAAAAATTTTATTGAAGTATAGTTGATTTACAGTGTTTCAGGTATACAGCAAAGTGATTCAGTTATATATTTACATATATGTATATATATGTGTATATATATTTATACTCTTTTTCAGATTCTTTTCCATTATAGGTTATTACAAGATATTGAATATAGTTTCCTGTGCTATACAGTAGGTCCTTGTTTATCTATTATATACATATCAGTATGTATCTGTTAAACCCAAGTTCCCAATTTATCCCTCCCCCCCGCTTCCCCTTTGGTGACCATAAGTTTGTTTTCTATGTCTGGGAGTCTGTTTCTGTTTTGTAAATAAGTACATTTGTATCATTTTTTATTTAGATTCCACATATAAGTGATATCATATGATATTTGTCTTTGTCTGACTCACTTCACTTAGTATGATAATTTCTAGGTCCATTCATGTTGCTGCAATGGTAATATTTCATTCTTCTTTTTAGCTCAGTAGTATTCCATTATATATTTGTACCACATCTTCTTTATCCATTTCTCCATTGATGGACACCTAGGTTGCTTCCATATCTTGTTTATTATAAATAGCGCTGCTATGAACATTGGGGTGCATGTATCTTTTTCAGTTAGAGTTTTCATCTTTTCCAGATATACACCCAGGAGCGGGATTGCTGGATCACATGGTAACTCTATTTTTACTTTTTAAAGAACTGTGGTGGAACTTAGAAAGCCTTTGGGCATCAGCCCAAAAAGACTTCTGGTAAGGACTAATTTAATCTGAAATTTGTAACAATTCTTTATTCCTTGAGAACTCTGATACAAAGTAGCCTTGTGGGACAAGTGATAGATTAAATTTTCCCCAAAAGTCCAGTATTGGTTATTCAATATACAGAGGCAAAAAGAGATAGATGACAGATAGATAGATAGATAGATAGATGATAGATAGATAGATAGATAGATAGATAGATGACAGATAGATATTTCAGACAAAAAAAAGAATCTGATAGTTGATTTTCACATAAGCTTAATGTTGTCATTACTGGAAAAAGTCAGAACTTCTTTGGACTTCCTTACACTTACAGTTTAGTAACAGTTTTTTTTTTGTTTTTTTGTTTTTTTTGGTGGTATGCGGGCCTCTCACTGTTGTGGCCTCTCCCGTTGCAGAGCACAGGCTCCGGACACCCAGGCTCAGCAGCCATGGGTCACGGGCCCAGCCGCTCCGCGGCATGTGGGATCTTCCCGGACCGGGGCACGAACCCATGTCCCCTGCATTGGCAGGCGGACTCTCAACCACTGCGCCACCAGGGAAGCCCCTAGTAACAGTTTTATTTTGAATTACTTATGGAAACAGACCTCATTGTCTTTTCCATTCTTAGAACCAGTACAGATTTTAATCTGTTCTTGCCCGAGACCCACAGGAGCCCTATGGTGTCAAGAGAGGGCTCATTTACGATGATGGTATCTGAAGAAGGTGATCAAATGAACTGGAAGATTCTGGGATGAAACATCTGGCTAGCACTTTGGACATGGCCAGACCTTCAGCTCCATTTCCTGAAGAGGCACTGGGTGTTTCCTGCTATAGTTCACCCCTAGACTGGGTCTGTTGCCCCCCTTTGGGATCCCATAGCAATCTGACTTTGCTCCCTCCACCTTCCCTGTTTCATCTTTCCTCATGTATAACCCGCTGGGTGATAAGCCATTTGTGTGACCCCAGTGCCTACGTTCAACTTAATCATTCTGGCAGCCCTAGCATCTAGCACACCTTCTGTACTCCATAAATCATTACATCATTGTAATGAGGCGACATTTACATTCCTTAAGAGCTGGTACCAGGATGTATCTTAGGGTAAATTGTCTTTCTTGGGGAAAAATACCTTACAATCCATTTTGAGCTGGAATGGGATACTTGAGGAGCCCCCCAAACAAAACAAAAGAATGGTTAAGCCTTCTTCATGGGGAAGTGAGAGGAATTTTCAATTTTCTCTTGAAAAAGGGAGAAAGAAGGGAGAGAGAAGAGGGAGGAACTAGTGAGATGGAGTAAGGCAGAGTGCATGGGTAGAAGGACCACGTACAACCCCCAGGTGGTGACGAAAAGGAAGACTTGGACTCCACCCTCAACAAGCTTATGAACTGGTTAAAGAATGAGATGAATATTCAAAAATGTTAATACCATGGAGCCCCACCTATCCAGGTTTATTTTCCTCTCTGCACCATGAATCTCCAGTTTCAGCAAACAGGCCTTCAGATTCTGCCCTGAAGGAGATGCTGAGAGTTCAAGGACCACATGGGCTATGGCGGTGGGCACACCTGGGTGCAAGTCCTTGTTCCATTATGAGGTGAGCTGCGGGATCTCGGTCAAGTTCCAGACATCTCTCAGCTTCAGGCTCCTTACCTGTAAATGGGAGCAATAATGTGTCTCCCTCACAGGGTCGTTGGAGGATTAAATGAGGAAATGTGTGGGAAACACTAAGAACAGTTAATTCAGCATGAGGCTTGGTAACTACTTCATATCAGCTGAGAGTTTATAATATCTAAATCTCTATTATTATTATTGGGTTCAATCTGGTTGAAGCCCCCCATGTAAAAATTCAATAAAATGTATATGCTTTTCTCCTGTTAATCTGTCAGTTTAATTTTTAGACCCAACCAGGGATCCTAAGAAAGTCAAAGAAAATTTTTCTTCCCCTACCATATGCATGTCTGCTACTTCAGTTCAGTGTTTCATCAAAGTCTCCAAAAGCCAGCAAAGCTATCAGAAAAGACAATCTGATAAATATCAAGAATAATCAGAGGGAAATATGCAAAATATAATGCTTGGAAACATCCATCCTAAAGGTTTACCTAAAATGATTCTTATGTGAAACGATTCTTAAACTTTTTGACTGGAAAAATCAAATCATGGAAACTGTGACACCTTTAGAGCAATGGCTCCCATACTGCTACCCTGAGCTACATTGTCATATTCACATTGAATAAAAGAGCCTCAATATCAGTTTGAGTAATTATTGCTCATTTTTGGTACAAACTCAGAATTCTTCATATGAAAAAACCTAGGAAGTTCAAAAAGCTTGATTTTTAGTGCAAATACTCAAATTCCTAGATAGATTAAATCATGCTCTGATTGCATCTCTCTTTTTCTTTTGTATTCTGTGGTAATTGCTTCCTGAGAGATTAAGCACAAAAGATTTAAAATCCACAAAAGTACCCTAATGCACCAGTGAATGTTCGAGACATTCCACTTAGGTTCATTACTTACCATTTGGTAAGCACTCTTACTGGTGAATAGTATAGCTTTTAGCTTCTAAGCCATACATTACCCTGACAATTCAACTCGTCACCCATATCAGGTGTTATTTTAGCAATTTTTGAAATAGAGAGTATAAGATATTCTTTCCTGTTTAGGGGAGGAAATTTTCCATTTAAACCTGAAACACTATTGCTTTTAAAGAGACATATGGCATTCTTAGTTTCAAAATCATGGTGGTATTCAAGGGCTTGAAATATGAGGGGGGGAAATGTTACTTAATTTTATTTTCATCCTAATGAGTACCAGGTTTATAAGCATCAAATGGTAAATATTATAACAATAGAAACTATTCCTCTAATAGCTGAAGGAAGAAAGGACTCATACACCTGTTTTTCACTTGCCCCTACATCCCAGCTGTCTGTGCACATAGTATGGGAGAGGAAAAATGTCCCCCTTTACGCCTTCTAGATTCTGTGCCTGCTCTAAGAATTAAACTGACATAAGACAGATTAACCACTGGGGGGGAAAACAAGTTTAATTATGGATGTATTTATGGAGCCCCATAAAGATATGGGACTCAAAATACGGCCAGATGATTGGGACTTACAAACCATTCTGAGCTAAGGGAAAGGATAGGAATTGTAGGTGAAGAGAAGGCAATTTCAAGGACAGGTGGGAAGAGAAAATGTATGGGAAACAAAAGTTCTTGCCCTTCCAGGCAGGTAAACCTCAGGTGAAAAAAAAGTGATCTCAAAAGTGATCTCTGGGAGCAGCTCTCCTCCCTTGTAAATACTCTTTCTAATGGAAATTTCCTTTATGAATGTAGATTTCCCTTACAGAAGGGTACCTTCTCCTGCATCTACAGTTTCTCAGAAATAACCGGCTCAAAATAATCCTTATGCCAAAGGGGCATATTTGGGGTGGCCTATTCTGCTACCCTTCATAGATTTTCTGATTTTTTAATTATCCTTGTATACTTGGAATAAATCCTATATTTTCATGATTATTTTTTACATTGCTAAATTCGATTTCTTAACATTCTATCCTATTTTACCTTATCTTTGCATCTAAGTTAATAAATTAGTTTCCTTCCTGAATTGTCCTTGCTCATTATGTTATCAGATTATAGTTATATCAGATTTTTCTAAAGTTGTTAAATGAGCTGGTAGACCTTTCACCTTCTCTAAGATATTTTAAATAAGATAAGGATTTTTGAAGAGTTTATTATTTTTTTTTTTGGTAAAACTATCTGAACTTAGGGTCGTTTGGAGTAGAAAACTTCTGATTATTTACTCCATGTTAAATGATTATTTGTCAATATTTTTATTTCTTCTTGGATAAACTTGTATTTTCTGATTTATATTTTCTTCAAAACTCTCTATTTTTTCTAATGTTTTACATTATTTAGTATACAGTTGTTTATATATTCACTCTATTTTTAAAATAGCATCTGTAATTTTTGTTCATAGTATAAGTTCCCCATACTCCACTCCACTTTTTGTTCCTGGTTAGTCTTCCTAGAGGATTTTCTTTCTTTCTTTCTTTTTTTTTTTTTTTTTTTTTTTGCATTACGCGGGCCTCTCACTGCTGTGGCCTCTCCCGTTGCGGAGCACAGGCTCCAGACGCGCAGGCCCAGCGGCCATGGCTCACGGGCCCAGCCACTCTGCGGCATGTGGGATCTTCCTGGACCGGGGCACGAACCCGCGTCCCCTGCATCTGTAGGCGAACTCTCAACCACTGCGCCACCAGAGAAGCCCAGAGGTTTTTCTTTTTTACTAGCTTAAAAAATAAAACAGATTTTGGTTTTGTTGGTGCTCTCAATTCTATTTCCTTAGATTTACTTGACTAAAATTTTAACAGAACTCACTTTTTAATTTTGTGTTTTAAATAAATGTATTTTAAGGTTCTATGTTTGCCTTTAAATGCCAAATAGCTGCATCTAACAAAATTTGATGTCAGCTACATTCATCATCATTATATTCTAAACATTTAATAATTTCTATTACCATTTTACTTCCCTCTCAAGAATTATTTTATTTTGGAGTTCATTTTCAAGTTTACAAATAATTTAATACTTTTATTTTACTATTTACTATTTAATTGCCTTGAAGTTATAAACATGGTCTATATGACATCTTTAATTACTGGATTTAAAAATTAATCTATGACACGATTAATTTTTGTGAATGTTCAACACGTCCTTGAAAAGACAGTTCATGATTTCTAGGGTATGAATCCTATATTCATCTTTTAGATCAAAATTTTAAATATTCACACTTTGTGGTAAAATCACCCACCACATTCATTTCTCCTTCTACCATGATCAGTTTTTGCTTTGCAGTTATGTTAAATGTGCAATTTGTGATTGTTGTATCTTCTTAGTGGACTTTTTCCCACTATTTTTAGTACTACTTTAATTTTTATCCTTATTATTGATTCGTGCATTAAATATCTCATTTGATATGAATATTTCAAATCATCATATTTTGGGAGGGATGGGATATTATATTTCACAACTTTCATGGATTGCTGTGCTGTTCTGACGGCAATCACATGGCTTCCACTGTTGATGTGCCCTATGGTTTATCCTCACAGTGTGATGAGTGGGCACAGCACAGCTCAGGAATTAGACGGCCCTGATCATAGTCCTGTGGGCATGAGAGCTGGATGGCTTTACACAAGTTATTTACTCTCCCTAAGCCTCAGTCCATTCATCTGTAAAATGGGAATTTAATAGTAATGGCTTCCTTGGGTTCTGGAGGATAATCCACACATACACGGCTCAGTGCCCAGCCCAGGGAGCCTCTCCAGTACATTACCTGCCACTGTCAACATCCTATGACAACCACTTCCTTTCCCAACTAGATACTTCTTTCCTCAGTAAATAGAAATCAACAAATGCTCTGGAAACTATTTGACCATAAATGTCAACCTGAACACTGGGAGTCCATCTCCAGCTGCCCTTCCTGGGCCCTGAGGTGGCATTGGATTGGGGGGCACAAAAGGAACCTCCCCACCCTGGGGTGTCCACCACGTCTGCTCTGGAAAATATAAATGAAGGTTTGCCTGAAAGCAGGTGTTAAGTGCAGAACCAGAAATTATCCCTGTCACTTCAGGTGGCGTCTCTAGACTGGACCCACATCTACAGTGAATGCCTCTGATCTAGAATCTGAGGTCCCGGCTTTGAAGCAGAGGAAACATGCAGCCCCTTGGAGGAGTTCAAGACATGTCACCCTGAAACATGCCATCTTGGCATACTGATGATTTGAACTGAAAGCACTTGAGAAACAGCAGATGCAGGAAGGGCTCTGATGGACGCATTTCTACCTACAAGCTGCCCACAAAATGTCCCAGCAGAATGGCGCCCCCCCCACCCCGGACCAGGCAGACAGGAAGGTCCTCCTCACAGCAGCCTGGGACGGATGCTGACAGGGGTCTGTGATCACACACTGACCACACTGACCTGTCCTTCCACTTGCCACCATCTACATCTCCGAGTCCCGACCCGCATTGCCTGAAGGAGATGAGAGCTGTGAGGAGGAGAGGGGAGGGGAGAGCCTAGTGATGGGGGCCGCCCTGCCCTGAAGTGTGAGGGGCAAAGGTGAGCAGGGGAGGAACAGCAGGGCGAGGGCAGGGAAGCCGAGTGAGGAGAGCTGAAAAGAGGGGCTGGAGCAGAACGGGGGACAGAAGGGGGAAGCACAGGCGACAGAGGTCCAGAATGAGGGAGAAGAAGACGGGGGTCTCCCTGAAGAAATGACGGCTTCTTTTTCCCTCCCCGCATCGGGAATCAGCGTTACTCTCCGTCCTGCGGTCAAGGGCAGTCCCAGCAGCAGGGCTAGGCTCTCCCTGTCAGGACATCCTCAGCCCCTGGGGGAGCTGCTGTTCCTGCTGTTCGTTCCCGAACTTCTGTTGCTGCCACATCTCAATCCCCGGGGGCAGGTGCAGAGCACGCCCACCTGTCCTGGGGCTTCCGCAGGGGCCCCCGTTTCCCCATCGCTCACCCCCTCCAGCTCAGGTCCAGCCAGGGTCCCCCCCTCCAGCACCCCCACGGTCACAGCTCCAAGAACGCCTCCAAAACGAAAGCACGTCTGGTTCCCCTCATGCAGGTCTGGGCTGAGCCCTGGCTGCCCCGCAGTGCATCCCAGGGACATTGGCTTAAGGCAGGAGGGAGGGGGGAGGCAGGGAGACCCAAGAAAACATCTCAGAACAAAGACAGGGGAGCCCAGAGAATGTTTAAAAATCAAGGTGGTCTCAGCCCAGGGTCATGGCCATCCTGTTGGACCCCTCCGCCTCCAGCCCAGGGGGAGGGAGACATCTCGTTGGAGGAGAGTATCTTGCAAACTCTCTTCGCTGGCAACAAGCAAACTGCATAGAATCTCTAGGTTGAACAGGAAGCAGAGAGAGAGGCCCAGGAGTAAGGGGCTCGGGGCCAGGCTTTAACTGTGCTGAGCAGCAAGGCCCAAGGGATGGCGCTGGACAGCTTCATCTTAGCGAGCCTGGCGGCAGCCTCAGGAATGAGCCTGGCCCTGGAGGCCTGGGGCTATAGAGACAGCCGCTGACACCTGATCTCCTCCCTCCCTCTGGAGGCCAGGCCAGCAGGGCTGCAGGAGCCTCGGGTTCTCTAGAGGGAGGGAGGCTGCCTGCTACTTACCCCTTGTCTTTCTCAGACACTTCTGTGTCCTTTCTCACCCAGACTGGGAAACAATGGCCAGTTCCTTCTCTTCCTCTCCTCTTCCTGTGGTCCTGGATGAAGGGTGACAAGCTGACCACCTGCCACATGGAACTCTTGTTTGGGGAGCACCTCCTGCCTGGGGTTAAGTGACAGCACTTTCACCTCTAGTAACTTGCAGAAGCCTCACAACACTTTGGACAGGTTGGGAACTGAGACCCAGAGAGATCACGGGACTTGCCCAACACCACAGGGTGACAGTGGCAGAAGCAGGATGAGGTCTGACCTCCTGGCTGCCCGGTCTCTCTAAGAGCCCTCCTTTGTCACTCAGGGCAAAGGCACATAAACAGCCCCCAGTCTGCTCCAGGTGTGGGTCAGGATTGGTGGGGCAGCTGGAGTACATACCAGCCCATGTGTGGTGTCTCCACAAGGATGACATGGGTACACACGTCGGCGTTCCTTCTATATTTATAACACCAGTACCACATGGCTCGGTCCAAG
The DNA here is from genome assembly GCF_025265405.1 of Mesoplodon densirostris. NCBI lineage: Eukaryota > Metazoa > Chordata > Mammalia > Artiodactyla > Ziphiidae > Mesoplodon > Mesoplodon densirostris. Next base: position 9,511,884 of record NC_082661.1, read on the forward strand.
GAGTGTCACAGTTATAAGAACACAGGAAAACTTCCTGTGGAAGACAGTCTAGCAGGTTCTCACCAGATTCCACAGGAGTTTGTTTCCATATGGCCCAGCTTTCCACTAGGTATTTACCCGAGAAGTGAAAATGTATGTCCACACAGAAAATTATGCATGAATATTCGTAGCAGGATTATTGTAAGAGACAAAGTGTGGAAACAACCCAAATGTCCAACCACTGATGAATGGGTAAATGAAACGTGGTCTGTCCATACAATAGAAGTCATTCAGCCATAAAGAGAAATGGCAGCCCAACTGCCTTCGAAGGAGTATTAGCAACTACAAACCAAACAGGAAGATGAGAGTCCAGTTTCCTGAAAAATAAACATCTCTGGATTTTACCAAATCTTTCAAAATTTCTTGTTGATCAAAAATCCTATAATTAATATCTAATTTTTTTAATTGTTATTTCTCCAATTGCCAGGGGAGTTGGTCTCTTTTTTTGTTTCTAATGCAACTGCAGCTCTTTGGTGAAATACCTGTTCATACATATCTTTGGGCCAGTTTTCTATTACTATTACATCACTCATCTTTTTCTTATGGATTGTAGAAACTTCCTGTCCTTTCCAATCCTTATCTCTTTTCATAGAGGCCCTAATGGGTTCACAGTGGGGAGAAACGTTCCACCCCAAGCAGAACCCAGGGAAGCTGCCTTGAGCCATCTGGTCACTCAAGCTCTCCTGGCTGATGAATGGGGGAAGAAGCACACTGGACAGTTTCTCCCTCTCAGGATACAATGAGAATTCTGCTTCAGTCGTTAAGCTCCCTGGTTATTACTAATATAAAATATAATATTTCCTAACAGTTCTCCTTCTGTCTAGAATCTCCCTTTCCTAATCTTTCCCTGTTACCCCTCACAGCCACCTTTACTCAGAATACTACCCGGCCCTGGTCTGTGGAGAGGACAGATGAGCTCCCCAATGGATATAAATGCAAGAATTGAGCCAACACGGGAACCCTGGGGAAAAGGTACTTCCTCATCTTACGTCCCAGCCCAAGCATCTGCCTTCAACTCCAAAGTGTCAGGCCGGCTGTCCTCCCAGCAGTGTCCAAGCACGGCTGTGGCTGCCTGGGGAGAAAAAGTAAGCACGGTCCCTTTTCCAGGGAAATTCAAAGTTCCTAAAATCACAATGTCCTCTGGAGGAAATTTATGGGTTAACAGCAGTTTTTGAGGGTTTTTGCCCCTCGGATTCTGTCCCCAAAGGTCACACCTGGTTTCTGAACAAGACTGGTCTCCCCGCTTCTAAGCTCCTTCCCTGTGGACTGCTCCACAGCACATCTTTCCTCTCCTTCTCCATGAGATGTGCTAGTTGTCTCCACCTGGCTCACAGACCCCCTACGTGCCTTCCACCCCATCAGAACTTTCCATCTACTCTCTTTCTAGATGGGCGTCATCTCCTGCTGAGCACCCAGGCTTTATTCTCACGGAAGAGTTCAAGAGTCTCTTGGGCATTTTGTAAGCTGCCTCCCCAGCATGGATTCCCTCCTCGTTGACAGAGAACCACAGGTTTATTCAGTTTCTCTTCCCCTCTGAATGCCCCATGGGCTTTGGGAGAGGTTGACCCCAGACCCTGCTCTGAGAACTGGCCTCAGTGGTGGAAGAGGTGGTGTGAGTGTCACCAGGAGGCTCTCCGTCCTGGCTGGTGATGGTGCAGGAATGAGCGTGTCCCCCAAATGGGCCACTGAAGTGAAAGGAAAGGTCTGGCTGCAGGGAAGGTGGGAGAGGTCTGCTCTCCACTTCCTCCCAACTAAGAGTGAAGCCAAGTCACAAGGCAAGAGGAGGGCAGGGCTGCCAGTCCAGAGCCACTGGGCAACCTCACCTCCAAAGCCTCCACTCTTCCAGCCCCAGGAGTCATCCCCGTCCTTGTTGTTGAAGGCATTTGAGATGGGGCTTCAATCACACGCAGCAGGAAACATCCTCACCCATTTAAGGTCTCATGAATCCGAGGACAGAAAGTGCTTCTAAGGTTCCTTAGAGACTCAGAAGAACAAGAGCTGTCTTCTGTTTGAGCCCCCCAAGCTGAGCAGACCTGCTCCATCTCACTTTTCTTTAGAGGAAAGGCTATATTGGCTATACTGGAGGAAAGCCTCCAATCCAATGTTGACTAAACTTGATGACAGTCATTCTGTAGTGTTCTTAACTTTACTAGACTTGCTCCTGATGTCTCAGTTACAAATTATGTGTTTTGCTGGATGTTCTTTCTTGTTGTGAGTTATGAACTTAAACTTGTTTCCTTCAATGACTAGTTTCTAAGCGTTTTGTTACAACATGAATAGCTATTCAATTTTGTTGAATTTGTTTCTGTATCCACTGAGGGGTTAATATGGATTTTAGTGTTAATTCTATTAATGTGAGAAATTTCATTAATAGATTTTTTTATTTCAAATTATATTTGCATTCTTAGGATAAAACCTTACTTTTTTCCCCCTTGTTTACTAATTTTATTCAAATTCAGTCCTTGCACACACAAAAAATAAAACTTTAAAAACCAACAAAGAAGGAAATTATCTCATCTACTGATAAATTTTAATAAATTTAAATAAGTGGTTAGTAGCAGTATCCAATTATATCTATGTAAAACCTTACTTTTTAAGAATATTTTATAAACTACTAAATTCAGTTCCCTAAAGTTCTATCCTATTCCATTTTCTTATATCTTATATTTGCATCTATGTTCATAACTTTGCCTAGTTTCCTCTCCTGTACTGTCCTTGCCTATTACTCACACCAGATCATAGTTTTATGAGATTATTCTAAATTTAAAACGATTTGGGTAGCCTTTTTACTTCCTCTAAGATATTTTGAATAAGATAAAGATGATTGAAAACAGTGATATTTCTTTGTAAAATTGCCTGAAACTATGGCCATTGAGCAGAAAACTTTTTTTTCACTCTGGATAATTTCAGGGCATCTGTCATCATATTTTATTAAATAATCTCTGAATTCCTATTTTTTCTTCCACTTTTATTGAGATATAATTAACATACAGCACTGTATAAGTTTAAGGTGTATAGCATAATGATTTACCTTACATACATCATGAAATGTTTATCATAATAAGTTTAGTGAACATCCATAATCTCATATAGATATAAACTAAAGATATAGAAAAAATTTTTTCCATGTGATGAAATCTCTAAGGATTTTCTTTCTTAGCAACTTTAATGTATAACACACAGTGTTGATTGTATTTCTCATGCTGTACATTACATGCCTAGTACTAATTTTTCTTATGACTGGAAGTTTGTCCTTTTTGACTGACTTCATTCAATTCTCCCTCCCTCACCCACCTCTTCTGGTAACCATTAATCTGATATCTTATTCTGTGAGTTTGTTTGTTTGTTTGTTTTTGAAGTACGACAACCTTAAACACTATGTTAGTTCCTGGTATGTAACATAGTGAAGAGATATTCCTGTACATTTCAAAGTTTTGTTACGATGTCACCATAGAAAGATATTACTTAGTTATTGATGGTATTCCTCACCCTGTACATTTCATACTTGTGACTCATTTATTTTGTAACTGAAAGTATCTACCTCTTAATCTCTGTCACCTATTTCTTTCCTCCTCCTACCCAGTTCCTTTCTGGCAATCACCTGTTTTTTCTCTATGTCTGTAATTCTGTTTGTTTCATCATGTTTGTTCATTTGGGTTTTTTTAGATTCCACCTATAAGCAAAATCATACAGTATTTGTCTTTCTCTGTCTGACTTATTTCACTTATCATAAAACCCTTTGGGTCTATCATGTTGTTGCAAATGACAAAATTTCATTCTTTTCTATGACTTAGTAACATCACACTGTATGTATGTACCACCTCTTCTTTGTCCATTCATCTATTGATGGGCCCTTAAGTTGCTTCCATATCTTGGCTATTGTAAATAATGCTTCTATGATCATTGGAGTGCATATATCTTTTCATTTTCTTCAGATAAATACCCAGGAGTGGAACTGCTGGTTAATATTGTAGTTGTATTTTTAATTTTTTTACAAATCTGCATTGTGTTTTCCATAGTGGCTGCACCAACTTATACTCCCACCAACAGTGCACGAGGATTCCCTTTTCTGCACATCCATGCCAACACTTGTTATTTTTTTCCTTTTGGAAATAGTTGTTCTGACAGATGTGGGTGATATCTCAGTGTGGTTTTGATTTGCATTTCCCTGGTGATTAGTGATGTTAAGCATCTTTTCATGTTCCTCTTGGCCATCTGTATGTCTTCTCTGGAAAATATCTATTCAGACCCTCTTTTTTAATCAGATTGTTTATTTTTCACGTTGAGTTGTATGAGTTCTTTGTAAATTTTGGATATTAATCCCTTTTAGGACACAAAATAGAACAGGACCCTATAGGGCTTTCCTGGGAACAGACACCCCCCTGTTTCCCTCTTCTTGTTTGGAGAGAAGATTTAGCATCCTAGGCCTTCCCTGAGTTCCAAAGAGCAAATTTAATCATAGAAGTGAGAACATGCAGAAACAAAGGAAAGCAATCAAGCAAGACAACATAATAAGAGTTTAACCATAAAACAAAGTCAAGGACTTTTAGTTCCTCCTTAAGGGCTATAGAGAATATCCTGAGCCATATCCTTGAGTTGTTTTGCAGATACTAAAACCCCGACCAGGTGAAGAAAGTTAACTGTATGCTGACCACCAGTATGTAGACCCCAGACCTTTTGGAACCAGAAGGTTGATGATTGAGATTCCTGAAACATCACACTGTTACCTCACCATCAACCAACCAGAGAACTGTGCATGAGCTGAAACATATCCTGTGACCCTCTCCCTCACACTGTCTTTAAAAACCCTCCCCTGAAAATCATCCAAGATTTCAGGCCATATGAACATAAGTCGCCCATTGTCTTCTCTTAGCACCCAGCAATAAATGCTGTACTTTCCTTGACCACAACTCAGTGTCAATATATTGGCTTTGCTGCACATCAGGCAAGTGGACCCAAGTTCAGTTCAGTAGCAGATATATCATTTGCAAATATCTTTCTTATTTCAGTAGCAGATATATCATTTACAAATATCTTCTTTCATTCAGTAGGTGGTCTTTTTGTTTTGTTGATAGTTTCCTTCCCTGTGTGAAAGATTTTTACTTTGAAGTAGTCTTATTTATTTTTACTTTTGTTTCCCTTGCCCAAGGAGACATATCCAAAAAAATATTACTGGGCTTCCCTGGTGGCACAGTGGTTGAGAGTCTGCCTGCTGATGCAGGGGACACGGGTTCGTGCCCCGATCCGGGAAGATCCCACATGCTGCGGAGCGGCTGGGCCCATGAGCCATGGCCACTGAGCCTGCGTGTCCGGAGCCTGTGCTCCGCAACGGGAGAGGCCACAACAGTGAGAGGCCCACGTACCGCAAAAAAATATATATATATTACTAAGACCAATGTCAAAGAGCTTATGTTTTCTTCTAGAAGTTTTATGGTTTCTGGTCTTACATTTAGGTCTTTAATCCATTTTGAATTTATTTTTGTGACCAATGAAAGAGGGTAGTTTAGTTTCATTCTTTTGCTGGACAAGTAACTGTCCAGTTTTCCCAACACAGTTTATTGAAGAGGCTGTCTTTTCCCCATTGTATATTCTTGCCTCCTTTATCTTATGTTAATTGCCCATATATGTGTGAGTTAACTTCTGGGCTTTCCATTCTGTTCCATTGATCTATGTGTCTGTTTCTCTGCTGGTACCAGACTGTTTTGATTACTGTAGCTTTATAACATAGATTGAAATCAGGCAGCAGAGAGATAGCTCCAACTTTGTTCTTCATTTTCAAGATTACTTTGACTATTCAGGGTATCTTGTGTTTCCATACAAATTTTAGAATTATTTGTTCCAATTCTGTGAAGAATGCTATTGGTATTTTGATAGGGATTGCTTTGATTCTGTAGATTGCCATGGATATTACAGTCATTTTACTAATATTAATTCTTCCAATTCATGAACATGGTATATCTTTTCATCTGATAGTGTCATCTTCAGTTTCTTTCATTAGTGTCTTACAGTTTTCTTAGTACAGGTCTTTTACCACCTTAGGTTTATTCCTAGGTATTTTATTCTTTTTGATGTGATTGTGAATGGGATTGTTTTTTTAATTTCATTTTCTGATAGTTTGTTTTTAGTGTATAGAAGTGAAACAGATTTCTTTTTTTTTTTTTTTTCTTTTTGCGGTATGCGGGCCTCTCACTGTTGTGGCCTCTCCCGTTGCGGAGCACAGGCTCCGGATGCGCAGGCCCAGCAGCCATGGCTCATGGGCCCAGCCGCTCCGCAGCATATGGGATCCTCCCAGACCGGGGCACGAACCCGTATCCCCTGCATCGGCAGGCGGACTCTTAACCACTGCGCCACCAGGGAGGCCCGATTTCTTTTTTTTTTTTAAATAAATTTATTTATTTATTTTTGGCTGTGTTGGGTCTTCATTTCTGTGCAAGGGCTTTCTCTAGTTGCAGCGAGCGGGGGCCACTCTTCATCGCGGTGCGCGGGCCTCTCACTATCTCGGCCTCTCTTGTTGCGGAGCACAGGCTCCAGATGCGCAGGCTCAGTAGTTGTGGCTCACGGGCCCAGTTGCTCCGCGGCATGTGGGATCTTCCCAGACCAGGGCTCGAACCCGTGTCCCCTGCATTGGCAGGCAGATTCTCAACCACTGCGCCACCAGGGAAGCCCCTGAAACAGATTTCTTTATATTAATTTTGTATCCTGCCACTTTACCAAGTTCATTAATGTGTTCCAGTAGTTCTTGGGTTTTATCTTTAGGATTTTCTATGTATACTATGATGTCATCTGCAACCAGTGACATTTAACTTCTACCTTTCCAATTTGGACTCTTTTTATTTCTTTTTCTTTTCTGATTGCTGTGGCTAGGAATTCCAATACTGTGTTGAATAAAAGTGGCAAGAGTGAGCTTCCTTGTCTTGTTCCTGATGTTAGAGGAAATGTTTTCAGCTTTTCACCATTGAGTATGGTATCAGCTGTGGGCTTGTCATATATGGCTTTTATTATGTTGAGGTGTGTTCCCTCTATACCCATTTTGTTGAGAGTTATATTTCTTTAAAAAACTATCAGGAGCTATGGTTTCTTGATGCAGGACACTTTGAATTACTAATACCATTTTTTTGGCAAACAATAAACATTTATTGAATCAAAGAATTAATGAATGGATGAATGGATAAAATAGTTATTTTAAAAATCTGTCTCATTACCCTTGTTTTCATGAGACCTTTTTTTTGGCCATGCCATGCAGCTTGTGGGATCTTAGTTCCCCAACCAGGGATCGAACACAGGCCCCAGCAGTGGAAGTTCAGAGTCCTAACCACTGGACCACCGGGGAATTCCTGTCATAAGACTACTTTTTAAAGCAGTTTTAGGTTCAGAGTAAAATTGTGATGGAGGCACAGAGATTTTCCACATATCCCAAGCCCCACACATGCATAGCCTCCTTTATTATCATCATAACTCATCAGGGTGGTACATTTGTCACAACTGATGAATAAAAATTGAAGCATCATAATCATCTGAAGTCCGTGGTTTACATTAGACTTCACTCTTGGTGTTCAGACATTCTATGGGTTCGGACAAATGTATAATGACATATATGCGTCATTATAATATCACACAGAGTATTTTCATTGCCCTCAAAATCCTCTGTGCTCCACATATTCATCACTACTCCCTAAGCCCTGCAAACCACTGACCTTTTTACTGTTTTCATAGTTTTATGTTTTCTAGAATGTCAAATAGCTGGAATGGTAAAGTATGTAGCTTTATCAGATTGGCGTCTTTCACGTATCAATATGCCTTTAAGTTTCTTCCATTTGTCTTTTCATTTGTTTGTTTGTTTGTTTGTTTTTGGCTGTGTTGGATCTTCGTTGTTGTGCGTGGGCTTTCTCTAGTTGCGGTGAGCAGGGGTTACTCTCCATTGCAGTGCGTGGGCTTCTCATTGTGGTAGCTTCTCTTGTTGTGGAGCACGGGCTCTAGGTGCACAGGCTTCAGTAGTTGCAGCACATGGGCTCAGTAGTTGTGGCATGCGAGCTTCAGTAGTTGTGGCTCATGGACTCTAGAGCACAGGCTCAGTGATTGTGGTGCATGGGCTTAGTTGCTCCATATCATGTGGAATCTTCCCAGACCAGGGATTGAACCCATGTCCCCTGCATTAGCAGGTGAATTCTTAGCCTCTGCACTACCAGGGAAGTCCCTTTTCATGGTTTGATAGCTCATTTCTTTTTAGTGCTGGAGAATGTTCCATTCCTGGATGTACTACATTTTATTGACTCATTCACCTACCAAAGGACGTCTTGGCTGCTTCTGAGTTTTGACAATTATTAATAAAGCTGCATAACATTCGAGTGCAGATTTTTGTGTGAACATAAGTTTTCAATTCTTTTGTGTAAATACCAAGATACATGATTAGATTCCACATATAAGTGATATCATATGATATTTGTCTTTCTCTGTCTGACTTACTTCACTTAATGTGATCATCTCTGGGTCCATCCACATTACTGCAAATGACACTATTTCATTCTTTTTTATGGCTGAGTAGTATTCCATTGTATATATATATATATATATATATATATATATATACACACACACCACATCTTCTTTATCCATTCATCAGTCAATGGGCATTTAGGTTGCTTCCATGTCTTGGCTATTGTAAACAGTGCTGCTATGAACATTGGGGTGCATGTATCTTTTTGAATTAGAGTTTTCTCCAGATTTATTCCTAGGAGTGGGATTTCTGGATCATATGTTAACGCTATTTTTGGTTTTTAAGTAACTTCCATTCAGCTCTCCATAGTGGCAGCACCAATTTACATTCCCACCAACAGTGTAGGCGGGTTCCATTTTCTCCACACCCTCTCCAGCATTTGCTATTTGTAGGCTTTCAAACTATGGCCATTCTGACTGGTGTGAGGTGATACCTCATTGTGGTTTTGATTTGCATTTCTCTAATAATTAGTGATATTGATTATCTTTTCATGTGCCTGTTGGCCATCTGTGTGTCTTCTTTGGAGAAATTTCGGTCTTCTGCCCATTTTTTGATTGAGCTTTTTTTAAAATATTAAGCTGTATGAGTTGTTCATGCTGCCTTGATAACTGTAACATTATAGAAATTTTGAAGTCAGATAGTGTCAGTCTTCCAATTTTGTTCTTCTCCTTCAATATTTTTTTGTCTATTTTGTGTCATTTGCCTCCACATATAAAGTTTTCAGTCAGCTTGTCCATACCTACAAAATAACTTGCTGGGATTTTGAATGGGATTGCATTGAATTTATAGATAAATTTGGGAAGAACTAAAATCTTGACAGTATTGAGTCTTCCTGCCCATGAACATGGATTATCTCTCCATTCACTTAGCTATCCTTTGATTTAATTCAAAAGAATTTTGTAGTTTTTCTCATGTAGATCACGTAAAAAATTTGTTTGATTAAAACCTAAGCATTTCACTTTTGGGGTGCTAATGTAAATTATATTGTGTTTTTTACTTCAAATTTTGTTTGTTCATTGCTAATATATAGGCAAGCAATTGACTTTTGTATATTAACCTTTTTATTCTGCAGCCTTGGTATAATCATGTATTACTTCCAAGAGGCTTTTTATTTCTTAACAGTTCTTTCATATTCTCTAAGAGATGATCATGTCATCTGTGAACAAAGTTTATCTCTTCCTTACCAATCTGAATACTTTTTACTTACTTTCTTTGCCTTATTGCATACTGGAAGCAAAACTTTCCAGTATGATGTTGAAAAGGAGTGGTGAGAGGAAATATACTTGCCCGGTACCAGATATTCATGGGAAGATTTGAATTTCTCAACAGTAGGTATGATGCCTGCTATGGGGTTTTTATGCATATTCTTTATGAAGTTGAGGAAGTTTCCCTCTATTCCTATTTTACCCTGAATATTGATGATGAATGAGTTGAATTTTGTCAAATGTTTTCATGCATATATTGTTATGATCATGTGGTTTTTCTTTTTCACCCTATTGATGTGCTGGATTACAATAATTGACTTTTGCATGTTCAACCAGCCTTACGTACCCATAAGAAATTCCACACGATTGTGTGTATACACTGTTGGATTCAATATACTAACATTTTGTTGAAGATTCTTGCCCATATGGCTTTGAAATTATTTCAAAATAAATTATTATTTTTTAAATATCAGAAGCTATGCCTTCAATGATACCATTGATCTCCTTCAAGATTCCTATTACAGTCTTTGCAGGAGTGTTCTTAAAAATTAATCTGGAGTGATGAGGTAAATCCATAGAGACAGAAGCAGACGGATGGTTGCAAGGTAGTGTCAGTCTTCCAACAGGATGGAGGGGAAAAGAGATGACCATTTATGTTGTGGGCTTCATTTAGGGCTGATGCAAATGCGTTGGAACTAGATAGACTTGGTGGCTGTACAACACGGTGATTATACCAAACTCCACTGAAGCACCCTTGAAATGGTTCATTTTATGTTATGTAAATTTCACATCATTAAAAATAATCTCCATCTCCCAGTTTATTGGGATTGACATATATACACCAATATGTATAAAATGGATAATTAATAAGAACCTGCTGTTTAAAAAAATAAATAAAATTATTAAAAAATACATAAAAGAGCCAAATGGCTTTTAGAACACCTTTGAGGAAACTTGTCACTGATTAAATAAAGTTGGTCATTTAGACACATGAGGCAAAACAAAAAACAAAAAACAATCTCCCCAAACACACTAATCCAGAGTAAACTTCTGTGCCAATTGTTGATTTCCTTGGCCAACATGCTTAGCATTTCCTTCAATAAATGTGTTGTCATTTGGTTTTGCAGGTCCATTTGGAGTGGGATATCTTCATGATCTCTGTGTCTCCCACAGCCCTCTCCCCATCCTCTGTCCCCACACTCTCCTCTCCTGGTCCTAGTGGTTTCACAGTCACCTCCCCACAGCTCTTTCCTGGGCCAGCTGGATCTCCTGCAGAGATACTGCAGATCTAGTTGGAGATCTAGTCAGAGATCCAGGAGTGCCTGCACTGTGTCCACCTTCCATCTCCCACAGCAGGGCCCCAGGTCCAGCAGAAGATCTTCATCAGCCTCCCTTAGCTGGTGGTCGTTGGGTGGGTGAATGCACGTCAGTCCCCATGTGGTTGGCCGGCTCCTGGTCCTCCCAGCAGGTCATGTCAGTGGAGGCCATGGCGGCTCCTACCTCTGAGTTGACCCTGAGCTTCAACCTATTGGCCATTTTTGTGTTATCAGTGTTTCCAGATCTTAGAAACATTACTTTTCTATTTGAACCCATGTGAGCTTTTGATTTTTCCCTATGTTATCCATATAGTCATGTGCTGAATTTCAGGGAGGTTTTTACCCAAAGGCAAAGGGACATTTCTCCAAGTGACTGGTGAGTCAACTCTGTAAGAATCACAGTTGGGAGTGGGAGGACTGTATATCACTGCCCTGCACCAGCTCAACCAGAGAGGCTCCTGAGTGACTCTAAAGTTTGAAATGACTTAGCTTTAAAACAATTGAGCCTATTTAAAATCTTGAACCTGTTTTCATGTTTACCCTGAAGGAATTCAGAACTTTCCACCAGAAAGCATGCTGATATGGCATATTGACTGTTTTGACTTAAAGACACTTGAAAAAAGACAAATCCAAAACAACAACACACTCAGTGCACTCTGACCTTCTTTCATTTTCTTAAAAACAGGAGACAAGTTGCCATTGAAATGCATCCTCCTTATGCCAGAAGGAAATAACATTCTTTTTTTTTTTTTTTTTTTTTTTTTTTTTTTGCGGTGCACGGGCCTCTCACTGTTGTGGCCTCTCCCGTTGCGGAGCACAGGCTCCGGACGCGCAGGCTCAGCGGCCATGGCTCACGGGCCCAGCAGTTCCGCGGCATGTGGGATCTTCCCGGACCGGGACACGAACCCGTGTCCCCTGCATCGGCAGGCGGACTCTCAACCACTGCGCCACCAGGGAAGCCCCAGAAATAACATTCTTATCATCAGGACATAAAGTTGAGTCCAGAGAATTCTATACACAGAGACCTTGATAAAATAATTCTAATTATCTTGTCTTCCTCACATAGTGTAATTACTTTTCCACCATTGTTTCTCTTTGTTGAAACACATATAAAAGCAAGTAGGTTTCCCAATTTGGGAGGTTTTCATTTCTTATGAAGTCTCTCCCCATGTCATGTAAAACTTGCATTATATAAACTTGTATGCTTTCCTCCTGTTGAGTTGTCTTCTGTCAACTGAAGCCGCAGCCCTGCCGCATAAAATCCGAAGAGGGTAACGATAAGCTTTTGCCCCCCAACCACTACAAGCCTAACCTAATTCCAGTTCAGCAGCCTTGTCTCCAGGGGTGACGTCAATCTGCTTCCCTGTGTTAGAGAAAAGAGTCAGGCACATTACAGATGCAGTTACAAACTGAGAACAAGTCCAAGGAAAAGCCCTGGGCCTCATCTGACTGCTCTCCGTTCCCGCAAAGTGCAGCCCCAGAGTGGGCTCCGTGCCCGCGGCTTTGCGGAGGCAGCCCGTTTGCAGTTTCCAGCTGGTCCTCCTGAAAAGGGCAGACAACACCCAAATGGCTTCTTCTCTCTCTGAGCTAGACCCTCCCTCCACAGAGAAGTCAAAGCAGGACTAGCCTCCCTTCCAGGAATCTCTTCCTGAAACGGACCTCCTGTTAGAACGGGGTCCTGTGACTCCAGCCACCAGGGACCCTTCCCCACTAGACACTTGCCCTTTTCCACTTCTCCTGCAGGCAGAGATGTCACTGTGCTCACACGCTGGAGAGTGACCATGAGTGGTGCTGACCTAGCTCCTCACATGGTGCTGGAAGACGTTACCCAGTCCACCCCAGGTGTGCACGTGCGTGCACACACACACATGCACACACACGTCATGAAGGCCCATATGCTTTTGTAACTCAGGGTCTTGATCCAGTCCTGATTAAAACCTGAGGTCTTCTCACCCATCTGGTTTTGGCCCCTAGAGACCAGAAAAGAAAAAAAAAAGACCAGACACTAACCTGAGCTAACGGGCAGTCTCCCAAATCCTGTGTCCGGGGGATCAAGGCAGGTAGCAGCCACCTTGGCTGCTGCACTTTGGCCTGGTCTCCTGCCTGCTTCTCCATCCTGTCTGCTACATGGCGTGGTTGTCGTGGGAACCTAGACCCCAGCTCCCCGCTAGCCCTGCTGCCCAAAGTTTAGGTTGACCAACCCTCCTGGTTAGTCGGGGAACAGAGGGGATTCTCAGGACAAGGAGCAGCAGTGTCAAACCAAGAAGGTCCCAGGAAAATAAGGGTGAGTGGTCCCCTCCCAAACCAGGGTGATATAAATGAGGCTCCAGTGGCCAAAGGACAGGGGACAGAGGTTTTAGTGGTCAGATGGCCAACCGCATGCAGCAGTGTCAAGCAGGTCCCCTGTCAACCTAGCGGGAGATGCTTTCACACAGATGTTAAAGGCTCCAACTTCCTGTACTTCCTGACCCTCCACCAAGTCTACTCCACACTTCACACCTCACGGGAGGCCATGTGGGAGGGAGCCGACGTGTCAAGGGTCATTGCAGGTCTCTGTCGAGAGTTTTCTGTCCTGTTTCCCCCATGAGCTCCTGACATTTCACCCTCTCAGCCCACACCCCAAGCTCGACACCACCCCAGGACCCTCGGGCCAACCTCAGCCCTCCTACAACTACCTGCTCCATCGAGGACACGTACAAGAAGAGAATGTGCCCAACTTTGCCTCCCATGCCCTGCGTACAGAGGCTGTAATGGGTCCAGGGAGGGGAAGCAGGTTGATGTGGGCATGGCTGTCTGCCCATCACAGCCACCTTGCCCGTGAAGACCCCCAGGGGCTGTGTGTGGAGGGTGCGGTGAAGCTGTCTCACCCCCATCTGTCCACTGCTCACTCCACACTCTCCTCTGCCTCAGGGGCACGACAGGGCAGGGCCCCGTGGCCTATCTCACTCCTTGTGGGAGCCCACATTACCTGCCTACCTCACATGAAGGGATCAGTGCTTAGATGTGACACTGGAAACAGTGACCAAACCAACACTTGCTTTGAAAATTTCTTTATTTGGCTTGTCCTATGATAAGAAAAGGCTAATGTATACACCACAGGCCAAAGAAGCTGGTTCATAAAGAGTCAGAAAAGAAATTCTATCTAGAACAAGCGCTGCTGCTTCTAGTGTGTGGCTCACTGCCTCACGTGGGATTTTAGGTTCCAGCACCTGCTTGCCTGACATTTTGTCCCAGCACCAAGTCTGCGTTTCTGGGAAAACCTGCTCCCATCTTTCTCACCCCCTCCTCCACCACCCACCACTGTGCACCTGGGCCAGAGTTGGGTGCTCTGCGTGCCAAGCTCTGGACGCTGGTTTCTTCCCTCCTCTTACGGGCTCCAGGGCATGGGGGCCTGTGTCTGAGCACCGCGCGTGTCCTCCTGCTTCACATCCTAGAGCTCAGACGCTGGCCATGGGCAGCACGGGTGCTTCTCCCCAGTGTGAAGGCTGCTACAGCCAAGAGCACGACCAGGAAGACCCCAGCAAAGATGGTGGCACTGTGGTAGCTCCCCTGGGCGCTGGCCTCCTCTTCCAGGTCAACCTCTGGCCGGTCTGGGAAGGAGAGGGGAGAGCTGTAAGGACGGGGGTCCCCGGGCAGGGTGATGGCAATCAGAACTGTTTGGTGGGCGGGGAAGAGAAGGGAGAAAAGAGTGCCTTTCAGGAAACTGAGGTCAGACCCCAAAGAGCAGCTGAGTGTCAGCCCTGGCAGATTTCACAGTGTCTTGTTGGCCAACAGGAGCAAAGAAGGTGTGTGAACAGGAAGTCAGAGCTGGGCTTTGGCATAAGATATCTGGCTGAAGGCTACCGATGGATGGGAGGAGAGTGAGTTGGGGCATTTGAGCCCATTTGGGAAATGGGCACAAAGGTCCCAGCAAGAGGGACACCGGCCTTAAGCTACCACAGTGTCGGTGGGAAGAGAAGGGAAAGGAGAGACGTGAGCAGTGTCATCATCGGCCGCCTTTGCCCCTCCCCCTGCCCTGCCTTCCTTCTCTCTTGTAGCTCCAGCCCCCGTGGTGGGTACCATGCAGGTGACTTATGGCCGCACTGTGTCCCCTCCCGCTGGAATGGAAGCTCCTCTGGGCAAGGATTTTGATGTATTTAGTTCTCTGTCTCCTGGCACATAATAGGTCTTCCAAAGATGCCTGGAATGTTGCACATGGGAGGAAAGACCCTGGGAGCAGCCAGACTTCCGGGGAAGGGCCTGAATCTGGGCCTGGAGGGGAGCGAGCTGTCAGAGATCCTCTGTGGGGTGAAGCCCTGTGACTGCGGGAGGATTTGTGACCAGTGCTGCTCCGCATCTGCTCCTGTCACCAACGCCGCCACCACATTTGTCGACCTGGCCCGGTCTGGACCAGAAATCATGGGAATCCCTCAGCAAACATTTCCTCACCCACGTGCACAGCAGAACAGCACAGTGGGAAATCTGCTCCCCGTTCTAGATGGGGAAAATGAAATGGCTTTTCCAGGATCAACCCCTGGGAGCCGCGAGAATAAACCAGTCCTGCCTGGACCCACACGGCCCTGCCCAGACCCTGACTGTGCTTCTCCAGGGCTACAGTTTGTCACCATCATTATAAGTAATAATGTGATGATTACTGTTAACATTGGTGACAGTAACGATAGTAACAAAATCACCGTTCTTTGCAGCCAGTGACTTACACCAGGCAGGGGCCAGAGCAGTGTAACTAACAGTGTTTTGTGTAACGCCCTCAACAGTCCTAAGAGGTAAGTATTAACGTTTTTGTTTTACAGAAGAGGAGTGTGAGGTTGGGTATTCAGAACCCAGAGGGTAAAACCGTCAGGTGTTCTGTGGCCCACATGAGAACTGTCTTGACCACACCCTACATGCGCATCCCCCAGAGACCAGAAGCTCTTGGAAGAAGGTGAGAACCAGGTCTAGCTCCACTTCATATCGCCCAGGGTAGCACAGGAGCCCTATTCGAGGGGAAACGGGACACCCACGGAAGCATCCCAAGTCCCCACGGTTCATGGGCCTGGGCCCCGGCAGATGGCGGGGTGGGGAGATGGCCACCTACCCAGGCTCCTCTTCTCAGCATGCGGGACCTGCAGCTGGATGGGTCCCAGGGCGACATCCACCTTCTCCTGGTAGGAGCCCACGCCCCTCTTGGCCCTCACGATGCAGCCTCTGCTGCAGCGGGACGAGGCGTCGTACGCCCTGCACACGACCATCTTGCACTGCAGGTACACGGAGGGGAAGCGGCTCAGGAAGTGGAAGGAACTGAACTTGAAGCGGAGGACGTTGGGCGAGGGCTGGCGGTAGGATCGGTAGGTTTCATCCTTCACACACCTGGAGAAGGAGAGGAGTCACCGTCAGCCCTCAGCAAGGCGCTGCCCTCCTCACGCCACCCACCCCGTGGGCTGGGCATCCTCCTCAGAGGGTGGCGGTCAGAGGACCGCCTGCTGCCTTCACAGCCTTCCTTGTGGACCACCTGCTGGGCATGCTCTTTGTGCGGCACCCCACCTCCTCCTTCTTGTTTAATCCTTCCAACAGGCTGTGATATGTATGGGCTTCACTACGTGCATTTGATGGCTGCAGAAACTGGCTCAGAGAGACGCTATTGCCTGTCCAGAGCGATGCAGCTGGGACGGGGCAGAGCTGGCATCCCAACCTCCATCTGCTTCAAAATCAGTGTTTTCCCACTACAGGCATGTCTTTTTGATATTAAGGCTTGCCTGGAGTTTAGTCACTCGGTCTAATTTTACTTTATAGTTAACCTGCTTGATGGCCACTCAGTTCTCCAGATGCCCAGAGATGACAGCCTGGCTGGTTAAGCTGGAGCTACTGGGAGCCCAATCTGCCTTCCTTGAGCTCTGGGCTGGCTGTGTGTGAGTTATCAGGTAGAGGCTGAAGTCCACCCCATGAAGACACTCCTTACCCGCTCCGGATGAGATCATAAGTCAAAGATGTAAAGTCATTGGGAGATGGTGACGCCACACAGGTGTCCACAAATAAGGCCAGGGAGGCGTTAGAATGGAGGATTTCAGCCTGAAGGTACAAATCCTGGTTCAGGTCCACATAGTATGGGCTGCTGGTCACGGGATATAAGAATGAAGAGGATGTATAAAAGGAAATGTTCACGTCAAAATTGCTGTATTGTATGTTCTTGACCTCGAGGGTGTCATTAACAATGTACATCGTGTTAACCCAGGTGTTCTGGAGCATTTTGCAGCTGATGTGAATGTGGAGGTCTTTCCTCCTGCTGATAATGCCACTCGAAACAGCTGCTTTGAGGAAGTTGGAGTAGGTGATGGTATCATTATCCACCTGGGGAGACAGGCAGGCGAGCAGAGTCAGGCAAACGTCACCCACTAAGGGAATCTCGTTGCTGCTTTGGGTGAGAATGAGACTGAAGAGGTGCTGCAAGATTTCAAAACCCTCCCAGAACCACACAGAGACGGCACATCATGCCTATCACCATGGCTACCATTCCCTGGGATGGATACACTTCACCAGCAAGACTCCCTCCTTTCACACGTCCCCTTTCCTCTGCCACGTGACGGGGACCACAGTGTGTTGGTGCCTCCCAGGAGCTGCTGCTTATGGAAAGATGGGGGTGTCTGGATGACTCCCTACCCCTGCTGTATGACTAAGCTGAGTTTGGTCTCCATGGCTCAGGGCCCTTCTGGCTTGTTCTATTTCACTCTCACTCTTGCTGGGAGAAATCAGGGGAGGCAGTCGTGGGAGGGGCTAGTGGGATTCGTTTTCACTGTGCTGTTTGGATGGGTCAGTAGTTATTGCAGTTTGGTGTCTGAAGCTGCCGGAGCCCGAAGCAACAGAGATCCAGAGTTATGGCTGCGGCAGGTCTCTGACCTCTGGGGCAGGAAATTCCCCAGAGGCTCGTATGGACCACGAGGTGGTGGTGTGTGTGGGGGATTGGAGTGGGGGCCGTGGCAATGCTGGAGCGCTTCCTGTCACGCTTTGCTTCTCCACTCCCCAAACCACAGGACCATTTCCTGCTGTGCCTTTCATGAAGCAGCAAATTCCTAAGAATGTTGGTCTCTCACGCTGTTTGATGTGCCTACCGTCTCATAAGAGTGACCTTTCCAGAGACAAGGGTCTCACACCTGGTGGTCTGTAAGCATTTCAAGGAAAGGGTGGTGTCTAAGCATCTCTCTTTTCCCAGGGCTTGGTGTAGTGTTAACTATAGCATCAATAGCATCAGTAAAGATCCATGGAATGGAGGAAAGGTCCAGGGGACAGAAGTCCAACAAAAGTACTTGTGATGAAAGAAGGATGGTGCCAGGAGCAACCAGCCCAAATGGCCAAGGGGACACAGGTGAGCAAGCGCCCCTGGAAGCCCCATGGTCATGATCATCTGGCCGCAGGTGAGGTGAGCACAAGAGCAGCGTCCCCAGGTGGAGACTGGGGGTGGCGCACTCCTTCCCTCCCAAATGCTGTGATGGTTGTAAGCAAACTTGTCCTTGCCTGGTACGAGTTCCCACCAGCTGTGGGTGCTTCTGCAAGAACAGGCATAAAAATAACACCATAGTGGCCTAAATAGAAGCCCTAAAATGTAAGACAACCTTACTCTTTAAAAAAAAAAAAATAGGGGCTTCCCTGGTGGCTCAGTTGTTGAGAGTCCGCCTGCCAATACAGGGGACATGGGTTCGTGTCCCGGTCTGGGAAGATCCCACATGCCGCGGAGCGGCTGGGCCCGTGAGCCATGGCTGCTGAGCCTGCGCGTCCGGAGGCTGTGCTCCGCAACGGGAGAGGCCACAACAGTGAGAGGCCCGCGTACTGAAAAAAAAAAACAAAGCAAGTTTGTCACAGCAAGTTAGTCATATATGCTGTCAGGAGCAAAAGTTCATTCCTGGCCATTTGGGAGATTAGACAAGTTCCCTTCTGAAGCCAGCACTTGTACAACGTAAATATAATTATTCTTTAGAGCAGCATGTGTTGGAGAGGCTTTCACTTCATGTTTGAAGCTGCAAAATTCAGCTCTGAGTTTGTCCTTTCCAGAAAGACATGTGAAAAGAGAAAAGTTTAAAAACTATCTAAAGTGGTCTTGCCACCCTGGGACCCTTGCCTACTCTCTGACCGTGGGTTTCCCTTTTCTCCCGTCAGAGGGAGGCTCTGGCCTGCAGGGAGCGCCAGAGCCCGCACTTTGGACTCAGGTCTGGCAAAGGGCCTAGGAAGGGCTCTATGCCTTCCAGTCCTTCATGGGAAGTACACTGTGTTTTCTGCCTTTATATTTTCTTAAAAAAGTGGGGGGGGGGGACTTTATATTGGAGTGCCAATGGTTATTGCAAGAAACCATATAAATGTTGCCACTTTGTTACTCCTTCAAAGACAAGCTGAGGTGCCTTCAGTTGAACTCTGTACAGTCCCATGAAAGTGTTCTTGAATTCACATTTGCCTGTGGTTTCCATGGTCAAGCTAGATTCTGAATGCATGCCAAACAATGAACGTGGGGTGCAGGTTTATTTCTTGATCATCAGAAGCTGTTCTGATTTTAAATTAAAATTCATTATTAGACGTCTGCTCAGTGTGCAAGGCACTTGGGATGGAGTGGGAGTCTGGCAGACATGTCCACGGCTTTCCCATAGAGACTTGGCCCCTTCCGCCTGGCATCCCACTCCTGTGGTGGGGAGACCTTGCCTGTTCAGACACATGATCCAACGTTTGTCAGACACATACTAAACGGGGCACCTGGAGGAGATGCAGAAAGTACCAGCTACGGTTCATGCCGTCCTGCCTTTGAATGCCGGCTCCACAGTTCATGTTCATGTGGCCTTGGGCAAGTGGCTTAACCTCTGCAAGCTTCCGTTTCCTCACAATTAAATGGGAATAGAAGTTATCTCGAGAATTTTGAAAGTCTCGTGGAACTCTTCGTTCAGTGCCTGGCACGCATACTAGCCCTTAATAATCTGATTATAAAGGCTTAGGCTCCACACCAGGGGCACTGGCAGTTGCAAAGATGAATGAAACACTGGCCTGCCCTGGAGGCACGGTTTGCTAGGGGATACAAGTATTTAAATAAGCAGAGGAATCAGAATGTAGCCTGTGCTGCCCATGACCAGCCACATTGGAAGACCAGGGCTGGCCCGTGGATTTGGCAGCTCCTATTGGAGATGAAGGAACACAAATAGGATGGATCGGATGTCAGAGGCTCCAGGCTGCATGTCCGGAACTGGGAGGGCTGGGTCACCTTTGGTAGACTGATTCCCCCTGACTAAACTCAGGACAAACCAGAATCCAACACGACTGATTGACAGCACGAAAGGTAAAAGCCAGGTCCACTAGAACGTTTGCAGGGCGTGACTCATCTGTGCCCTTCTCTGCGTGTAAGCCTCCCTGACCCACTCGGCTCCTATCAGAAGGAGATCTGGTGTCTGCAGGGACTGTCCAGTGGGAGCTGGGGGGCCACAGTGGCAACTGCAGACCCTTGGGCGCGGGCACCCACCTGTGGCCGACAGGCCCATGTGGTTAGCTTAACGAGTGTCCCCTCCTACTCTCACGGTTCCTTATGACCTTGCCAGATAATGAACAGCACGCTCATAGCACCTAGCCTGGCACGCGGCAAAGGTACGGTACGTCTTTGGTGATGGGCAAACCCTCTGATCGCGTGTGTCACTCACATGGTACGTATTTGAGCCTTTTGTGCTGTATATTTATACTGCGGTCCTAAACCTAATAAAAGTATTTGCACTGTGTCTGCTCCCTGACAGACAAAATCTTGAAGTGATTACTTAGGTGTCAGCCAAAAATTCAGAACTTAGAGTGCAGCGTTTAAAATGAATTTACATAAAATTAAATGCAACAACTCTAAGTTTACCATTCGGTGGGGTTTGACAGTAAAAGACTCAACACTCTCATTAATTCAAACAGCTCCATCCTGCCCCTTTGCAGGCAGTCCCCTCCCGCCAGGTCGGCTTACTATGTACACAAATTTCATAGAAATGACGTCACAGGGTGGGTAATCTTTCGTGCCTGGCTTCTTTCACTCAGTGCCACATTTTTGAGATTCTCAGAGTCTGGCGTTGGCCCTACCGCTTCCTGGCTAAGTAGCTTTAAGCAGCCTGCTTGACCCCTCAAAGCCCAGTCTCCCTGTTTTTCAAGTAGGATGACAGTGAGGGGAGACTTGCATCATCTTGCTGGGGATTTGGGGGAGTTGGACACAGACTAATCTCAGCGTCTGCCACTTGTAGGGGGACAGGATTAAGGAGTTTCCTGAGACATAAGACTTCTCCATGCTAAAATCTGCAAAGTTCCAGGTCAACCAAGACAACTGGTCGCCCCAGGTGGTGACAGCTCAACAAATGATAGCTGCAGAGGCCAATTTACTGTGAAGCTAATGAAGCTTAAGCTTCAGGGCCCGCCTGCACAGGCTCTTCCGGGGCTCAGCAATGCACTGGCACAGCCATGTGTTTTTGTAAGATTTCTAAAACTAAGATATGCTTGCATTCTTTCCATGAATGAGGCACCTGCCTCTCTTGCCCACCCCAACACCAACCTGTATAAGCTCCAGGCCCTTTAGAACCTGGAGCTGCCCCTGGGAGCTGCTATCGCTGTTGCTGAAGTGATAGCAGCCTGCCAGGCACCCTCTCTGATGGACAATGTGGGAAAAACTCCCCACTGACTTTCCTTCCTTCTATCTGGACATGGCTGCAGCTACGTCATGGCACCAAGGGATGGATTTATATCTTCAGCCCGATTACGTTCTGGTTGTATCCTAATCATGTTTTCTGGGTCCCAGAATTCACAAAGCACAGCGCAGGGCACTGTAAGAAAGCTGGGCCAGCAGGGGGGAAAGGAAGAAGCTCCAGGCTTACCTGCTGGATGGTGCCACAGCCAGAGTAGGGAACTGTGAAGGTCACCTGGCTCGAAGTCATCTGGGGCTGACACCAGTAGTTCCTGTTCCAGCCGGCGATGACAAGGTTTCTGGCAGAGTAGCCCAGGGACTGGAGGTAGCTCACGCTCACACTGGCTCGCATGTGATTCTGCAGGCAAAGCAGCTCTGGGGGCCAAGGGCAGACAGTGCGGTCAGTGTCAGCGTCCCCGCAAGCCCACAGAAAGGAGCAGAGATTGAGATGGCTGGCAGATGGTCTGCGTGCGGACACAGCTCACCACCACGCCCGGTGCCCTGGGGCCCAAGTCAGTTTCACTCTCATGAGACCCCTTGAGGGCACAGGGACTAGGACTCCTCTGATGGAGAAGTGAAGGCAGGGTGTGAAACAAGCAAAATGTTTTGCCAAGTTGCCGCTTATCCATATAGTAAAGTAGCGCTCGGGTTGAATTGCGGGGATGTCGGAAAATCAACGTCCTTAGCTATGGACCTAAACATAGGTCCTTTAGCTAAGGGGCAGGTCGGTGCTTAAAATCCTGACCTCAAAGAGAGCCAGTACCTCACCTTGCCTGGCCCCTGGCCAATCTGTACATCAGTCCACTTAACAGCTCAAACCGTGGCCATCAGCCTCTGCTGGACGTGGCTGAGTGACCAGCTCAGACCATCTTCAGGCAGCAGCCGAATGTGCTAGGTCTCAGGACAAGGTCACAGTGTCCCACACTCTGGGAAGGCCACAAGGCCTCAAGCCAGGTGATCCCCTCTGCCCTTGACACTGACATCTCACTATCTGTTGAAAGCAACACCTTGCCCTTCTACTTCATCTCTGCTGACCACAGAAAGGCCAACGCACCACCCATCGGCCATGTCTGGGAGCCAGAGTCCCAAGACCCACTGCTCTTGGCCCCTTTCTGCACCAGATTGAGCCTTGGTGACCTGAAAACGCGGCTATCATTTCTCATTTCACAGCCATGGGATGGCTGAGCAGCAGAAGTCACTCCGAGGGGCCCCACCCAGACAGACGGGGACTTACTTGTGCTCCCAGTGGAAAGTCTGGAGTAGTATTCAGCCTGGAACCCTCTCATCTTGACGCTGCCATCGCTGACGAAGCGAATGGACATGAAGTTGGATGACGAGGTGAAGGAGTCCCTTGCCCCATCACAAACCCGGGCGAGCAGAGGGGAACTGTGGTGAGGGCCGTCAAACACTTCAATATAATCGTAGTTACAGCCGCCTTCAAGCCTGCAGAGACACAACGCACAGTTCTGGCTTCACTTTTTTTTTCTTTTTTTTGCGGTACACGGGCCTCTCACTGCTGTGGCCTCTCCCGTTGCGGAGCACGGGCTCTGGATGCGCAGGCTCAGCGCCCATGGCTCACGGGCCCAGCCGCTCCGTGGCATGTGGGATCTTCCCGGACCGGGGCACAAACCCGTGTCCCCTGCATCGGCAGGCAGACTCTCAACCACTGAGCCACCAGGGATCTGGCTTCGCTTTTAACCAGGATTTGATGCAGGGGGTCAGATCTCCGTGAGAGGCATCACACCGCTAAGCCAGAAACTCTGACAAAATTAATAATTGAAAGTAATAGATTTCCTTTTTTATTGAAGTATAGTTGATGTACAATATTATACAAGTTACGGGTGTACAATATAGTGATTCACAATGTTTAAAGGTTATACTCCATTTATAGTTATTATAAAATATTGGCTATATTCCCTGCCTTGTATTGATACAATGTATCCTTGTAGCTTATTTTATACATAATAGTTTCTACCTCTTACTCCCCTACCCCTGTACTGTCCCTCCTCCAATCCCTCTCCCCACTGGTAACCACCAGGTTGTGAGACTTTCTTAAATCGGGGGGAGATTCATCTTCCCATGACCTCCATACATGGTTCTAGTCCTGCCTTTTGGGGTCACACATATGAGATCTACAGCCCTTCTCCTGACAGCCTTTTGCATCACGTGAGAAAGGATCACATCCTACCTTAGACTTTTTCTTTGATCAAAAAGACCCCAGTTTCCCATAGAATTTTTTAAAATCCATGAATTCATAGTGATAGAAACAAATAATTGAACAAAAAAATACTGGGCAAGTCAAATAGCCTCTCTGCAGCTTAGGTTTCTTATTTACGAAGGTGAAATCTCCCTACCCATGTATACTGAAGAAAGCCGTCGTGAGGCTCAAACAATGTAATATATGGAAAAGTGCTTCATAAAGTGTCACAAATGGTGGTCACTGTTATTAAGATGCTGACTCAGAACCAGTCACGGTCAACCTTCCTCTAAAGGATTTCATACAGTCCCCAAAATCCAGTAGGAATTGTAATGATGAAGAGATTAAAATAATATTGTACTTTTCACAAAACCCCACACAAATTTCCAAGGCAGAGACTCCCAAGGCCACTGCAACCAGAAATCAAGAGAGAAAACTGCTTTGTTCAGTGGTGGCTGTTAGAGGAGAAATTATGGTACCTCCTTCCCAGGACTCTAGAAACTACTGGTGACTTGCTGTGGTCACCCCCCTCCTTGAACCAATCATGTATCACTGTCGTTCTGATGAAGGCTCCTCCACTTAAAACAAGGATTCCAACTCTTCGTTGGATGAGGAACAGATAACCTAAGCTCTGCTGCAGGGATTTCTCCTCCTCTGCCCGAAACTCACCCCAAAAACGGAGGGGGTAGAGTGAAAAGGGTTCAGAAAAACGGGTGCGGTTGTTAATAGGATTCTTGTTATTATTACTCCTAACAATGAGTATTATTACTATTATAATAAATATTGTAATAATAATAATTATTATTACTCCTAACTATAATCCCTCCCACTGGATAACGTTGTCCAAGTATTTTCATATATTTCTCTCTTGTGGCCCTCCCGGTAACCAGCAAGGGTAGGAAAGCAGTTATTTTATTCTCCTCTCTTGAGGCTAAGGTGAGTTAAGTGATTTCCCGTGGTCACACAGGAAATTAGTGACATAGGTGCAACTTGAAACCAGGGCTCTGGTCCTGGTGCCACCTCTGTGCTCGGTCGAAAATGGAACCCATAAGAAGAGATGTCAACGGGGCAAACATCTCTCCTGAAGTGCTAGGTGCCATTTATCCCCTTCTGAAGTGTCTGCAAGGTCCCTCACACACACTTACTGGACGTCTCTGAAGACCACAGTCACATGGTAGTTGTTTTGAACTTCAATGTCCCACACACACTTGGCATTGTTCGGATAGTTCCCAGGGTAGAATGGGCTGAAAAAGCTCCCTGAAGGTTGAGACAGGAAGCCTCCGCAGGAATAATTTGCTGTTGGGATAAAATGGAAATACTGATGACCTAAAATGCACGCTGCACAGTCACCTGGGGGAGATGTTTTTTAACAATTCCCAAGACAGAAACCCACCAGGAGGTGCCTAGACCCAAACTGAACACTGATGGTCAGTGGGGTGCCCCTCCACAGAGACTGTACTTAGGGAAAACATCTCCTCATCATTCTCCTCATCCCTCCCCAGTGTCACTGTCACTGAGCAGAAGGGAAGGGGGACTTGTCAGGGAGCTCAGAACTTACTGGCTGGGCGGGTGAGGTTGTAAACAGGATCTGTTGACAAAAAGAAAACATAATGATCAGTTTCTTGGTACCCTTGACACAACTGTTGAATCCTTGCTGGCTCTGTGCCTGGAAATGTGCCAACCCTGGGTTCACAGTGAATGCTGGATACAGGCCTTGCCCTCAGGGACCACAGAGCCTGGAGGAGAGGATGGAAAAGAGCAAATCCCAGCGTCATGGGCTGGGCCTGTGATGGAGCAAAGCCCAGGAGGTGGTGGGACCCTGGAGCTTTGGCTCCTGACCCAGACTGAGCAGGGAAAGGGGGGTGGATAATCAGGGAGGCGAGGCAAAAAGGTAAAAATGGTGTTCCAGGCAGAGAGAACAGTGTGAGCGAAGGAACCTAGGTGTACCGGGCACATTTGGGGAACCTCAGTGTGCACGCAGCAGGGACAGGAGGGATGGCGGGAGCTAACCAGATGACATGAGAGAATTGTGCAGAGCCCTAGAGGTTGTCCTGAGCAGTGAGGATCTGTGACCAGAAGGCCTTGAGGAATCAGTCCCCAAGGCTGGGACTGACCTTGGCAACTCGTGAAGATGCCCCTAGCTGCACTGCAGAGAATGGATCAGAGGGGAGGTGCAGCCAGAAACTGCTGCTGCTTCAGGAAGCCAGGTGGTGAGGAGGGGAGGGTGGGGACGGAGAGGAAAGGTCTCAGGGGTGGGGGGCAGAGGGGGAGTTCAGCAGCAGCTCAAGAGCAGCCAGTCAGGAGCTCTTGCTGATTACACACCGAGCTCGGAGATGAAGCAGGCTCCAGCCAGCCAGCACGGACCGGGGTCTAGTGTCCAAGGGGAGGGGTGGGGTCTTCACGGGGGAGGAGGGCAGCCTCGCCTAGGGACTGACCAGAGATCTGAATCTTAGGCTGGCCAAGCTACTAAAGGGTAAAGAGGAGCCTAAAGAGAGGCCCAGCCCTCCAGGGGCTGGGACATCAGCTGCAGGCGATGCCACGTGCCAGGAAAGGCAGGAGAGGCAAACTCTTTGGAGAGTGAGCACCATGACTGCAGCTCGGGGACCAGCAGCCAAGGCTGGGGAGAAGAAATCCATGCCCTCTCGGTCAGGTGGAAGAATATGATAGTTACTCTGAGTGGTTGGAGTGGATGGGTGCCACCAATCAAGAAAGAAAATGAAGTGATTTTAGGATACTGCTGGATCATTTTTTAATTCCATGGTCATCAGTTTGATGGAGAAAATAAATCCTTTTCCTTGCTGCAGGACTTCTCAGAGCCTTGATTATTCCAATTTACACTGTGGCTGGCCAGAAAGGGTCGGAGTATGTAGCACTTCTCAACATATTAGCACCAGATATTTTCTCTGTATCATA
This sequence comes from Mesoplodon densirostris, assembly GCF_025265405.1. Classification (NCBI taxonomy): domain Eukaryota; kingdom Metazoa; phylum Chordata; class Mammalia; order Artiodactyla; family Ziphiidae; genus Mesoplodon; species Mesoplodon densirostris. The sequence goes on from NC_082661.1 coordinate 9,538,690, forward strand.
AAGATATTTGAGGGATTGCTCTCAACGTGAAGCATTCTTTAACAGACAAACGTTTGTAAGAGTGTTCCTTGGCCATGTTTCTAGCATGGTCACAGTTCTCTATGGAATGACTAGGGGTTATTTTCGTTGGAAACAACGAGAAAACCAAACCTCTTCCCCCACAGCGTCTCTGAACGAGCACTGGCAGCAAGCGGTGGCAGGAGACCAGAGGGGCCCTCCAGCCAGAGGTGAGTAACAGCCATAGTTTGGGGGCCTCAGCTTATCACTAAAACAGCTTCCAGAGTCCTCAGTGGAAAGCACTCCATAGGAGGAGGCTGCACTTCTCCTCCTTCTGGACACCTGAGAGGGGAGAATTCTGGAGAGGAGTCTTGGGTTGGGCTGCAGTGACTCACCTGGGGTAGTGTAGTTGATTTCTGCGCCTGCAAGAAAGAGGAAACATGATCAGCCTCAGCACCCAGTATGTGCTGAAACACACCCATCAGGTTCCTGAGAGAGGGATGCTGAGTGCCTGGCCCCTACCCTCCAGGGCGTGAGAAGGGCACCATGCGAGTTGTCCAGGAGAGCTGAAGAGCCAACCTCAAACTCATACATCAGGCTCCACAATAAAAATGGTTTGTAGGGAATTTGTTGTTGCAACCTGTATTCACCCATCTCTGCCCTGGTGGTCCACTAAGGAAGGTGCTACACCAGACCCAAGACATTCAGGGACCAAGGTATATGGGTGATACATTCAGGGAAACTGCCCATCCTTCAGGGAAGTTCAGAGTGAGGGGAGCCCAGCACAAAGAGCCCTTTTCTGGAAAAAAACGCACTAAAATAGAAGCTCAATGACTTGGAAGCCAAGCGGAGCAGATAAAACTGGCAGCCGTGTGGCGCCCACAGTTGTGAGAGTTCAAACTGCTGTGGAACTGCTCTACAGTCAGCCAGACCGAAGGGTCCAGGCAGCCCAACATCGCTTATTTCCAAAGTCACGGTCATCAGCTCTGTGTCTAGAGGACTGAGTGGACCCAAACCAGTCAAAAGCCTCACAGCATTTATGGGCGCACTGAGGGAGCAAGATTGAGGTGTCCAGTTTCAGGTCCAAATCCCGTGTGAGATCTGTCAGGCTCGACTGTAGGTGGTGACAAGGCTGTGCCTGGCAGGCCACACAGGGGTCACTGCCCTGCACACGACAGCCCTGGTGCGCAGACAGTGCACCCCAGTTCCCTGGAGGGGCTACCGTCCAGGACTCAGGAACCAAACCCTGGGCCACCCGCACTCCTAAGCCATGACCTCCATTCAGAGACCTCGTGACCGAACTAGCCTCTTTTGCCTCTGCCTTGCACTGTGGCATGGAGAAAAAAGGCTTCAAGTCACTTTCAGTTTGGTTCTTTGTTCTTATTCACCAGCTACATGCCTGGCAGCTTGTCAAAAGCTCATACTAATTCTTAGCAGAGAGACAAGGTGATTTAAGGAAGCGAGGAATGTAGAAAATGCTCTGCGAGGGGATCAGAGTGTCAGAAGGAAACCACACCCCCAGAGAGGGACACCCAGCTTATGTGAGACCAACCTGAGCAGACAACACTAGCGTCCTCGCCGTGCCCACAGTTGTGTGTGTTCCAGCCCCTGTGAGGGCAGCTCCACAGGTAGCGCTCGTGCCCCGAGCAGCCCACGTCATCCAGGATGATCGGCCCCGAGCCCTGACCGTACCGGGCACTTCCTGGGGCCGACGAGGCCCGGCCACAGCCCAGCTGCCTGCAGACCACGTCGGCGTCGTTCGTGTCCCAGCTGTCGTCACACACGGTGCCCCAGGAGCCTCGGTACAGGACCTCCACTCGGCCCTGACACCTGTCACCTCCATTCACCAGCCTCAGGGCCAATCCTGATTCAGGTCCTGGAAGGAGACGGGAAAATACACTCTCCTGTGTCTTCCGAAGGAACAGGTCCTGTAGACCGAACGAGGTTCATAATCCTTCCAGGGAAAGACTTCTGAGTTCAAGGTAATGTTCTCCTTCCGGAGTAACGGAGTGAGCCTGGTCATCATCATTTATCCACATGGGGCCGTTTGATAGAACCTTTGGCTGTGGACTGAGCTACGCATGTTCTCTGATGGGTTCCGCACAAGGCCCAGCAATTGAGTGGCTGCTCCCAGTCTTGGGAAGGTGGTGGGAAGAGGGGAAGCCCACAGCCTGAATCCCCAGGGACCACTGGGATGAACTTGAGCCCCTGCAGCAGGAGCCCACCTGAGACAGCTTCCCAGACCCCGCCAAGGAGCCACCTTCAGATGTTCACTCCCACATGGGCACCCACTCCATCAAGACCAAGGTTATACTAAAAGCTACTTTTCGGTGCGCACTAACTCATGTCATTTTAAAACCCCAACTTATGCTGACTTTTGAAGAAGCCGTGCACCCACTGAAAATCATCAGAGCACATGGACATGTCTAGGGACAAGTTATCTATTGGTAGCAGGCTGTTCAGAGTCCCTCCAGGGCTCGTGGGCCTCCTGGATGGTGTCTGTGGAGGTGAGTGGGGAGGGAGGGGACAGCCCGGAGTCAAGAGGCACCAGGCCTCACCTGGCAGGAGCGTGGACTGCGGCCTGGCAGCTGGGAGAGAGAGAAGGCAGATCAGACACCTTGCACAGAAGGGGCACCACAGGGGCAAAGGGGGTCGACGCTGAGCACGTGAGACGCTCAGTCCATGCCTGTGCCCTGCCACGCGGGGTGGGACCTCTGCCGTCCTCACCCCCCAATGATGCTTCTCCTGAGAGGTCCAGGCAGCCCAGCATCCCTTATTTCCAATGTCAAGGGGATTAGCTCTCTGTCTAGATGACCGAGTGGACCCAAACCGGTCATCAGCCTCACGGCATTTATGGGCTCACTGAGGAAGCAAGACTGAGGGGTCCAGCTCCACGTCCAAATCCCGTGTGAGATCTGTCAGGCTCGACTGTAGGTGGTGACAAGGCTGTGCCTGGCAGGCCACACAGGGGTCACTGCCCTGCACACGACAGCCCTGGTGCCCAGACACTGCACCCCAGTTCCCTGGAGGGGCTACCGTCCAGGACTCAGGAACCAAAACCTGGGCCACCTGCAGTCCTAGGCCATGACCTCCCTCAGAGATCTCGTGACCGAACTAGCCTCTTTTGCCTCTGCCTTGCACTGTGGCATGGAGAAAAAAGGCTTCAAGTCACTTTCAGTTTGGTTCTTTGTTCTTATTCATCAGCTACATGCCTGGGAGCTTGTCAAAAAGCTCATACTGGGCTTCCCTGGTGGCGCAGTGTTTGGGAGTCCACCTGCCGATGCAGGGGAAATGGGTTTGTGCCCCGGTCCCGGAAGTACCCACGTGCCGCGGAGCGGCTGGTCCCGTGAGCCATGGCCTCTGAGCCTGTGCGACCAGAACGTGCGCTCCGCAATGGGAGAGGCCACAGCAGTGAGGGGCCCGCGTACCGGAAAAAAAAAAAACAAACACAAAAACATGTACATACTAATTCTTAGCAGAGAGACAAGGTGATTTAAGGAAGCGAGGAATGTAGAAAATGCTCTGCGAGGGGATCAGAGTGTCAGAAGGAAACCACACCCCCAGAGAGGGACAGCCAGCTTATGTGAGACCAACCTGAGCAGACAACACTAGCGTCCTCGCCGTGCCCACAGTTGTGTGTGTTCCAGCCCCTGTGAGGGCAGCTCCACAGGTAGCGCTCGTGCCCCGAGCAGCCCACGTCATCCAGGACGATCGGCCCCGAGCCCTGACCGTACCGGGCACTTCCTGGGGCCGACGAGGCCCGGCCACAGCCCAGCTGCCTGCAGACCACGCCGGCGTCGTTGATGTCCCAGCTGTCGTCACACACGGTGCCCCAGGAACCTTGGTACAGGACCTCCACTCGGCCCTGACACCTGTCACCTCCATTCACCAGCCTCAGGGCCAATCCCGATTCAGTTCCTGGAAGGAGACGGGAAAATCACTCTCCTGTGTCTTCCAGAGGAAGAGGTCCTGAGGACCGAACGAGGTTCAGAATCCTTCCAGAGAAAGACTTCTGAGTTCAAGGTAATGTTTTCCTTCTGGAGGACCTGACTGAGCCTGGTCATCATCATTTATCCCCACGGGGCTGTTTGATACAACCCTCGGCTGTGGACTGAGCTACGCATGTTCTCTGATGGGTTCCGCACAAGGCCCAGCAATTCAGTGGCTGATCCCAGCCTTGGGAAGGACGTGGGAAGAGGGGAAGCCCACAGCCTGATTCCCCTGTGGCCTCTGGGATGAACTTGAGCCCCTGCAGCAGGAGCCCACCAGAGACAGCTTCCCAGACCCTGCCAAGGAGCCACCTTCAGATATTCACTCCCACCTGGGAACCCCCTCCATCAGGCCCAAGTTTATTCTAAAAACTACTTTTCGCTGAGCACTCACTCATGTCATTCTCAAACCCCAAACTTATGCTGAGTCTTGAACAAGCCATGCACCCCCTGAAAATCATCAGGGCACATGGACATGCTTAGGGACAAGGCGTCTATTGGTAGCAGGCTGTTCAGAGTCAGTTAGAAAGAATTACTTCTTTTGTCCTATGAATTGTCATTATTTAACTAAATCATGGTATATCCATACAGTCGTAAACTGTGCAGCCATTAAACTTTATGACGTAGAAATAATTTCAGTGCCATAAAAATGCTAACTTTAAGACCATCAAAAAAGTGTTTATTATATACTCAAGTGAAAAAGGATGTTATAAAACAGGGTAAAAAGCATACTGTACTTTGTGTGTGTGTGTGCGTGCCCCCGTATATATATATGGACTCTACATCAGAATGCCAATAGTAATTATACATTCATCCATCCATTCATGTGTTCACTATTCTTTCTACTTATGGAATGCCAGACACAATGCTAGATAATAAGGATGCAATAATGAAAATAGCAGACATAATTCCCGCCCTTGGGAAGTGCAGTTTGGCAGAAAAGATACGTGTGATCTTCTGCAAACACACTTCTGATTGTGGAATTCCCTAGCTCAAAACATTTCAGCAGCTCCCACTGCCCTTAGCATAAAGCCAGGAGTTTTAATCTGCACACAAGCTCTGAAGGATCTGGCCCTCCCTCACCCAGCTCTCCCACAATCCCTCCTGTTGCCACCTGTCACTCATTTGAAAAGCCAAGATCCTTCCCACGTAGACCATCAAAGCATTCTTTCTGGCTGGAAGGCATTTTACCAATGAACCTGCTTCTCCTGTAAGCCTCAGCAAAAGTGTCACTTCGTAAAGAACTTCCCTTAATCCCTTGAGCAAGTAAAGACTCTGCTAATATGCCTCCCTGCACACTGAACTTTCCCTGTGAAGCACCTGTCGCTGTAATTATATCATTAATTCGGTATTTGATATTTAATACCTGAGTGAGGAGATTAATATATCCTTTTCATTGTTCTGTAATTTTACAAACATTCTTAATGGTGATTTGACCATACACAAGGCAAAGATGGTAAAATGTTTAACATAATAAGAGTTAGTATTTCTTCAGTACATTTTATGTACAAGGCACTATATTAAATTTAGCCAGTAAATCTATCTCTGTCTTAAAAAATATTGAGGAGGTATGCAAAATTTATTTATGAAAATATTCTTCATCACAGGGGCATTTATTTAAAATGATGGTAAGAGAAGACAATGACAAGGAAAAGTAGCCATATCATTTCTTACAAACAATGGAAACCTACTGAACTCCATCCATATCATGAGGTAAAAAATACTTGTAAAAGCATGATTATTTGTGAACCTATCCGTTTATTCTTTATCCCCCTTCTTTCTCCCAAAGCTTTGGAGATACTCCAAGGAATAAAAGCCATGAGGTCTATGTTTTTGAGAATCACTTATCTCATTCAGAAAAAAGAAGGGGAAGGTGATCTCCTTAGTTAAAACAGAAGTCATCTACCGAGCAGGGGAGAGTGAGGTTGAGAGTGTGCAGGCTCCACGCTGGCTGTGGGTGAGGGCCGGGGCAGGACGTGGTGGGGCAGCCTGGGTGGGCTGTGTGTGCAGGTTGAGGTGGGCTATGCATGTGTCGGCATTAGCTACATAGACAGCCACGCCTGGGGACAGGAAACCCATGCCCGGGGGGTCAGATGGAAAAATGTGACACTTACTTTCCGTGATTAGAGCTGATGGACGCCACCAATCTAGAAAGAAAATGAAGTGATTTTAGGATATTGCTGGATAATTCTTTAATTCCAGGTTGTCCGTTTGATGGAGAAAGTCAATCCTTTTCCTTACTGAAGGACTTCTCAGAGCCTTGACCATCCCACCTGCACTGAGACAGGCCAAATGGGCTGGAGTACATAGCACTTCCCACCTTCTTTGGCACCAGATATTATCACTATGGCAATGAGGCAGGAGAAAGATGGGCTCCAGGCTAGACATTTACAACTGGCCTGATGTTCACACTTCCTGGGGTGAGAAGAAGATGGACTCCAGGCCAGACATTCATTACCAGCTCCCTGTTTACATTTCCTGAGGCAAGAGACAAACGGGCTCTGGACTACATATTTATGACCAGACTCCTATCTGTATTTTGAGATCTGCACTTCAGTATAAGAAACAACAACAGGAATGGGGTAGATAACTGAACACTGGACACTTTTATGGCAGGGACAAAGAGGGGCTAAACCCTGTTAAAAGATCAAGAGGTCATACATTGCCCATCCTTGGGGCAAGGGAAACATTGCACATGCACAGAAAGCCTCTTTGGGGGTCAAAAAGGAGGGGGCGCCACCCCATAACAGGTGATGCTAAGGCCGTCCCATAGGCCTCTGGGCTGGAATGCATCTTGGAAAAAAGTTGCGCAAGCATGTGGGGAGGGTCCTAGGGCAGGTCAGGTGTGGAAAAAGAAACCAGATAATTGGCCAGAGGTAAACAGAGACCCGGAAGAACTGCCCTGTATAAATGACTTACCCGCCTCTTCACTGCGTTCCTCCTCATTAGGGGGACGCCCACACCCTTGCTCTCCGGGTGTGCATCTCTGCCCTGCTCCTCTCTTAACAGTTTCTCTGTGTGCTCTCCCACTTGTTGTTCTGCTATGTCTCTACTAATAAACTTTGTGCCTGTTTTTACAGTTTTTGCCTCCGTGAGAAATGCGTTTCACTGGGGGCAAAAGCCAGGGGGTGTGGTGCCTAGGATTCCTGGTTTTCATCCAGGCTCCCCATGTTCAATTCCTGGGCAGGGAATCAAGATCTCGCTTCATGCCACTACTCACTGCTGCATCTGTGAGATCAGCAAGAAGATCATTTGGGGGATTGCTCTCAACATGAAGGATTCTTTAACAGACAAACATTTGTAAGACTGCTACTTGGCCATGCTTCTAACATGGTCACAGTTGTCCATGGGATGACTGGGACAGTTATTTTCATCCAAAATGGCCAGAGGAAACAATCTTTTTCTTCCACAGTCTCTCTGAAAGAGCACTGGCAGCAAGCGGTGGCAGGAGACCAGAGGGGCCTTCCAGCCCGAGATGAGTGACGGCCATGGTCTTGGAAATTCGGCTGGTCACTGAAACGGATTCCAGAGTCCTCAGAGGGAAATCACTCCCCAGGAGGAGCATGCTTTTCTCCTTCTATTTCTGGAAACCTGAGAGGGCAGAATTCCAGAGAGGAGCCTTGCTGGGTTAGGCTGCAATGACTCACCTGGGGTAGTGGATTTGATTTCTGGGCCTGCAAGAAAGAGGAAACACGATCAGCCTCAGCACCCAGAAGGCACTGCAAGAAACCCATCAGGTTCCCGAGAGAGAGATGCTGAATGCCCAGCCCCTCTGTGGCCTGAGAAAGGCGGCCTGGGAGTTGTCCAGGAGAGCTGAATAGGAAACTTCAACCTCAGATATCAGTCTACACACAAAAAAATGTTTGGGGGAATTTGTTCTTACAACCTTGGTGTCCATTTCCTGAGGAGTGAGTCCGTCCCCGAGACTGGGACTGACCTTGGCATCTCGTGAAGATGCCCCTAGCTGCACTGCAGAGAATGGATCAGAGGGGAGGGGCAGCCAGAAGCTGCTGCTGCTTCAGGAAGCCAGGTGGTGAGGAGGGGAGGGTGGGGACGGAGAGGAAAGGTCTCAGGGGTGGGGGGCAGAGGGGGAGTTCAGCAGCAGCTCAAGAGCAGCCAGTCAGGAGCTCTTGCTGATTACACACCGAGCTCGGAGATGAAGCAGGCTCCAGCCAGCCAGCACGGACCGGGGTCTAGTGTCCAAGGGGAGGGGTGGGGTCTTCACGGGGGAGGAGGGCAGCCTCGCCTAGGGACTGACCAGAGATCTGAATCTTAGGCTGGCCAAGCTACTAAAGGGTAAAGAGGAGCCTAAAGAGAGGCCCAGCCCTCCAGGGGCTGGGACATCAGCTGCAGGCGATGCCACGTGCCAGGAAAGGCAGGAGAGGCAAACTCTTTGGAGAGTGAGCACCATGACTGCAGCTCGGGGACCAGCAGCCAAGGCTGGGGAGAAGAAATCCATGCCCTCTCGGTCAGGTGGAAGAATATGATAGTTACTCTGAGTGGTTGGAGTGGATGGGTGCCACCAATCAAGAAAGAAAATGAAGTGATTTTAGGATACTGCTGGATCATTTTTTAATTCCATGGTCATCAGTTTGATGGAGAAAACAAATCCTTTTCCTTGCTGCAGGACTTCTCAGAGCCTTGATTATTCCAATTTACACTGTGACTGGCCAGAAAGGGTCGGAGTATGTAGCACTTCCCAACATATTTAGCACCAGATATTTCCTCTGTATCATAAAGATATTTGAGGGATTGCTCTCAACGTGAAGCATTCTTTAACAGACAAACGTTTGTAGGAGTGTTCCTTGGCCATGTTTCTAGCATGGTCACAGTTCTCTATGGAATGACTAGGGGTTATTTTCGTTGGAAACAACGAGAAAACCAAACCTCTTCCCCCACAGCGTCTCTGAACGAGCACTGGCAGCAAGCGGTGGCAGGAGACCAGAGGGGCCCTCCAGCCAGAGGTGAGTAACAGCCATAGTTTGGGGGCCTCAGCTTATCACTAAAACAGCTTCCAGAGTCCTCAGTGGAAAGCACTCCATAGGAGGAGGCTGCACTTCTCCTCCTTCTGGACACCTGAGAGGGGAGAATTCTGGAGAGGAGTCTTGGGTTGGGCTGCAGTGACTCACCTGGGGTAGTGTAGTTGATTTCTGCGCCTGCAAGAAAGAGGAAACATGATCAGCCTCAGCACCCAGTATGTGCTGAAACACACCCATCAGGTTCCTGAGAGAGGGATGCTGAGTGCCTGGCCCCTACCCTCCAGGGCGTGAGAAGGGCACCATGCGAGTTGTCCAGGAGAGCTGAAGAGCCAACCTCAAACTCATACATCAGGCTCCACAATAAAAATGGTTTGTAGGGAATTTGTTGTTGCAACCTGTATTCACCCATCTCTGCCCTGGTGGTCCACTAAGGAAGGTGCTACACCAGACCCAAGACATTCAGGGACCAAGGTATATGGGTGATACATTCAGGGAAACTGCCCATCCTTCAGGGAAGTTCAGAGTGAGGGGAGCCCAGCACAAAGAGCCCTTTTCTGGAAAAGAACGCACTAAAATAGAAGCTCAATGACTTGGAAGCCAAGCGGAGCAGATAAAACTGGCAGCCGTGTGGCGCCCACAGTTGTGAGAGTTCAAACTGCTGTGGAACTGCTCTACAGTCAGCCAGACCGAAGGGTCCAGGCAGCCCAACATCGCTTATTTCCAAAGTCACGGTCATCAGCTCTGTGTTTAGAGGACTGAGTGGACCCAAACCAGTCAAAAGCCTCACAGCATTTATGGGCGCACTGAGGGAGCAAGATTGAGGTGTCCAGTTTCAGGTCCAAATCCCGTGTGAGATCTGTCCGGCCCGACCGTAGGTGATGAGAAGGCTGTGCCTGGCAGGCCACACAGGGGCCACAGTCCTGCACACGACAGACCTGGCACCCAGACAGTGCATCCCAGTTCCCTGGAGGGGCTACTGTCCAGGACTCAGGAACCAAACCCTCGGCCACCTGCACTCCTAGGCCATGACCTCCATTCACAGACCTCGTGACCGAACTAGCCTCTTTTGCCTCTGCCTTGCACTGTGGCATGGAGAAAAAAGGCTTCAAGTCACTTTCAGTTTGGTTCTTTGTTCTCATTCACCAGCTACATGGCTGGCAGCTTGGCTTAAAGCTCATACTAATTCTTAGCAGAGAGACAAGGTGATTTAAGGAAGCGAGGAATGTAGAAAATGCTCTGCGAGGGGATCAGAGTGTCAGAAGGAAACCACACCCCCAGAGAGGGACACCCAGCTTATGTGAGACCAACCTGAGCAGACAACACTAGCGTCCTCGCCGTGTCCACAGTTGTGTGTGTTCCAGCCCCTGTGAGGGCAGCTCCACAGGTAGCGCTCGTGCCCCGAGCAGCCCACGTCATCCAGGACGATCGGCCCCGAGCCCTGACCGTACCGGGCACTTCCTGGGGCCGACGAGGCCCGGCCACAGCCCAGCTGCCTGCAGACCACGTCGGCGTCGTTCGTGTCCCAGCTGTCGTCACACACGGTGCCCCAGGAGCCTCGGTACAGGACCTCCACTCGGCCCTGACACCTGTCACCTCCATTCACCAGCCTCAGGGCCAATCCTGATTCAGGTCCTGGAAGGAGACGGGAAAATGCACTCTCCTGTGTCTTCCAGAGGAAGAGGTCCTGAGGACCGAACGAGGTTCAGAATCCTTCCAGGGAAAGACTTCTGAGTTCAAGGTAATGTTCTCCTTCCGGCAGGCATGACTGAGCCTGGTCATCATCATTTACCCCCACGGGGCTGTTTGATAGAACCCTTGGCTGTGGACTGAGCTTCGCATGTTCTCTGATGGGTTCCGCACAAGGCCCAGCAATTGAGTGGCTGCTCCCAGCCTTTGGAAGGAGGTGGGAAGAGGGGAAGCCCACAGCCTGAATCCCCAGGGACCACTGGGATGAACTTGAGCCCCTGCAGCAGGAGCCCACCTAAGACAGCTTCCCAGACCCCGCCAAGGAGCCACCTTCAGATGTTCACTCCCACATGGGCACCCACTCCATCAAGACCAAGGTTATACTAAAAACTACTTTTCGGTGCGCACTAACTCATGTCATTTTAAAACCCCAAACTTATGCTGACTTTTGAAGAAGCCGTGCACCCACTGAAAGTCATCAGAGCACATGGACATGTCTAGGGACAAGTTATCTATTGGTAGCAGGCTGTTCAGAGTCCCTCCAGGGCTCGTGGGCCTCCTGGATGGTGTCTGTGGAGGTGAGTGGGGAGGGAGGGGACAGCCCGGAGTCAAGAGGCACCAGGCCTCACCTGGCAGGAGCGTGGACTGCGGCCTGGCAGCTGGGAGAGAGAGAAGGCAGATCAGACACCTTGCACAGAAGGGGCACCACAGGGGCAAAGGGGGTCGACGCTGAGCACGTGAGACGCTCAGTCCATGCCTGTGCCCTGCCACGCGGGGTGGGACCTCTGCCGTCCTCACCCCCCAATGATGCTCCTCCTGAGAGGTCCAGGCAGCCCAGCATCCCTTATTTCCAATGTCAAGGGGATTAGCTCTCTGTCTAGATGACCGAGTGGACCCAAACCGGTCATCAGCCTCACAGCATTTATGGGCTCACTGAGGAAGCAAGACTGAGGGGTCCAGCTCCACGTCCAAATCCCGTGTGAGATCTGTCAGGCTCGACTGTAGGTGGTGACAAGGCTGTGCCTGGCAGGCCACACAGGGGTCACTGCCCTGCACACGACAGACCTGGCGCCCAGACAGTGCACCCCAGTTCCCTGGAGGGGCTACCGTCCAGGACTCAGGAACCAAACCCTGGGCCACCCGCACTCCTAAGCCATGACCTCCATTCAGAGACCTCGTGACCGAACTAGCCTCTTTTCCCTCTGCCTTGCACTGCGGCATGGAGAAAAAAGGCTTCAAGTCACTTTCAGTTTGGTTCTTTGCTCCATTTCACCAGCTACATGGCTGGCAGCTTGGCTTAAAGCTCATACTAATTCTTAGCAGAGAGACAAGGTGTTTTAAGGAAGCGAGAAATGTACAAAATGCCTTGAGAGGAGATCAGAGTGTCAGAAGGAAACCACACCCCCAGAAAGGGACACCCAGCTTATGTGAGACCAACCTGAGCAGACAACACTAGCGTCCTCGCCGTGTCCACAGTTGTGTGTGTTCCAGCCCCTGTGAGGGCAGCTCCACAGGTAGCGCTCGTGCCCCGAGCAGCCCACGTCATCCAGGACGATCGGCCCCGAGCCCTGACCGTACCGGGCACTTCCTGGGGCCGACGAGGCCCGGCCACAGCCCAGCTGCCTGCAGACCACGTCGGCGTCGTTGATGTCCCAGCTGTCGTCACACACGGTGCCCCAGGAACCTTGGTACAGGACCTCCACTCGGCCCTGACACCTGTCACCTCCATTCACCAGCCTCAGGGCCAATCCTGATTCAGTTCCTGGAAGGAGACGGGAAAATGCACTCTCCTGTGTCTTCCAGAGGAAGAGGTCCTGAGGACCGAACGAGGTTCAGAATCCTTCCCGGGAAAGACTTCTGAGTTCAAGGTAATGTTCTCCTTCCGGCAGGCATGACTGAGCCTGGTCATCATCATTTAGCCCCACGGGGCTGTTTGATAGAACCCTTGGCTGTGGACTGAGCTACGCATGTTCTCTGATGAGTTCCCCACAAGGCCCAGCAATTGAGTGGCTGATCCCAGCCTTGGGAAGGAGGTGGGAAGAGGGGAAGCCCACAGCCTGATTCCCCTGTGGCCTCTGGGATGAACTTGAGCCCCTGCAGCAGGAGCCCACCTGAGACAGCTTCCCAGACCCTGCCAAGGAGCCACCTTCAGATATTCACTCCCACCTGGGAACCCCCTCCATCAGGCCCAAGGTTATTCTAAAAACTACTTTTCGCTGAGCACTCACTCATGTCATTCTCAAACCCCAAACTTATGCTGAGTCTTGAACAAGCCATGCACCCCCTGAAAATCATCAGGGCACATGGACATGCTTAGGGACAAGGCGTCTATTGGTAGCAGGCTGTTCAGAGTCAGTTAGAAAGAATTACTTCTTTTGTCCTATGAATTGTCATTATTTAACTAAATCATGGTATATCCATACAGTCGTAAACTGTGCAGCCATTAAACTTTATGACGTAGAAATAATTTCAGTGCCATAAAAATGCTAACTTTAAGACCATCAAAAAAGTATTTATTATATACTCAAGTGAAAAAGGATGTTATAAAACAGGGTAAAAAGCATACTGTACTTTGTGTGTGTGTGTGCGTGCCCCCGTATATATATATGGACTCTACATCAGAATGCCAATAGTAATTATACATTCATCCATCCATTCATGTGTTCACTATTCTTTCTACTTATGGAATGCCAGACACAATGCTAGATAATAAGGATGCAATAATGAAAATAGCAGACATAATTCCCGCCCTCGGGAAGTGCAGTTTGGCAGAAAAGATACGTGTGATCTTCTGCAAACACACTTCTGATTGTGGAATTCCCTAGCTCAAAACATTTCAGCAGCTCCCACTGCCCTTAGCATAAAGCCAGGAGTTTTAATCTGCACACAAGCTCTGAAGGATCTGGCCCTCCCTCACCCAGCTCTCCCACAATCCCTCCTGTTGCCACCTGTCACTCATTTGAAAAGCCAAGATCCTTCCCACGTAGACCATCAAAGCATTCTTTCTGGCTGGAAGGCATTTTACCAATGAACCTGCTTCTCCTGTAAGCCTCAGCAAAAGTGTCACTTCGTAAAGAACTTCCCTTAATCCCTTGAGCAAGTAAAGACTCTGCTAATATGCCTCCCTGCACACTGAACTTTCCCTGTGAAGCACCTGTCGCTGTAATTATATCATTAATTCGGTATTTGATATTTAATACCTGAGTGAGGAGATTAATATATCCTTTTCATTGTTCTGTAATTTTACAAACATTCTTAATGGTGATTTGACCATACACAAGGCAAAGATGGTAAAATGTTTAACATAATAAGAGTTAGTATTTCTTCAGTACATTTTATGTACAAGGCACTATATTAAATTTAGCCAGTAAATCTATCTCTGTCTTAAAAAATATTGAGGAGGTATGCAAAATTTATTTATGAAAATATTCTTCATCACAGGGGCATTTATTTAAAATGATGGTAAGAGAAGACAATGACAAGGAAAAGTAGCCATATCATTTCTTACAAACAATGGAAACCTACTGAACTCCATCCATATCATGAGGTAAAAAATACTTGTAAAAGCATGATTATTTGTGAACCTATCCGTTTATTCTTTATCCCCCTTCTTTCTCCCAAAGCTTTGGAGATACTCCAAGGAATAAAAGCCATGAGGTCTATGTTTTTGAGAATCACTTATCTCATTCAGAAAAAAGAAGGGGAAGGTGATCTCCTTAGTTAAAACAGAAGTCATCTACCGAGCAGGGGAGAGTGAGGTTGAGAGTGTGCAGGCTCCACGCTGGCTGTGGGTGAGGGCCGGGGCAGGACGTGGTGGGGCAGCCTGGGTGGGCTGTGTGTGCAGGTTGAGGTGGGCTATGCATGTGTCGGCATTAGCTACGTAGACAGCCACGCCTGGGGACAGGAAACCCATGCCCGGGGGGTCAGATGGAAAAATGTGACACTTACTTTCCGTGATTAGAGCTGATGGACGCCACCAATCTAGAAAGAAAATGAAGTGATTTTAGGTTATTGCTGGATAATTCTTTAATTCCAGGTTGTCAGTTTGATGGAGAAAGTCAATCCTTTTCCTTACTGCAGGACTTCTCAGAGCCTTGACCATCCCACCTGCACTGAGACAGGCCAAATGGGCTGGAGTACATAGCACTTCCCACCTTCTTTGGCACCAGATATTATCACTATGGCAATGAGGCAGGAGAAAGATGGGCTCCAGGCTAGACATTTACAACTGGCCTGCTGTTCACACTTCCTGGGGTGAGAAGAAGATGGACTCCAGGCCAGACATTCATTACCAGCTCCCTGTTTACATTTCCTGAGGCAAGAGACAAACGGGCTCTGGACTACATATTTATGACCAGACTCCTATCTGTATTTTGAGATCTGCACTTCAATATAAGAAACAACAACAGGAATGGGGTAGATAACTGAACACTGGACACTTTTATGGCAGGGACAAAGAGGGGCTAAACCCTGTTAAAAGATCAAGAGGTCATACATTGCCCATCCTTGGGGCAAGGGAAACATTGCACATGCACAGAAAGGCTCTTTGGGGGTCAAAAAGGAGGGGGCGCCACCCCATAACAGGTGATGCTAAGGCCGTCCCATAGGCCTCTGGGCTGGAATGCATCTTGGAAAAAAGTTGCGCAAGCATGTGGGGAGGGTCCTAGGGCAGGTCAGGTGTGGAAAAAGAAACCAGATAATTGGCCAGAGGTAAACAGAGACCCGGAAGAACTGCCCTGTATAAATGACTTACCCGCCTCTTCACTGCGTTCCTCCTCATTAGGGGGACGCCCATACCCTTGCTCTCCGGGTGTGCATCTCTGCCCTGCTTCTCTCTTAACAGTTTCTCTGTGTGCTCTCCCACTTGTTGTTCTGCTATGTCTCTACTAATAAACTTTGTGCCTGTTTTTACAGTTTTTGCCTCCGTGAGAAATGCGTTTCACTGGGGGCAAAAGCCAGGGGGTGTGGTGCCTAGGATTCCTGGTTTTCATCCAGGCTCCCCATGTTCAATTCCTGGGCAGGGAATCAAGATCTCGCTTCATGCCACTACTCACTGCTGCATCTGTGAGATCAGCAAGAAGATCATTTGGGGGATTGCTCTCAACATGAAGGATTCTTTAACAGACAAACATTTGTAAGACTGCTACTTGGCCATGCTTCTAACATGGTCACAGTTGTCCATGGGATGACTGGGACAGTTATTTTCATCCAAAATGGCCAGAGGAAACAATCTTTTTCTTCCACAGTCTCTCTGAAAGAGCACTGGCAGCAAGCGGTGGCAGGAGACCAGAGGGGCCTTCCAGCCCGAGATGAGTGACGGCCATGGTCTTGGAAATTCGGCTGGTCACTGAAACGGATTCCAGAGTCCTCAGAGGGAAATCACTCCCCAGGAGGAGCATGCTTTTCTCCTTCTATTTCTGGAAACCTGAGAGGGCAGAATTCCAGAGAGGAGCCTTGCTGGGTTAGGCTGCAATGACTCACCTGGGGTAGTGGATTTGATTTCTGGGCCTGCAAGAAAGAGGAAACACGATCAGCCTCAGCACCCAGAAGGCACTGCAAGAAACCCATCAGGTTCCCGAGAGAGAGATGCTGAATGCCCAGCCCCTCTGTGGCCTGAGAAAGGCGGCCTGGGAGTTGTCCAGGAGAGCTGAATAGGAAACTTCAACCTCAGATATCAGTCTACACACAAAAAAATGTTTGGGGGAATTTGTTCTTACAACCTTGGTGTCCATTTCCTGAGGAGTGAGTCCGTCCCCGAGACTGGGACTGACCTTGGCATCTCGTGAAGATGCCCCTAGCTGCACTGCAGAGAATGGATCAGAGGGGAGGGGCAGCCAGAAGCTGCTGCTGCTTCAGGAAGCCAGGTGGTGAGGAGGGGAGGGTGGGGACGGAGAGGAAAGGTCTCAGGGGTGGGGGGCAGAGGGGGAGTTCAGCAGCAGCTCAAGAGCAGCCAGTCAGGAGCTCTTGCTGATTACACACCGAGCTCGGAGATGAAGCAGGCTCCAGCCAGCCAGCACGGACCGGGGTCTAGTGTCCAAGGGGAGGGGTGGGGTCTTCACGGGGGAGGAGGGCAGCCTCGCCTAGGGACTGACCAGAGATCTGAATCTTAGGCTGGCCAAGCTACTAAAGGGTAAAGAGGAGCCTAAAGAGAGGCCCAGCCCTCCAGGGGCTGGGACATCAGCTGCAGGCGATGCCACGTGCCAGGAAAGGCAGGAGAGGCAAACTCTTTGGAGAGTGAGCACCATGACTGCAGCTCGGGGACCAGCAGCCAAGGCTGGGGAGAAGAAATCCATGCCCTCTCGGTCAGGTGGAAGAATATGATAGTTACTCTGAGTGGTTGGAGTGGATGGGTGCCACCAATCAAGAAAGAAAATGAAGTGATTTTAGGATACTGCTGGATCATTTTTTAATTCCATGGTCATCAGTTTGATGGAGAAAACAAATCCTTTTCCTTGCTGCAGGACTTCTCAGAGCCTTGATTATTCCAATTTACACTGTGACTGGCCAGAAAGGGTCGGAGTATGTAGCACTTCCCAACATATTTAGCACCAGATATTTCCTCTGTATCATAAAGATATTTGAGGGATTGCTCTCAACGTGAAGCATTCTTTAACAGACAAACGTTTGTAGGAGTGTTCCTTGGCCATGTTTCTAGCATGGTCACAGTTCTCTATGGAATGACTAGGGGTTATTTTCGTTGGAAACAACGAGAAAACCAAACCTCTTCCCCCACAGCGTCTCTGAACGAGCACTGGCAGCAAGCGGTGGCAGGAGACCAGAGGGGCCCTCCAGCCAGAGGTGAGTAACAGCCATAGTTTGGGGGCCTCAGCTTATCACTAAAACAGCTTCCAGAGTCCTCAGTGGAAAGCACTCCATAGGAGGAGGCTGCACTTCTCCTCCTTCTGGACACCTGAGAGGGGAGAATTCTGGAGAGGAGTCTTGGGTTGGGCTGCAGTGACTCACCTGGGGTAGTGTAGTTGATTTCTGCGCCTGCAAGAAAGAGGAAACGTGATCAGCCTCAGCACCCAGTATGTGCTGAAACACACCCATCAGGTTCCTGAGAGAGGGATGCTGAGTGCCTGGCCCCTACCCTCCAGGGCGTGAGAAGGGCACCATGCGAGTTGTCCAGGAGAGCTGAAGAGCCAACCTCAAACTCATACATCAGGCTCCACAATAAAAATGGTTTGTAGGGAATTTGTTGTTGCAACCTGTATTCACCCATCTCTGCCCTGGTGGTCCACTAAGGAAGGTGCTACACCAGACCCAAGACATTCAGGGACCAAGGTATATGGGTGATACATTCAGGGAAACTGCCCATCCTTCAGGGAAGTTCAGAGTGAGGGGAGCCCAGCACAAAGAGCCCTTTTCTGGAAAAAAACGCACTAAAATAGAAGCTCAATGACTTGGAAGCCAAGCGGAGCAGATAAAACTGGCAGCCGTGTGGTGCCCACAGTTGTGGGAGTTCAAACTGCTGTGGAACTGCTCTACAGTCAGCCAGACCAAAGGGTCCAGGCAGCCCAACATCATGTATTTCCAACGTCAAGGTCATCAGCTCTGTGTCTAGAGGACCGAGTGGACCCAAACCAGTCAAAAGCCTCACAGCATTTATGGGCGCACTGAGGGAGGAAGACTGAGGTCCAAATCCAAATCCCATGAGTGATCGGTCCGGCCTGACTGTAGGTGATGACAAAGCTGTGCCTGGCAGGACACACAGGGGTCACTGCCCTACACACGACAGACCTGGTGCGCAGACAGTGCACCCCAGTTCCCTGGAGGGGCTACTGTCCAGGACTCAGGAACCAAACCCTCGGCCACCTGCACTCCTAGGCCATGACCTCCATTCAGAGACCTCGTGACCGAACTAGCCTCTTTTCCCTCTGCCTTGCACTGCGGCATGGAGAAAAAAGGCTTCAAGTCACTTTCAGTTTGGTTCTTTGTTCTCATTCACCAGCTACATGGCTGGCAGCTTGGCTTAAAGCTCATACTAATTCTTAGCAGAGAGACAAGGTGATTTAAGGAAGCGAGGAATGTAGAAAATGCTCTGCGAGGGGATCAGAGTGTCAGAAGGAAACCACACCCCCAGAGAGGGACACCCAGCTTATGTGAGACCAACCTGAGCAGACAACACTAGCGTCCTCGCCGTGTCCACAGTTGTGTGTGTTCCAGCCCCTGTGAGGGCAGCTCCACAGGTAGCGCTCGTGCCCCGAGCAGCCCACGTCATCCAGGACGATCGGCCCCGAGCCCTGACCGTACCGGGCACTTCCTGGGGCCGACGAGGCCCGGCCACAGCCCAGCTGCCTGCAGACCACGTCGGCGTCGTTCGTGTCCCAGCTGTCGTCACACACGGTGCCCCAGGAGCCTCGGTACAGGACCTCCACTCGGCCCTGACACCTGTCACCTCCATTCACCAGCCTCAGGGCCAATCCTGATTCAGGTCCTGGAAGGAGACGGGAAAATGCACTCTCCTGTGTCTTCCAGAGGAAGAGGTCCTGAGGACCGAACGAGGTTCAGAATCCTTCCAGGGAAAGACTTCTGAGTTCAAGGTAATGTTCTCCTTCCGGCAGGCATGACTGAGCCTGGTCATCATCATTTACCCCCACGGGGCTGTTTGATAGAACCCTTGGCTGTGGACTGAGCTTCGCATGTTCTCTGATGGGTTCCGCACAAGGCCCAGCAATTGAGTGGCTGCTCCCAGCCTTTGGAAGGAGGTGGGAAGAGGGGAAGCCCACAGCCTGAATCCCCAGGGACCACTGGGATGAACTTGAGCCCCTGCAGCAGGAGCCCACCTAAGACAGCTTCCCAGACCCCGCCAAGGAGCCACCTTCAGATGTTCACTCCCACATGGGCACCCACTCCATCAAGACCAAGGTTATACTAAAAACTACTTTTCGGTGCGCACTAACTCATGTCATTTTAAAACCCCAAACTTATGCTGACTTTTGAAGAAGCCGTGCACCCACTGAAAGTCATCAGAGCACATGGACATGTCTAGGGACAAGTTATCTATTGGTAGCAGGCTGTTCAGAGTCCCTCCAGGGCTCGTGGGCCTCCTGGATGGTGTCTGTGGAGGTGAGTGGGGAGGGAGGGGACAGCCCGGAGTCAAGAGGCACCAGGCCTCACCTGGCAGGAGCGTGGACTGCGGCCTGGCAGCTGGGAGAGAGAGAAGGCAGATCAGACACCTTGCACAGAAGGGGCACCACAGGGGCAAAGGGGGTCGACGCTGAGCACGTGAGACGCTCAGTCCATGCCTGTGCCCTGCCACGCGGGGTGGGACCTCTGCCGTCCTCACCCCCCAATGATGCTCCTCCTGAGAGGTCCAGGCAGCCCAGCATCCCTTATTTCCAATGTCAAGGGGATTAGCTCTCTGTCTAGATGACCGAGTGGACCCAAACCGGTCATCAGCCTCACAGCATTTATGGGCTCACTGAGGAAGCAAGACTGAGGGGTCCAGCTCCACGTCCAAATCCCGTGTGAGATCTGTCAGGCTCGACTGTAGGTGGTGACAAGGCTGTGCCTGGCAGGCCACACAGGGGCCACAGTCCTGCACACGACAGACCTGGTGCCCAGACAGTGCACCCCAGTTCCCTGGAGGGGCTACCGTCCAGGACTCAGGAACCAAACCCTGGGCCACCTGCAGTCCTAGGTCATGACCTCCATTCAGAGACCTCGTGACCGAACTAGCCTCTTTTCCCTCTGCCTTGCACTGCGGCATGGAGAAAAAAGGCTTCAAGTCACTTTCAGTTTGGTTCTTTGCTCCATTTCACCAGCTACATGGCTGGCAGCTTGGCTTAAAGCTCATACTAATTCTTAGCAGAGAGACAAGGTGTTTTAAGGAAGCGAGAAATGTACAAAATGCCTTGAGAGGAGATCAGAGTGTCAGAAGGAAACCACACCCCCAGAGAGGGACACCCAGCTTATGTGAGACCAACCTGAGCAGACAACACTAGCGTCCTCGCCGTGCCCACAGTTGTGTGTGTTCCAGCCCCTGTGAGGGCAGCTCCACAGGTAGCGCTCGTGCCCCGAGCAGCCCACGTCATCCAGGACGATCGGCCCCGAGCCCTGACCGTACCGGGCACTTCCTGGGGCCGACGAGGCCCGGCCACAGCCCAGCTGCCTGCAGACCACGTCGGCGTCGTTCGTGTCCCAGCTGTCGTCACACACGGTGCCCCAGGAGCCTCGGTACAGGACCTCCACTCGGCCCTGACACCTGTCACCTCCATTCACCAGCCTCAGGGCCAATCCCGATTCAGTTCCTGGAAGGAGACGGGAAAATGCACTCTCCTGTGTCTTCCAGAGGAAGAGGTCCTGAGGACCGAACGAGGTTCAGAATCCTTCCAGGGAAAGACTTCTGAGTTCAAGGTAATGTTTTCCTTCTGGAGGACCTGACTGAGCCTGGTCATCATCATTTATCCCCACGGGGCTGTTTGATACAACCCTCGGCTGTGGACTGAGCTACGCATGTTCTCTGATGGGTTCCCCACAAGGCCCAGCAATTGAGTGGCTGATCCCAGCCTTGGGAAGGAGGTGGGAAGAGGGGAAGCCCACAGCCTGTAGCCCCAGGGACCACTGGGATGAACTTGAGCCCCTGCAGCAGGAGCCCACCTGAGACAGCTTCCCAGACCCCGCCAAGGAGCCACCTTCAGATGTACCCTCCCCCATGGGAACCCATTCCATCAGGCCCAAGGTTATTCTGAAGACTACTTTTCTGCTGAGCACTTACTCATGTCATTTTCAAACCCCAAACTTAACCTGAAACTTGAATAAGCCGTGCACCCACTGAAAATCATCTGAGCACATGGACATACTTAGGGACAAGGCATCTATTGGTAGCAGGCTGTTCAGAGTCCCTCCAGGGCTTGCCGGCTAAAGAGCTAGAAAAAAAACCAGACTCTCTCCCCTCCTGGGCTGTAGACCTGTGGCTAACAACTGCCCCTTGGCAGGAAGCAAGCTGACAGTGAAGTTCATAAATGTTCGAAAATAGAGGTAATAAAAGTGCAGAGGAAAAGCTGTACTGCAACTTCTGGATCCAGCTCTACCTGAAGACCGACTACCTCTTAGCTATGGAAGTTATCGTGGCCCCCACTCCCACCTGCAACTCAAGAGAGTGTGAGTTGGGTCCTATTGCTTGGCAAAAAAAGCATTCTGAGTAACGTATGCCACAAGTGGGAGGTGAAGGTTCTCCATAACTCTGGCACATGAAAGGAACCCTCCACAGTAGATGAGGCGCTGAGCTCAGAGGCTCAAACCAAGAGTCAGGAACTGCACCCAGGCCTGAGGAGTGGAGTGTTTTGCAGGACCCAAGGCACGCTTACCATCGGCAGGAGTTGTGGGCGTCCACCAGCCTGAAGGGAAAACACAGCAGGATTAGAGAGAAGGTGTCTACAGTCAGGGTTGCTCTCGTGTCCTGTCACTCACATCAGGGAAAGTGGGGTCTGAGAATCTCCACTGCCTGGGGGAGGAAGAGGCCTTTTCTGAGAGCTGGCCGTGAGCCAGATCAGGCCCTCAACTGTCCACGGCACGGCGATGAGGCGCCACACTCCACAGGAGTGATTAGCACGCTCTCCTGACTGAGGGCTCCCTGGTGAAAGTATCCCTTTTGGACTCCGCGGGGGTGTGGGACCTGAAACAGCCCAGTTCTCCCCGCACACATAACTCTCGGCCTAGACAATGCTTTCAAGCATTGTTGAGCGCAGGACAGGCCTCCTTGTCACCCAAAGCTCCGGGGAGACACTGTGTAGCCACAGTGTCCTTAAATCTCTGAGCCAGACCAGAGGATCCTTCTGCTATGGCTCCTCTGGAAGCGTCTGCTCCCTCTAGAGTGACCAGGGCAGGTACTGAGAGGTGGCAAACTTCCACTCGTCCCCCCTGGGGCTCCTGGTTGGAGTCTGTGGAGGTGGGTGGGGAGGGAGGGGACACCTAGGAGTCAAGTGGCTGCAGGACTCACCTGGTAGGAGCGTGGACTGGGGCCTGGCAGCTGGGAGAGAGAGAAGGCAGATCAGACACCTTGCACAGAAGGGGCACCACAGGGGCAAAGGGGGACAACGCTGAGCAGGTGAGACGCTCAGTCCATGCCTGTGCCCTGCCACGCGGGGTGGGACCTCTGCCGTCCACACCCCCCAAGGATGCTCCTCCTGAGAGGTCCAGGCAGCCCAGCATCCCTTATTTCCAATGTCAAGGGGATTAGCTCTGTGTCTAGATGACCGAGTGGACCCAAACCGGTCATCAGCCTCATGGCATTTATGGGCTCACTGAGGAAGCAAGACTGAGGGGTCCAGCTCTAGGTCCAAATCCCGTGCGAGATCTGTCAGGCTCGACTGTAGGTGGTGACAAGGCTGTGCCTGGCAGGCCACACAGGGGCCACAGTCCTGCACACGACAGACCTGGCACCCAGACAGTGCACCCCAGTTCCCTGGAGGGGCTACCGTCCAGGACTCAGGAACCAAACCCTGGGCCACCCGCACTCCTAGGCCATGACCTCCATTCACAGACCTCGTGACCGAACTAGCCTCTTTTGCCTCTGCCTTGCACTGCGGCATGGAGAAAAAAGGCTTCAAGTCACTTTCAGTTTGGTTCTTTGTTCTCATTCACCAGCTACATGGTTGGCAGCTTGGCTTAAAGCTCATACTAATTCTTAGCAGAGAGACAAGGTGATTTAAGGAAGCGAGAAATGTAGAAAATGCTCTGCGAGGGGATCAGAGTGTCAGAAGGAAACCACACCCCCAGAGAGGGACACCCAGCTTATGTGAGACCAACCTGAGCAGACAACACTAGCGTCCTCGCCGTGTCCACAGTTGTGTGTGTTCCAGCCCCTGTGAGGGCAGCTCCACAGGTAGCGCTCGTGCCCCGAGCAGCCCACGTCATCCAGGACGATCGGCCCCGAGCCCTGACCGTACCGGGCACTTCCTGGGGCCGACGAGGCCCGGCCACAGCCCAGCTGCCTGCAGACCACGTCAGCGTCGTTCGTGTCCCAGCTGTCGTCACACACGGTGCCCCAGGAGCCTCGGTACAGGACCTCCACTCGGCCCTGACACCTGTCACCTCCATTCACCAGCCTCAGGGCCAATCCCGATTCAGTTCCTGGAAGGAGACGGGAAAATGCACTCTCCTGTGTCTTCCAGAGGAAGAGGTCCTGAGGACCGAATGAGGTTCAGAATCCTTCCCGGGAAAGACTTCTGAGTTCAAGGTAATGTTTTCCTTCTGGCAGGCAGGACTGAGCCTGGTCATCATCATTTAGCCCCACGGGGCTGTTTGATACAACCCTTGGCTGTGGACTGAGCTATGCTTTTTCTCTGATGGGTTCCCCACAAGGCCCAGCAATTTGGTGGCTGATCCCAACCTTGGGAAGGAGGTGGGAAGAGGGGAAGCCCACAGCCTGAATCCCCAGGGACCACTGGGATGAACTTGAGCCCCTGCAGCAGGAGCCCACCAGAGACAGCTTCCCAGACCCCGCCAGGGAGCCTCCTTCAGAAGCTCATTCCCACATGGGCACCCACTCCATCAGGACCAAGGTTATACTAAAAACTACTTTTCGGTGCACACTAACTCATGTCATTTTCAAACCCCAAACTTTTGCTGACTTTTGAAGAAGCCGTGCACCTACTGAAAATCATCAGAGCACATGGACACGCCTAGGGACAAGGCATCTATTGGTAGCAGGCTGTTCAGAGCCCTTCCACGGCTTGCTGGTTGAAGAGCTAGAAAAAAACCAGACTCTCTCCCCTCTTGGGCTGTAGACCTGTGGCTAACAACTGCCCCTTGGCAGGAAGCAAGCTGACAGTGAAGTTTATAAACATTAGAAAATAGAGGTAATAAAAGTGCACGGGAGAAGCTGTACTGGAACTTCTGGATCCAACTCTACCTGAAGACCGTCCTACCACTGACCTATGGAAGTCATTGCGTCCCCCACCCCCACCCCCAACTCAAGAGAGTGTCAGTTGGGATCCTATCGCTTGGCAACAAAAGCATTCTGAGTAACGTATGCCACAAGTGAGAGGTGAAGGTTCTCCATAACTCTGGCACGCGAAAGGAACCCTCCACAGTAGATGAGGCGCTGAGCTCAGAGGCTCAAACCAAGAGTCAGGAACTGCACCCAGGCCTGAGGAGTGGAGTGTTTTGCAGGACCCAAGCCACGCTTACCATCGGCAGGAGTTGTGGGCGTCCACCAGCCTGAAGGGAAAACACAGCAGGATTAGAGAGAAGGTGTCTACAGTCAGGGTTGCTCTCGTGACCTGTCACTCACATCAGGGAAAGTGGGGTCTGAGAATCTCCACTGCCTGGGGGAGGAAGAGGCCTTTTCTGAGAGCTGGCCGTGAGCCAGATCAGGCCCTCAACTGTCCACGGCACAGCGATGAGGCGCCACACTCCACAGGAGTGATTAGCACGCTCTCCTGACTGAGGGCTCCCTGGTGAAAGTATCCCTTTTGGACTCCGCGGGGGTGTGGGACCTGAAACAGCCCAGTTCTCCCCGCACACATAACTCACGGTCCACACAATGCTTTCAAGCATTGTTGAGCGCAGGACAGGCCTCCTTGTCACCCAAAGCTCTGGGGAGACACTGTGTAGCCACAATGTCCTTAAATCTCTGAGCCAGACCAGAGGATCCTTCTGCTATGGCTCCTCTGGAAGCGTCTGCTCCCTCTAGAGTGACCAGGGCAGGTACTGAGAGGTGGCAAACTTCCACTCGTCCCCCCTGGGGCTCCTGGTTGGAGTCTGTGGAGGTGAGTGGGGAGGGAGGGGACACCCCGGAGTCAAGAGGCACCAGGACTCACCTGGCAGGGACGTGGACTGGGGCCTGGCAGCTGGGAGAGAGAGAAGGCAGATCAGACACCTTGCACAGAAGGGGCACCACAGGGGCAAAGGGGGACGACGCTGAGCAGGTGAGACGCTCAGTCCATGCCTGTGCCCTGCCATGCGGGGTGGGACCTCTGCCATCTCATCCCCCAAAGGTGCTCCTCATGAGAGGTCCAGGCAGCCCAGCATCCCTTATTTCCAATGTCAAGGGGATTAGCTCTCTGTCTAGATGACCGAGTGGACCCAAACCGGTCATCAGCCTCACGGCATTTATGGGCTCACTGAGGAAGCAAGACTGAGGGGTCCAGCTCCAGGTCCAAATCCCGTGTGAGATCTGTCAGGCTCGACTGTAGGTGGTGACAAGGCTGTGCCTGGCAGGCCACACAGGGGCCACAGTCCTGCACACGACAGACCTGGCACCCAGACAGTGCACCCCAGTTCCCTGGAGGGGCTACCGTCCAGGACTCAGGAACCAAACCCTCGGCCACCTGCACTCCTAGGCCATGACCTCCATTCACAGACCTCGTGACCGAACTAGCCTCTTTTGCCTCTGCCTTGCACTGTGGCATGGAGAAAAAAGGCTTCAAGTCACTTTCAGTTTGGTTCTTTGTTCTCATTCACCAGCTACATGGCTGGCAGCTTGGCTTAAAGCTCATACTAATTCTTAGCAGAGAGACAAGGTGATTTAAGGAAGCGAGAAATGTAGAAAATGCTCTGCGAGGGGATCAGAGTGTCAGAAGGAAACCACACCCCCAGAGAGGGACACCCAGCTTATGTGAGACCAACCTGAGCAGACAACACTAGCGTCCTCGCCGTGCCCACAGTTGTGTGTGTTCCAGCCCCTGTGAGGGCAGCTCCACAGGTAGCGCTCGTGCCCCGAGCAGCCCACGTCATCCAGGACGATCGGCCCCGAGCCCTGACCGTACCGGGCACTTCCTGGGGCCGACGAGGCCCGGCCACAGCCCAGCTGCCTGCAGACCACGTCGGCGTCGTTCGTGTCCCAGCTGTCGTCACACACGGTCCCCCAGGAGCCTTGGTACAGGACCTCCACCCGGCCCTGACACCTGTCACCTCCATTCACCAGCCTCAGGGCCAATCCCGATTCAGTTCCTGGAAGGAGACGGGAAAATCACTCTCCTGTGTCTTCCGAAGGAACAGGTCCTGAGGACCGAACGAGGTTCAGAATCCTTCCAGGGAAAGACTTCTGAGTTCAAGGTAATGTTCTCCTTCCGGAGTAACGGAGTGAGCCTGGTCATCATCATTTATCCATGTGAAGCTGTTTGATAGAACCCTTAGCTGTAGACTGAGCTACGCATGATCTCTGGTGGGTTCCCCACAAGGCCCAGCAATTGAGTGGCTGATCCCAGCCTTGAGAAGGAGGTGGGAAGAAGCGAAGCCCACAACCTGAATCCCCAAGGACCACTGGGATGAACTTGAGCCCCTGCAGCAGGAGCCCACCTGAGACAGCTTCCCAGACCCCGCCAAGGAGCCACCTTCAGATGTTCACACCCACATGGGAACCCATTCCATCAGTTCTAAGCTTATTCTGAAGACTACTTTTCTGCTGAGCACTCACTCATGTCATTCTCAAATCCCAAACTTATGCTGAGTCTTGAACAAGCCGTGCACCCCCTGAAAATCATCAGAGCACATGGACATGCTTAGGGATAAGGCGTCTACTGGTAGCAGGCTGTTCAGAGTCCCTCCAGGGCTTGCCGGCTAAAGAGCTAGAAAAAAAACCAGACTCTCTCCCCTCCTGGGCTGTAGACCTGTGGCTAACAACTGCCCCTTGGCAGGAAGCAAGCTGACAGTGAAGTTCATAAATGTTCGAAAATAGAGGTAGTAAAAGTGCAGAGGAAAAGCTGTACTGCAACTTCTGGATCCAGCTCTACCTGAAGACCGACTACCTCTTAGCTATGGAAGTTATTGTGGCCCCCACTCCCACCTGCAACTCAAGAGAGTGTGAGTTGGGTCCTATCGCTTGGCAAAAAAAGCATTCTGAGTAACGTATGCCACAAGTGGGAGGTGAAGGTTCTCCATAACTCTGGCACATGAAAGGAACCCTCCACAGTAGATGAGGCGCTGAGCTCAGAGGCTCAAACCAAGAGTCAGGAACTGCACCCAGGCCTGAGGAGTGGAGTGTTTTGCAGGACCCAAGCCATGCTTACCGTCGGCAGGAGTTGTGGGCGTCCACCAGCCTGAAGGGAAAACACAGCAGGATTAGAGAGAAGGTGTCTACAGTCAGGGTTGCTCTCGTGGCCTGTCACACACATCAGGGAAAGTGGGGTCTGAGAATCTCCACTGCCTGGGGGAGGAAGAGGCCTTTTCTGAGAGCTGGCCGTGAGCCAGATCAGGCCCTCAACTGTCCACGGCACGGCGATGAGGCGCCACACTCCACAGGAGTGATTAGCATGCTCTCCTGACTGAGGGCTCCCTGGTGAAAGTATCCCTTTTGGACTCCGCGGGGGTGTGGGACCTGAAACAGCCCAGTTCTCCCCGCACACATAACTCTCGGCCTAGACAATGCTTTCAAGCATTGTTGAGCGCAGGACAGGCCTCCTTGTCACCCAAAGCTCTGGGGAGACACTGTGTAGCCACAATGTCCTTAAATCTCTGAGCCAGACCAGAGGATCCTTCTGCTATGGCTCCTCTGGAAGCGTCTGCTCCCTCTAGAGTGACCAGGGCAGGTACTGAGAGGTGGCAAACTTCCACTCGTCCCCCCTGGGGCTCCTGGTTGGAGTCTGTGGAGGTGGGTGGGGAGGGAGGGGACACCTAGGAGTCAAGTGGCTGCAGGACTCACCTGGTAGGAGCGTGGACTGGGGCCTGGCAGCTGGGAGAGAGAGAAGGCAGATCAGACACCTTGCACAGAAGGGGCACCACAGGGGCAAAGGGGGACGACGCTGAGCAGGTGAGACGCTCAGTCCATGCCTGTGCCCTGCCACGCGGGGTGGGACCTCTGCCGTCCACACCCCCCAAGGATGCTCCTCCTGAGAGGTCCAGGCAGCCCAGCATCCGTTATTTCCAATGTCAAGGGGATTAGCTCTGTGTCTAGATGACCGAGTGGACCCAAACCGGTCATCAGCCTCATGGCATTTATGGGCTCACTGAGGAAGCAAGACTGAGGGGTCCAGCTCCACGTCCAAATCCCGTGCGAGATCTGTCAGGCTCGACTGTAGGTGGTGACAAGGCTGTGCCTGGCAGGCCACACAGGGGTCACTGCCCTGCACACGACAGACCTGGTGCGCAGACAGTGCACCCCAGTTCCCTGGAGGGGCTACCGTCCAGGACTCAGGAACCAAACCCTCGGCCACCTGCACTCCTAGGTCATGACCTCCATTCAGAGACCTCGTGACCGAACTAGCCTCTTTTCCCTCTGCCTTGCACTGTGGCATGGAGAAAAAAGGCTTCAAGTCACTTTCAGTTTGCTTCTTTGCTCCATTTCACCAGCTACATGGCTGGCAGCTTGGCTTAAAACTCATACTAATTCTTAGCAGAGAGACAAGGTGATTTAAGGAAGCGAGAAATGTAGAAAATGCTCTGCGAGGAGATCAGAGTGTCAGAAGGAAACGACACCCCCAGAGAGGGACACCCAGCTTATGTGAGACCAACCTGAGCAGACAACACTAGCGTCCTCGCCGTGCCCACAGTTGTGTGTGTTCCAGCCCCTGTGAGGGCAGCTCCACAGGTAGCGCTCGTGCCCCGAGCAGCCCACGTCATCCAGGACGATCGGCCCCGAGCCCTGACCGTACCGGGCACTTCCTGGGGCCGACGAGGCCCGGCCACAGCCCAGCTGCCTGCAGACCACGTCGGCGTCGTTCATGTCCCAGCTGTCGTCACACACGGTGCCCCAGGAGCCTTGGTACAGGACCTCCACTCGGCCCTGACACCTGTCACCTCCATTCACCAGCCTCAGGGCCAAACCTGATTCAGTTCCTGGAAGGAGACGGGAAAATGCACTCTCCTGTGTCTTCCAGAGGAAGAGGTCCTGAGGACCGAACGAGGTTCAGAATCCTTCCCGGGAAAGACTTCTGAGTTCAAGGTAATGTTCTCCTTCCGGCAGGCATGACTGAGCCTGGTCATCATCATTTACCCCCACGGGGCTGTTTGATAGAACCCTTGGCTGTGGACTGAGCTTCGCATGTTCTCTGATGGGTTCCGCACAAGGCCCAGCAATTGAGTGGCTGCTCCCAGCCTTTGGAAGGAGGTGGGAAGAGGGGAAGCCCACAGCCTGAATCCCCAGGGACCACTGGGATGAACTTGAGCCCCTGCAGCAGGAGCCCACCTAAGACAGCTTCCCAGACCCCGCCAAGGAGCCACCTTCAGATGTTCACTCCCACATGGGCACCCACTCCATCAAGACCAAGGTTATACTAAAAACTACTTTTCGGTGCGCACTAACTCATGTCATTTTAAAACCCCAAACTTATGCTGACTTTTGAAGAAGCTGTGCACCCACTGAAAGTCATCAGAGCACATGGACATGTCTAGGGACAAGTTATCTATTGGTAGCAGGCTGTTCAGAGTCCCTCCAGGGCTCGTGGGCCTCCTGGATGGTGTCTGTGGAGGTGAGTGGGGAGGGAGGGGACAGCCCGGAGTCAAGAGGCACCAGGCCTCACCTGGCAGGAGCGTGGACTGCGGCCTGGCAGCTGGGAGAGAGAGAAGGCAGATCAGACACCTTGCACAGAAGGGGCACCACAGGGGCAAAGGGGGTCGACGCTGAGCACGTGAGACGCTCAGTCCATGCCTGTGCCCTGCCACGCGGGGTGGGACCTCTGCCGTCCTCACCCCCCAATGATGCTCCTCCTGAGAGGTCCAGGCAGCCCAGCATCCCTTATTTCCAATGTCAAGGGGATTAGCTCTCTGTCTAGATGACCAAGTGGACCCAAACCGGTCATCAGCCTCACAGCATTTATGGGCTCACTGAGGAAGCAAGACTGAGGGGTCCAGCTCCACGTCCAAATCCCGTGTGAGATCTGTCAGGCTCGACTGTAGGTGGTGACAAGGCTGTGCCTGGCAGGCCACACAGGGGTCACTGCCCTGCACACGACAGCCCTGGTGCCCAGACACTGCACCCCAGTTCCCTGGAGGGGCTACCGTCCAGGACTCAGGAACCAAACCCTGGGCCACCCGCACTCCTAAGCCATGACCTCCATTCAGAGACCTCGTGACCGAACTAGCCTCTTTTCCCTCTGCCTTGCACTGCGGCATGGAGAAAAAAGGCTTCAAGTCACTTTCAGTTTGGTTCTTTGCTCCATTTCACCAGCTACATGGCTGGCAGCTTGGCTTAAAGCTCATACTAATTCTTAGCAGAGAGACAAGGTGTTTTAAGGAAGCGAGAAATGTACAAAATGCCTTGAGAGGAGATCAGAGTGTCAGAAGGAAACCACACCCCCAGAGAGGGACACCCAGCTTATGTGAGACCAACCTGAGCAGACAACACTAGCGTCCTCGCCGTGTCCACAGTTGTGTGTGTTCCAGCCCCTGTGAGGGCAGCTCCACAGGTAGCGCTCGTGCCCCGAGCAGCCCACGTCATCCAGGACGATCGGCCCCGAGCCCTGACCGTACCGGGCACTTCCTGGGGCCGACGAGGCCCGGCCACAGCCCAGCTGCCTGCAGACCACGTCGGCGTCGTTGATGTCCCAGCTGTCGTCACACACGGTGCCCCAGGAACCTTGGTACAGGACCTCCACTCGGCCCTGACACCTGTCACCTCCATTCACCAGCCTCAGGGCCAATCCTGATTCAGTTCCTGGAAGGAGACGGGAAAATGCACTCTCCTGTGTCTTCCAGAGGAAGAGGTCCTGAGGACCGAACGAGGTTCAGAATCCTTCCCGGGAAAGACTTCTGAGTTCAAGGTAATGTTCTCCTTCCGGCAGGCATGACTGAGCCTGGTCATCATCATTTAGCCCCACGGGGCTGTTTGATAGAACCCTTGGCTGTGGACTGAGCTACGCATGTTCTCTGATGAGTTCCCCACAAGGCCCAGCAATTGAGTGGCTGATCCCAGCCTTGGGAAGGAGGTGGGAAGAGGGGAAGCCCACAGCCTGATTCCCCTGTGGCCTCTGGGATGAACTTGAGCCCCTGTAGCAGGAGCCCACCTGAGACAGCTTCCCAGACCCTGCCAAGGAGCCACCTTCAGATATTCACTCCCACCTGGGAACCCCCTCCATCAGGCCCAAGGTTATTCTAAAAACTACTTTTCGCTGAGCACTCACTCATGTCATTCTCAAACCCCAAACTTATGCTGAGTCTTGAACAAGCCATGCACCCCCTGAAAATCATCAGGGCACATGGACATGCTTAGGGACAAGGCGTCTATTGGTAGCAGGCTGTTCAGAGTCAGTTAGAAAGAATTACTTCTTTTGTCCTATGAATTGTCATTATTTAACTAAATCATGGTATATCCATACAGTCGTAAACTGTGCAGCCATTAAACTTTATGACGTAGAAATAATTTCAGTGCCATAAAAATGCTAACTTTAAGACCATCAAAAAAGTATTTATTATATACTCAAGTGAAAAAGGATGTTATAAAACAGGGTAAAAAGCATACTGTACTTTGTGTGTGTGTGTGCGTGCCCCCGTATATATATATGGACTCTACATCAGAATGCCAATAGTAATTATACATTCATCCATCCATTCATGTGTTCACTATTCTTTCTACTTATGGAATGCCAGACACAATGCTAGATAATAAGGATGCAATAATGAAAATAGCAGACATAATTCCCGCCCTCGGGAAGTGCAGTTTGGCAGAAAAGATACGTGTGATCTTCTGCAAACACACTTCTGATTGTGGAATTCCCTAGCTCAAAACATTTCAGCAGCTCCCACTGCCCTTAGCATAAAGCCAGGAGTTTTAATCTGCACACAAGCTCTGAAGGATCTGGCCCTCCCTCACCCAGCTCTCCCACAATCCCTCCTGTTGCCACCTGTCACTCATTTGAAAAGCCAAGATCCTTCCCACGTAGACCATCAAAGCATTCTTTCTGGCTGGAAGGCATTTTACCAATGAACCTGCTTCTCCTGTAAGCCTCAGCAAAAGTGTCACTTCGTAAAGAACTTCCCTTAATCCCTTGAGCAAGTAAAGACTCTGCTAATATGCCTCCCTGCACACTGAACTTTCCCTGTGAAGCACCTGTCGCTGTAATTATATCATTAATTCGGTATTTGATATTTAATACCTGAGTGAGGAGATTAATATATCCTTTTCATTGTTCTGTAATTTTACAAACATTCTTAATGGTGATTTGACCATACACAAGGCAAAGATGGTAAAATGTTTAACATAATAAGAGTTAGTATTTCTTCAGTACATTTTATGTACAAGGCACTATATTAAATTTAGCCAGTAAATCTATCTCTGTCTTAAAAAATATTGAGGAGGTATGCAAAATTTATTTATGAAAATATTCTTCATCACAGGGGCATTTATTTAAAATGATGGTAAGAGAAGACAATGACAAGGAAAAGTAGCCATATCATTTCTTACAAACAATGGAAACCTACTGAACTCCATCCATATCATGAGGTAAAAAATACTTGTAAAAGCATGATTATTTGTGAACCTATCCGTTTATTCTTTATCCCCCTTCTTTCTCCCAAAGCTTTGGAGATACTCCAAGGAATAAAAGCCATGAGGTCTATGTTTTTGAGAATCACTTATCTCATTCAGAAAAAAGAAGGGGAAGGTGATCTCCTTAGTTAAAACAGAAGTCATCTACCGAGCAGGGGAGAGTGAGGTTGAGAGTGTGCAGGCTCCACGCTGGCTGTGGGTGAGGGCCGGGGCAGGACGTGGTGGGGCAGCCTGGGTGGGCTGTGTGTGCAGGTTGAGGTGGGCTATGCATGTGTCGGCATTAGCTACGTAGACAGCCACGCCTGGGGACAGGAAACCCATGCCCGGGGGGTCAGATGGAAAAATGTGACACTTACTTTCCGTGATTAGAGCTGATGGACGCCACCAATCTAGAAAGAAAATGAAGTGATTTTAGGATATTGCTGGATAATTCTTTAATTCCAGGTTGTCAGTTTGATGGAGAAAGTCAATCCTTTTCCTTACTGCAGGACTTCTCAGAGCCTTGACCATCCCACCTGCACTGAGACAGGCCAAATGGGCTGGAGTACATAGCACTTCCCACCTTCTTTGGCACCAGATATTATCACTATGGCAATGAGGCAGGAGAAAGATGGGCTCCAGGCTAGACATTTACAACTGGCCTGCTGTTCACACTTCCTGGGGTGAGAAGAAGATGGACTCCAGGCCAGACATTCATTACCAGCTCCCTGTTTACATTTCCTGAGGCAAGAGACAAACGGGCTCTGGACTACATATTTATGACCAGACTCCTATCTGTATTTTGAGATCTGCACTTCAATATAAGAAACAACAACAGGAATGGGGTAGATAACTGAACACTGGACACTTTTATGGCAGGGACAAAGAGGGGCTAAACCCTGTTAAAAGATCAAGAGGTCATACATTGCCCATCCTTGGGGCAAGGGAAACATTGCACATGCACAGAAAGCCTCTTTGGGGGTCAAAAAGGAGGGGGCGCCACCCCATAACAGGTGATGCTAAGGCCGTCCCATAGGCCTCTGGGCTGGAATGCATCTTGGAAAAAAGTTGCGCAAGCATGTGGGGAGGGTCCTAGGGCAGGTCAGGTGTGGAAAAAGAAACCAGATAATTGGCCAGAGGTAAACAGAGACCCGGAAGAACTGCCCTGTATAAATGACTTACCCGCCTCTTCACTGCGTTCCTCCTCATTAGGGGGACGCCCACACCCTTGCTCTCCGGGTGTGCATCTCTGCCCTGCTCCTCTCTTAACAGTTTCTCTGTGTGCTCTCCCACTTGTTGTTCTGCTATGTCTCTACTAATAAACTTTGTGCCTGTTTTTACAGTTTTTGCCTCCGTGAGAAATGCGTTTCACTGGGGGCAAAAGCCAGGGGGTGTGGTGCCTAGGATTCCTGGTTTTCATCCAGGCTCCCCATGTTCAATTCCTGGGCAGGGAATCAAGATCTCGCTTCATGCCACTACCTACTGCTGCATCTGTGAGATCGGCAAGAAGATCATTTGGGGGATTGCTCTCAACATGAAGGATTCTTTAACAGACAAACATTTGTAAGACTGCTACTTGGCCATGCTTCTAACATGGTCACAGTTGTCCATGGGATGACTGGGACAGTTATTTTCATCCAAAATGGCCAGAGGAAACAATCTTTTTCTTCCACAGTCTCTCTGAAAGAGCACTGGCAGCAAGCGGTGGCAGGAGACCAGAGGGGCCTTCCAGCCCGAGATGAGTGACGGCCATGGTCTTGGAAATTCGGCTGGTCACTGAAACGGATTCCAGAGTCCTCAGAGGGAAATCACTCCCCAGGAGGAGCATGCTTTTCTCCTTCTATTTCTGGAAACCTGAGAGGGCAGAATTCCAGAGAGGAGCCTTGCTGGGTTAGGCTGCAATGACTCACCTGGGGTAGTGGATTTGATTTCTGGGCCTGCAAGAAAGAGGAAACACGATCAGCCTCAGCACCCAGAAGGCACTGCAAGAAACCCATCAGGTTCCCGAGAGAGAGATGCTGAATGCCCAGCCCCTCTGTGGCCTGAGAAAGGCGGCCTGGGAGTTGTCCAGGAGAGCTGAATAGGAAACTTCAACCTCAGATATCAGTCTACACACAAAAAAATGTTTGGGGGAATTTGTTCTTACAACCTTGGTGTCCATTTCCTGAGGAATGAGTCCGTCCCCGAGAATGGGACTGACCTTGGCATCTCGTGAAGATGCCCCTAGCTGCACTGCAGAGAATGGATCAGAGGGGAGGGGCAGCCAGAAGCTGCTGCTGCTTCAGGAAGCCAGGTGGTGAGGAGGGGAGGGTGGGGACGGAGAGGAAAGGTCTCAGGGGTGGGGGGCAGAGGGGGAGTTCAGCAGCAGCTCAAGAGCAGCCAGTCAGGAGTTCTTGCTGATTACACACCGAGCTCAGAGATGAAGCAGGCTCCAGCCAGCCAGCACGGACCGGGGTCTAGTGTCCAAGGGGAGGGGTGGGGTCTTCACGGGGGAGGAGGGCAGCCTCGCCTAGGGACTGACCAGAGATCTGAATCTTAGGCTGGCCAAGCTACTAAAGGGCAAAGAGGAGCCTAAAGAGAGGCCCAGCCCTCCAGGGGCTGGGACATCAGCTGCAGGCGATGCCACGTGCCAGGAAAGGCAGGAGAGGCAAACTCTTTGGAGAGTGAGCACCATGACTGCAGCTCGGGGACCAGCAGCCAAGGCTGGGGAGAAGAAATCCATGCCCTCTCGGTCAGGTGGAAGGATATGATAGTTACTCTGAGTGGTTGGAGTGGATGGGTGCCACCAATCAAGAAAGAAAATGAAGTGATTTTAGGATACTGCTGGATCATTTTTTAATTCCATGGTCATCAGTTTGATGGAGAAAATAAATCCTTTTCCTTGCTGCAGGACTTCTCAGAGCCTTGATTATTCCAATTTACACTGTGGCTGGCCAGAAAGGGTCGGAGTATGTAGCACTTCTCAACATATTAGCACCAGATATTTTCTCTGTATCATAAAGATATTTGAGGGATTGCTCTCAACGTGAAGCATTCTTTAACAGACAAACGTTTGTAAGAGTGTTCCTTGGCCATGTTTCTAGCATGGTCACAGTTCTCTATGGAATGACTAGGGGTTATTTTCGTTGGAAACAACGAGAAAACCAAACCTCTTCCCCCACAGCGTCTCTGAACGAGCACTGGCAGCAAGCGGTGGCAGGAGACCAGAGGGGCCCTCCAGCCAGAGGTGAGTAACAGCCATAGTTTGGGGGACTCAGCTTATCACTAAAACAGCTTCCAGAGTCCTCAGTGGAAAGCACTCCATAGGAGGAGGCTGCACTTCTCCTCCTTCTGGACACCTGAGAGGGGAGAATTCTGGAGAGGAGTCTTGGGTTGGGCTGCAGTGACTCACCTGGGGTAGTGTAGTTGATTTCTGCGCCTGCAAGAAAGAGGAAACATGATCAGCCTCAGCACCCAGTATGTGCTGAAACACACCCATCAGGTTCCTGAGAGAGGGATGCTGAGTGCCTGGCCCCTACCCTCCAGGGCGTGAGAAGGGCACCATGCGAGTTGTCCAGGAGAGCTGAAGAGCCAACCTCAAACTCATACATCAGGCTCCACAATAAAAATGGTTTGTAGGGAATTTGTTGTTGCAACCTGTATTCACCCATCTCTGCCCTGGTGGTCCACTAAGGAAGGTGCTACACCAGACCCAAGACATTCAGGGACCAAGGTATATGGGTGATACATTCAGGGAAACTGCCCATCCTTCAGGGAAGTTCAGAGTGAGGGGAGCCCAGCACAAAGAGCCCTTTTCTGGAAAAAAACGCACTAAAATAGAAGCTCAATGACTTGGAAGCCAAGCGGAGCAGATAAAACTGGCAGCCGTGTGGTGCCCACAGTTGTGGGAGTTCAAACTGCTGTGGAACTGCTCTACAGTCAGCCAGACCAAAGGGTCCAGGCAGCCCAACATCATGTATTTCCAACGTCAAGGTCATCAGCTCTGTGTCTAGAGGACCGAGTGGACCCAAACCAGTCAAAAGCCTCACAGCATTTATGGGCGCACTGAGGGAGGAAGACTGAGGTCCAAATCCAAATCCCATGAGTGATCGGTCCGGCCTGACTGTAGGTGATGACAAAGCTGTGCCTGGCAGGACACACAGGGGTCACTGCCCTACACACGACAGACCTGGTGCGCAGACAGTGCACCCCAGTTCCCTGGAGGGGCTACTGTCCAGGACTCAGGAACCAAACCCTCGGCCACCTGCACTCCTAGGCCATGACCTCCATTCAGAGACCTCGTGACCGAACTAGCCTCTTTTCCCTCTGCCTTGCACTGCGGCATGGAGAAAAAAGGCTTCAAGTCACTTTCAGTTTGGTTCTTTGCTCCAATTCCCCAGCTACATACCTGGCAGCTTGTCAAAAAGCTCATACTAATTCTTAGCAGAGAGACAAGGTGATTTAAGGAAGCGAGGAATGTAGAAAATGCTCTGCGAGGGGATCAGAGTGTCAGAGGGAAACCACACCCCCAGAGAGGGACACCCAGCTTATGTGAGACCAACCTGAGCAGACAACACTAGCGTCCTCGCCGTGTCCACAGTTGTGTGTGTTCCAGCCCCTGTGAGGGCAGCTCCACAGGTAGCGCTCGTGCCCCGAGCAGCCCACGTCATCCAGGACGATCGGCCCCGAGCCCTGACCGTACCGGGCACTTCCTGGGGCCGACGAGGCCCGGCCACAGCCCAGCTGCCTGCAGACCACGTCAGCGTCGTTCGTGTCCCAGCTGTCGTCACACACGGTGCCCCAGGAGCCTCGGTACAGGACCTCCACTCGGCCCTGACACCTGTCACCTCCATTCACCAGCCTCAGGGCCAATCCCGATTCAGTTCCTGGAAGGAGACGGGAAAATCACTCTCCTGTGTCTTCCAGAGGAACAGGTCCTGTAGACCGAACAAGGTTCAGAATCCTTCCAGGGAAAGACTTCTGAGTTCAAGGTAATGTTCTCCTTCCGGACCACCTGACTGAGCCTGGTCATCATCATTTATCCACACGGGGCTGTTTGATAGAACCTTTGGCTGTGGACTGAGCTACGCATGTTCTCTGATGAGTTCCCCACAAGGCCCAGAAATTGAGTGGCTGCTCCCAGCCTTTGGAAGGAGGTGGGAAGAGGGGAAGCCCACAGCCTGAATCCCCAGGGACCACTGGGATGAACTTGAGCCCCTGCAGCAGGAGCCCACCTAAGACAGCTTCCCAGACCCCGCCAAGGAGCCACCTTCAGATGTTCACTCCCACATGGGCACCCACTCCATCAAGACCAAGGTTATACTAAAAACTACTTTTCGGTGCGCACTAACTCATGTCATTTTAAAACCCCAAACTTATGCTGACTTTTGAAGAAGCCGTGCACCCACTGAAAGTCATCAGAGCACATGGACATGTCTAGGGACAAGTTATCTATTGGTAGCAGGCTGTTCAGAGTCCCTCCAGGGCTCGTGGGCCTCCTGGATGGTGTCTGTGGAGGTGAGTGGGGAGGGAGGGGACAGCCCGGAGTCAAGAGGCACCAGGCCTCACCTGGCAGGAGCGTGGACTGCGGCCTGGCAGCTGGGAGAGAGAGAAGGCAGATCAGACACCTTGCACAGAAGGGGCACCACAGGGGCAAAGGGGGTCGACGCTGAGCACGTGAGACGCTCAGTCCATGCCTGTGCCCTGCCACGCGGGGTGGGACCTCTGCCGTCCTCACCCCCCAATGATGCTCCTCCTGAGAGGTCCAGGCAGCCCAGCATCCCTTATTTCCAATGTCAAGGGGATTAGCTCTCTGTCTAGATGACCGAGTGGACCCAAACCGGTCATCAGCCTCACAGCATTTATGGGCTCACTGAGGAAGCAAGACTGAGGGGTCCAGCTCCACGTCCAAATCCCGTGTGAGATCTGTCAGGCTCGACTGTAGGTGGTGACAAGGCTGTGCCTGGCAGGCCACACAGGGGTCACTGCCCTGCACACGACAGCCCTGGTGCCCAGACAGTGCACCCCAGTTCCCTGGAGGGGCTACCGTCCAGGACTCAGGAACCAAACCCTGGGCCACCTGCAGTCCTAGGCCATGACCTCCCTCAGAGATCTCATGACAGAACTAGCCTCTTTTGCCTCTGCCTTGCACTGTGGCATGGAGAAAAAAGGCTTCAAGTCACTTTCAGTTTGGTTCTTTGTTCTTATTCATCAGCTACATGCCTGGCAGCTTGTCAAAAAGCTCATACTGGGCTTCCCTGGTGGCGCAGTGTTTGGGAGTCCACCTGCCGATGCAGGGGAAATGGGTTTGTGCCCCGGTCCCGGAAGTACCCACGTGCCGCGGAGCGGCTGGTCCCGTGAGCCATGGCCTCTGAGCCTGTGCGACCAGAACGTGCGCTCCGCAATGGGAGAGGCCACAGCAGTGAGGGGCCCGCGTACCGGAAAAAAAAAAAACAAACACAAAAACATGTACATACTAATTCTTAGCAGAGAGACAAGGTGATTTAAGGAAGCGAGGAATGTAGAAAATGCTCTGCGAGGGGATCAGAGTGTCAGAAGGAAACGACACCCCCAGAGAGGGACACCCAGCTTATGTGAGACCAACCTGAGCAGACAACACTAGCGTCCTCGCCGTGCCCACAGTTGTGTGTGTTCCAGCCCCTGTGAGGGCAGCTCCACAGGTAGCGCTCGTGCCCCGAGCAGCCCACGTCATCCAGGACGATCGGCCCCGAGCCCTGACCGTACCGGGCACTTCCTGGGGCCGACGAGGCCCGGCCACAGCCCAGCTGCCTGCAGACCACGTCGGCGTCGTTGATGTCCCAGCTGTCGTCACACACGGTGCCCCAGGAGCCTCGGTACAGGACCTCCACTCGGCCCTGACACCTGTCACCTCCATTCACCAGCCTCAGGGCCAATCCCGATTCAGTTCCTGGAAGGAGACGGGAAAATGCACTCTCCTGTGTCTTCCAGAGGAAGAGGTCCTGAGGACCGAATGAGGTTCAGAATCCTTCCCGGGAAAGACTTCTGAGTTCAAGGTAATGTTCTCCTTCTGGCAGGCAGGACTGAGCCTGGTCATCATCATTTAGCCCCACGGGGCTGTTTGATACAACCCTTGGCTGTGGACTGAGCTATGCTTTTTCTCTGATGGGTTCCCCACAAGGCCCAGCAATTTGGTGGCTGATCCCAGCCTTGGGAAGGAGGTGGGAAGAGGGGAAGCCCACAGCCTGTAGCCCCAGGGACCACTGGGATGAACTTGAGCCCCTGCAGCAGGAGCCCACCTGAGACAGCTTCCCAGACCCCACCAAGGAGCCACCTTCAGATGTACCCTCCCCCATGGGAACCCATTCCATCAGGCCCAAGGTTATTCTGAAGACTACTTTTCTGCTGAGCACTTACTCATGTCATTTTCAAACCCCAAACTTAACCTGAAACTTGAATAAGCCGTGCACCCACTGAAAATCATCTGAGCACATGGACATACTTAGGGACAAGGCATCTATTGGTAGCAGGCTGTTCAGAGTCCCTCCAGGGCTTGCCGGCTAAAGAGCTAGAAAAAAAACCAGACTCTCTCCCCTCCTGGGCTGTAGACCTGTGGCTAACAACTGCCCCTTGGCAGGAAGCAAGCTGACAGTGAAGTTCATAAATGTTCGAAAATAGAGGTAGTAAAAGTGCAGAGGAAAAGCTGTACTGCAACTTCTGGATCCAGCTCTACCTGAAGACCGACTACCTCTTAGCTATGGAAGTTATTGTGGCCCCCACTCCCACCTGCAACTCAAGAGAGTGTGAGTTGGGTCCTATCGCTTGGCAAAAAAAGCATTCTGAGTAACGTATGCCACAAGTGGGAGGTGAAGGTTCTCCATAACTCTGGCACATGAAAGGAACCCTCCACAGTAGATGAGGCGCTGAGCTCAGAGGCTCAAACCAAGAGTCAGGAACTGCACCCAGGCCTGAGGAGTGGAGTGGTTTGCAGGACCCAAGCCATGCTTACCGTCGGCAGGAGTTGTGGGCGTCCACCAGCCTGAAGGGAAAACACAGCAGGATTAGAGAGAAGGTGTCTACAGTCAGGGTTGCTCTCGTGGCCTGTCACACACATCAGGGAAAGTGGGGTCTGAGAATCTCCACTGCCTGGGGGAGGAAGAGGCCTTTTCTGAGAGCTGGCCGTGAGCCAGATCAGGCCCTCAACTGTCCACGGCACAGCGATGAGGCGCCACACTCCACAGGAGTGATTAGCACGCTCTCCTGACTGAGGGCTCCCTGGTGAAAGTATCCCTTTTGGACTCCGCGGGGGTGTGGGACCTGAAACAGCCCAGTTCTCCCCGCA
The DNA here is from genome assembly GCF_025265405.1 of Mesoplodon densirostris. Classification (NCBI taxonomy): domain Eukaryota; kingdom Metazoa; phylum Chordata; class Mammalia; order Artiodactyla; family Ziphiidae; genus Mesoplodon; species Mesoplodon densirostris. The sequence goes on from NC_082661.1 coordinate 9,579,988, forward strand.
CACATAACTCTCGGCCTAGACAATGCTTTCAAGCATTGTTGAGCGCAGGACAGGCCTCCTTGTCACCCAAAGCTCTGGGGAGACACTGTGTAGCCACAGTGTCCTTAAATCTCTGAGCCAGACCAGAGGATCCTTCTGCTATGGCTCCTCTGGAAGCGTCTGCTCCCTCTAGAGTGACCAGGGCAGGTACTGAGAGGTGGCAAACTTCCACTCGTCCCCCCTGGGGCTCCTGGTTGGAGTCTGTGGAGGTGGGTGGGGAGGGAGGGGACACCTAGGAGTCAAGTGGCTGCAGGACTCACCTGGTAGGAGCGTGGACTGGGGCCTGGCAGCTGGGAGAGAGAGAAGGCAGATCAGACACCTTGCACAGAAGGGGCACCACAGGGGCAAAGGGGGACAACGCTGAGCAGGTGAGACGCTCAGTCCATGCCTGTGCCCTGCCACGCGGGGTGGGACCTCTGCCGTCCACACCCCCCAAGGATGCTCCTCCTGAGAGGTCCAGGCAGCCCAGCATCCCTTATTTCCAATGTCAAGGGGATTAGCTCTGTGTCTAGATGACCGAGTGGACCCAAACCGGTCATCAGCCTCATGGCATTTATGGGCTCACTGAGGAAGCAAGACTGAGGGGTCCAGCTCCAGGTCCAAATCCCGTGCGAGATCTGTCAGGCTCGACTGTAGGTGGTGACAAGGCTGTGCCTGGCAGGCCACACAGGGGTCACTGCCCTGCACACGGCAGACCTGGCACCCAGACAGTGCACCCCAGTTCCCTGGGGGGCTACTGTCCAGGACTCAGGAACCAAACTCCGTGCCACCTGCACTCCTAGGTCATGACCTCCATTCAGAGACCTCGTGACCGAACTAGCCTCTTTTGCCTCTGCCTTGCACTGTGGCATGGAGAAAAAAGGCTTCAAGTCACTTTCAGTTTGGTTCTTTGTTCTCATTCACCAGCTACATACCTGGCAGCTTGTCAAAAAGCTCATACTAATTCTTAGCAGAGAGACAAGGGGTTTTAAGGAAGCGAGAAATGTACAAAATGCCTTGAGAGGGGATCAGAGGGTCAGAAGGAAACCACACCCCCAGAGAGGGACACCCAGCTTATGTGAGACCAACCTGAGCAGACAACACTAGCGTCCTCGCCGTGCCCACAGTTGTGTGTGTTCCAGCCCCTGTGAGGGCAGCTCCACAGGTAGCGCTCGTGCCCCGAGCAGCCCACGTCATCCAGGACGATCGGCCCCGAGCCCTGACCGTACCGGGCACTTCCTGGGGCCGACGAGGCCCGGCCACAGCCCAGCTGCCTGCAGACCACGTCGGCGTCGTTCGTGTCCCAGCTGTCGTCACACACGGTGCCCCAGGAGCCTCGGTACAGGACCTCCACTCGGCCCTGACACCTGTCACCTCCATTCACCAGCCTCAGGGCCAATCCCGATTCAGTTCCTGGAAGGAGACGGGAAAATGCACTCTCCTGTGTCTTCCAGAGGAAGAGGTCCTGAGGACCGAATGAGGTTCAGAATCCTTCCCGGGAAAGACTTCTGAGTTCAAGGTAATGTTCTCCTTCTGGCAGGCAGGACTGAGCCTGGTCATCATCATTTAGCCCCACGGGGCTGTTTGATACAACCCTTGGCTGTGGACTGAGCTATGCTTTTTCTCTGATGGGTTCCCCACAAGGCCCAGCAATTTGGTGGCTGATCCCAACCTTGGGAAGGAGGTGGGAAGAGGGGAAGTCCACAGCCTGAATCCCCAGGGACCACTGGGATGAACTTGAGCCCCTGCAGCAGGAGCCCACCAGAGACAGCTTCCCAGACCCCGCCAGGGAGCCTCCTTCAGAAGCTCATTCCCACATGGGCACCCACTCCATCAGGACCAAGGTTATACTAAAAACTACTTTTCGGTGCACACTAACTCATGTCATTTTCAAACCCCAAACTTTTGCTGACTTTTGAAGAAGCCGTGCACCTACTGAAAATCATCAGAGCACATGGACACGCCTAGGGACAAGGCATCTATTGGTAGCAGGCTGTTCAGAGCCCTTCCACGGCTTGCTGGCTGAAGAGCTAGAAAAAAACCAGACTCTCTCCCCTCTTGGGCTGTAGACCTGTGGCTAACAACTGCCCCTTGGCAGGAAGCAAGCTGACAGTGAAGTTTATAAACATTAGAAAATAGAGGTAATAAAAGTGCACGGGAGAAGCTGTACTGGAACTTCTGGATCCAACTCTACCTGAAGACCGTCCTACCACTGACCTATGGAAGTCATTGCGTCCCCCACCCCCACCCCCAACTCAAGAGAGTGTCAGTTGGGATCCTATCGCTTGGCAACAAAAGCATTCTGAGTAACGTATGCCACAAGTGAGAGGTGAAGGTTCTCCATAACTCTGGCACGCGAAAGGAACCCTCCACAGTAGATGAGGCGCTGAGCTCAGAGGCTCAAACCAAGAGTCAGGAACTGCACCCAGGCCTGAGGAGTGGAGTGTTTTGCAGGACCCAAGCCACGCTTACCATCGGCAGGAGTTGTGGGCGTCCACCAGCCTGAAGGGAAAACACAGCAGGATTAGAGAGAAGGTGTCTACAGTCAGGGTTGCTCTCGTGACCTGTCACTCACATCAGGGAAAGTGGGGTCTGAGAATCTCCACTGCCTGGGGGAGGAAGAGGCCTTTTCTGAGAGCTGGCCGTGAGCCAGATCAGGCCCTCAACTGTCCACGGCACAGCGATGAGGCGCCACACTCCACAGGAGTGATTAGCACGCTCTCCTGACTGAGGGCTCCCTGGTGAAAGTATCCCTTTTGGACTCCGCGGGGGTGTGGGACCTGAAACAGCCCAGTTCTCCCCGCACACATAACTCACGGTCTACACAATGCTTTCAAGCATTGTTGAGCGCAGGACAGGCCTCCTTGTCACCCAAAGCTCTGGGGAGACACTGTGTAGCCACAATGTCCTTAAATCTCTGAGCCAGACCAGAGGATCCTTCTGCTATGGCTCCTCTGGAAGCGTCTGCTCCCTCTAGAGTGACCAGGGCAGGTACTGAGAGGTGGCAAACTTCCACTCGTCCCCCCTGGGGCTCCTGGTTGGAGTCTGTGGAGGTGAGTGGGGAGGGAGGGGACACCCCGGAGTCAAGAGGCACCAGGACTCACCTGGCAGGGACGTGGACTGGGGCATGGCAGCTGGGAGAGAGAGAAGGCAGATCAGACACCTTGCACAGAAGGGGCACCACAGGGGCAAAGGGGGACGACGCTGAGCAGGTGAGACGCTCAGTCCATGCCTGTGCCCTGCCATGCGGGGTGGGACCTCTGCCATCTCATCCCCCAAAGGTGCTCCTCATGAGAGGTCCAGGCAGCCCAGCATCCCTTATTTCCAATGTCAAGGGGATTAGCTCTGTGTCTAGAGGACCGAGTGGACCCAAACCGGTCATCAGCCTCACGGCATTTATGGGCTCACTGAGGAAGCAAGACTGAGGGGTCCAGCTCCAGGTCCAAATCCCGTGTGAGATCTGTCAGGCTCGACTGTAGGTGGTGACAAGGCTGTGCCTGGCAGGCCACACAGGGGTCACTGCCTTGCACACGGCCGATCTGGTACCCAGACAGTGCACCCCAGTTCCCTGGAGGGGCTACCGTCCAGGACTCAGGAACCAAACCCTCGGCCACCTGCACTCCTAGGTCATGACCTCCATTCAGAGACCTCGTGACCGAACTAGCCTCTTTTCCCTCTGCCTTGCACTGTGGCATGGAGAAAAAAGGCTTCAAGTCACTTTCAGTTTGCTTCTTTGCTCCATTTCACCAGCTACATGGCTGGCAGCTTGGCTTAAAACTCATACTAATTCTTAGCAGAGAGACAAGGTGATTTAAGGAAGCGAGAAATGTAGAAAATGCTCTGCGAGGAGATCAGAGTGTCAGAAGGAAACGACACCCCCAGAGAGGGACACCCAGCTTATGTGAGACCAACCTGAGCAGACAACACTAGCGTCCTCGCCGTGCCCACAGTTGTGTGTGTTCCAGCCCCTGTGAGGGCAGCTCCACAGGTAGCGCTCGTGCCCCGAGCAGCCCACGTCATCCAGGACGATCGGCCCCGAGCCCTGACCGTACCGGGCACTTCCTGGGGCCGACGAGGCCCGGCCACAGCCCAGCTGCCTGCAGACCACGTCGGCGTCGTTCGTGTCCCAGCTGTCGTCACACACGGTGCCCCAGGAACCTTGGTACAGGACCTCCACTCGGCCCTGACACCTGTCACCTCCATTCACCAGCCTCAGGGCCAATCCCGATTCAGTTCCTGGAAGGAGACGGGAAAATGCACTCTCCTGTGTCTTCCAGAGGAAGAGGTCCTGAGGACCGAATGAGGTTCAGAATCCTTCCCGGGAAAGACTTCTGAGTTCAAGGTAATGTTCTCCTTCTGGCAGGCAGGACTGAGCCTGGTCATCATCATTTAGCCCCACGGGGCTGTTTGATACAACCCTTGGCTGTGGACTGAGCTATGCTTTTTCTCTGATGGGTTCCCCACAAGGCCCAGCAATTTGGTGGCTGATCCCAACCTTGGGAAGGAGGTGGGAAGAGGGGAAGTCCACAGCCTGAATCCCCAGGGACCACTGGGATGAACTGGAGCCCCTGCAGCAGGAGCCCACCAGAGACAGCTTCCCAGACCCCGCCAGGGAGCCTCCTTCAGAAGCTCATTCCCACATGGGCACCCACTCCATCAGGACCAAGGTTATACTAAAAACTACTTTTCGGTGCACACTAACTCATGTCATTTTCAAACCCCAAACTTTTGCTGACTTTTGAAGAAGCCGTGCACCTACTGAAAATCATCAGAGCACATGGACACGCCTAGGGACAAGGCATCTATTGGTAGCAGGCTGTTCAGAGCCCTTCCACGGCTTGCTGGCTGAAGAGCTAGAAAAAAACCAGACTCTCTCCCCTCTCGGGCTGTAGACCTGTGGCTAACAACTGCCCCTTGGCAGGAAGCAAGCTGACAGTGAAGTTTATAAACATTAGAAAATAGAGGTAATAAAAGTGCACGGGAGAAGCTGTACTGGAACTTCTGGATCCAACTCTACCTGAAGACCGTCCTACCACTGACCTATGGAAGTCATTGCGTCCCCCACCCCCACCCCCAACTCAAGAGAGTGTCAGTTGGGATCCTATCGCTTGGCAACAAAAGCATTCTGAGTAACGTATGCCACAAGTGAGAGGTGAAGGTTCTCCATAACTCTGGCACGCGAAAGGAACCCTCCACAGTAGATGAGGCGCTGAGCTCAGAGGCTCAAACCAAGAGTCAGGAACTGCACCCAGGCCTGAGGAGTGGAGTGTTTTGCAGGACCCAAGCCACGCTTACCATCGGCAGGAGTTGTGGGCGTCCACCAGCCTGAAGGGAAAACACAGCAGGATTAGAGAGAAGGTGTCTACAGTCAGGGTTGCTCTCGTGACCTGTCACTCACATCAGGGAAAGTGGGGTCTGAGAATCTCCACTGCCTGGGGGAGGAAGAGGCCTTTTCTGAGAGCTGGCCGTGAGCCAGATCAGGCCCTCAACTGTCCACGGCACAGCGATGAGGCGCCACACTCCACAGGAGTGATTAGCACGCTCTCCTGACTGAGGGCTCCCTGGTGAAAGTATCCCTTTTGGACTCCGCGGGGGTGTGGGACCTGAAACAGCCCAGTTCTCCCCGCACACATAACTCACGGTCCACACAATGCTTTCAAGCATTGTTGAGCGCAGGACAGGCCTCCTTGTCACCCAAAGCTCTGGGGAGACACTGTGTAGCCACAATGTCCTTAAATCTCTGAGCCAGACCAGAGGATCCTTCTGCTATGGCTCCTCTGGAAGCGTCTGCTCCCTCTAGAGTGACCAGGGCAGGTACTGAGAGGTGGCAAACTTCCACTCGTCCCCCCTGGGGCTCCTGGTTGGAGTCTGTGGAGGTGGGTGGGGAGGGAGGGGACACCTAGGAGTCAAGTGGCTGCAGGACTCACCTGGTAGGAGCGTGGACTGGGGCCTGGCAGCTGGGAGAGAGAGAAGGCAGATCAGACACCTTGCACAGAAGGGGCACCACAGGGGCAAAGGGGGACAACGCTGAGCAGGTGAGACGCTCAGTCCATGCCTGTGCCCTGCCACGCGGGGTGGGACCTCTGCCGTCCACACCCCCCAAGGATGCTCCTCCTGAGAGGTCCAGGCAGCCCAGCATCCCTTATTTCCAATGTCAAGGGGATTAGCTCTGTGTCTAGATGACCGAGTGGACCCAAACCGGTCATCAGCCTCATGGCATTTATGGGCTCACTGAGGAAGCAAGACTGAGGGGTCCAGCTCCAGGTCCAAATCCCGTGCGAGATCTGTCAGGCCCGACCGTAGGTGATGAGAAGGCTGTGCCTGGCAGGCCACACAGGGGCCACTGCCCTGCACACGACAGCCCTGGTGCGCAGACAGTGCACCCCAGTTCCCTGGAGGGGCTACCGTCCAGGACTCAGGAACCAAACTCCGTGCCACCTGCAGTCCTAGGTCATGACCTCCATTCAGAGACCTCGTGACCGAACTAGCCTCTTTTGCCTCTGCCTTGCACTGTGGCATGGAGAAAAAAGGCCTCAAGTCACTTTCAGTTTGGTTCTTTGCTCCAATTCCCCAGCTACATACCTGGCAGCTTGTCAAAAGCTCATACTAATTCTTAGCAGAGAGACAAGGTGATTTAAGGAAGCGAGGAATGTAGAAAATGCTCTGCGAGGGGATCAGAGTGTCAGAAGGAAACCACACCCCCAGAGAGGGACACCCAGCTTATGTGAGACCAACCTGAGCAGACAACACTAGCGTCCTCGCCGTGCCCACAGTTGTGTGTGTTCCAGCCCCTGTGAGGGCAGCTCCACAGGTAGCGCTCGTGCCCCGAGCAGCCCACGTCATCCAGGACGATCGGCCCCGAGCCCTGACCGTACCGGGCACTTCCTGGGGCCGACGAGGCCCGGCCACAGCCCAGCTGCCTGCAGACCACGTCGGCGTCGTTCGTGTCCCAGCTGTCGTCACACACGGTGCCCCAGGAGCCTCGGTACAGGACCTCCACTCGGCCCTGACACCTGTCACCTCCATTCACCAGCCTCAGGGCCAATCCCGATTCAGTTCCTGGAAGGAGACGGGAAAATCACTCTCCTGTGTCTTCCGAAGGAACAGGTCCTGAGGACCGAACGAGGTTCAGAATCC